>NC_057713.1:97998079-98029942 GCF_004010195.1 Chiloscyllium plagiosum
AGGGGGTATAGCTTTAAATTAAGGGGTGGTAGGTATAGGACAGATGTTAGGGGTAGGTTCTTTACTCAGCGAGTCGTGAGTTCATGGAATGCCCTGCCAGTAGCAGTGGTGGACTCTCCCTCATTATGGGCATTTAAGCGGGCATTGGATAGGCATATGGAGGATAGTGGGCTAGTGTAAGTTAGGTGGGCTTGGATCGGCGCAACATCGAGAGCCGAAGGGCCTGTACTGCGCTGTATTCTTCTATGTTCTATGTTCTAAGGTGCCCCGCCTTATTTCCCAAGAGTAGGTCAAGTTTTGCACCTTCTCTTGTAGGTACATCAACATACTGAATCGGGAAATAACTCCTGAAGTCTGGGTATCATTCTTGCACATCTATGTTGTACACTGTCCAAGGGTAATATAGCCTTCCTATGGTGTGGTGCTCAGATTTACTCACAGTACTCCAGGTAGGGCCTATACAGAGTTTTATATAACTGTAGCATAACTTCAGCATCTTTACATTGTACTCTTCTCGATATAATTGTCAGCATTCCATGAGCTTTCTTGATTATTTTCTGCACCTGCTTGTGATATTTTAAAGATTTTTGCACTTGAACCCTCAAGTTTCTTTAGGCATCCATTGTATTTAACTTAATACCATCTAGAGAGTACCCCAAAAGATCATTTCTCCCCACCCCCACCCCCCCTCTCATTTATCTCTCCACTCTGCAGGCACCCTGCCTCTATTGCTGATGAAGGGCATTTGCCTGAAACGTTGATTTTCCTGCTCCTCAGATGCTGCCTGACCTGCTGTGCTTTTCCAACACCACTCTAAACTAGATTCTGGTTTCCAGCATCTGCAGTCCTTGTTTTTACCCGGTGACTGAGGTGTCAGTGGGGGGGACATTTTGGGGCCAGCGACCATAATCCTATTAGTTTTAAAATAGTGATGGAAAAGGATAGACCAGATCTAAAAGTTGAAGTTCTAAATTGGAGCAAGGCCAATTTTGATAGTACTAGGTAAAAACTTTCAAAAGCTGACTGGGGAAGATGTTCGCAGGTAAAGGGACGGCTGGAAAATGAGAAGCCATTGGAAATGAGATAACTAGAGGAAGTATATTCCTGTTAGGATGAAAGGAAAGACTTGTATGTATAGGGAATGCTGGATGACTAAAGAAATTGAGGGTTTGGTTAAGAAAAAGAAGAAAGCATATGTCAGATTTAGACAGGATACATCGAGTGAATCCTTAGAAGAGTATAAAGGTAGTAGGAGTATACTTAATCAGGAGGGCAAAAAGGGGACATGAGATAGCTTTGGCAAATA
Organism: Chiloscyllium plagiosum; assembly: GCF_004010195.1. Classification (NCBI taxonomy): domain Eukaryota; kingdom Metazoa; phylum Chordata; class Chondrichthyes; order Orectolobiformes; family Hemiscylliidae; genus Chiloscyllium; species Chiloscyllium plagiosum. The sequence goes on from NC_057713.1 coordinate 97,999,386, forward strand.
GAATTAAGGAGAATCCAAAGGGGATTTACAAATACATTAAGGAAAAAGGGTAACTAGAGAGAGAATAGGCCCCTTCAAAGATCAGCAAGGCGGCCTTTGTGTGGAGCTGCAGGAGATGGGGAGATACTAAATGAGTGTTTTGCATCAGTGTTTACTGTGAAAAAAGGACATGCAAGATATAGAATGTAGGAACATAGATGGTGACATTTTGAAAAATGTTACAGAAGATGAAGTGCTGGATGTCTTGAAATGCATAAAAGTGGATAAGTCCCCAGGACCTGATCAGGTGTACCCTAGAACTCTGTGGGAAGCTAAGGAAGGGAATGCTGGGGTCTTGCTGAGATATTTGTATCATTAATAGTCACAGATGAGGTGCCGGAAGACTGGAGGTTGGCTAACGTGGTGCCACGATTAAAGAAAGGTGGTAAGGTCAAGCCAGGGAACTATTGGCCAGTGAGCCTGACATTGGTGGTGGGCAGGTTGTTGGAGGGAATCCTGAGGGACAGGATGTACATGTATTTGGAAAGGTAAGGCCTGATTAGGGATAGTCAACATGGCTTTGTGTGTGGGAAATCATGTCTCACAAACTTGATTGAGTAGTTTGAATCTGTAACGAAGAGGATTGATGAAGGCAGAGTGGTAGATGTGATCTATATGGACTTCAATAAGGTATTCACTAGGGTTCCCCATGGAGACTGGTTAGCAAGATTAGATCTCATGGAATACAAGAAGAACTAGCCATTTGGATACAGAACTGGCTCAAAGGTAGAAGACAGAGATGGTGGTGGAGGTTTGTTTTTCAGACTGGAGGCCTGTAACCAGTGGAGTGCCTCAAGGATCGGTGCTGGGTCCATTGCTTTTCATAATATACATAAATGATTTGGATGTGAGCATAAGAGGTATAGTTAGTAAGTTTGCAGATGACACCAAAATTGGAGATGCAGTGGACAGTGAAGAAGGTTACCTCAGATCACAACGGGATCTCGATCAGATGGGCCAATGGGCTGAGATGTGGCATATGGAGTTTAATTTAGACAAATGCAAGGTGCTGTATTTTTGGAAAGCAAATCTTAGCAGGACTTATACACCTAATGGTAAAGTCCTCTGGAGTGTTGTTGAACAAAGAGACCTTGGAGTGCAGGTTCATAGCTCCTGGAAAGTGGAGTCGCAGGTAGATAGGTTCGTGAAGAAGGTGTTTGGTATGCTTTCCTTTATTGGTCAGAGTATTGAGTACAAGAGTTGGGAGGTCATGTTGCAGCTGTGCAGGACATTGGTTAGGCCACTGCTAGAATATTGCATGCAATTCTGGTCTCCTTCCTATCGAAAGATGTTGTGAAACTTGAAAGGGTTCAGAAAAGGTTTACCAGAATGTTGCCAGGGTTGGAGGATTTGAGCTATAGGGAGAGTTTGAATAGGCTAGCGTTGCTTTCCCTGGAGCGTCGGAGGCTGAGGGGTGACCTTATTGAGGTTTATAAAATCATGAGGGTCATGGATAGGATAAATAGACAAGGTCTTTTCCCTGGGGTGGCAGAGTCCAGAACTAGCGGGCATAGTTTAGGGTGCGAGGGGAAAGATATAAAAGAGATCTAAGGGGCAACTTTATCACTCAGAGGGTGGTATGTGTATGGAATGAGCTGCCAGAGGAAGTGGTGGAGGCTAGTACAATTACAACATTTAAAAGGCATCTGAATGGGTATGTGAATAGGAAGGGTTTGGAGGGATATGGGCCAAGTGCTGGCAGATGGGACTAGATTGGGTTGGGATATCTGGTCGGCATGGACAGGTTGGACCGAAGGGTCTGTTTCTGTGCTGTATATCTCTATGACTCTAAGTTATGAGGTGAGATTATACAAAGTAAACCTGGTTTCTCTAGAATTTAGAAAGCTATGGGGTGATCTGATTGAAGTCTTCAAAATATTAACAGGAAAATACAGGGTAGATAAAGATAAACAATTTCTAATAGTCGGAATTCTGGAACTAGGGGGGAATAGATTGAGGCCAGACCATTCAGAAGAGATGTTGGAAAGTGTGGTGGGTGTTTGGAACTCTCTTCTACAAATGGCTGTGGATGCTAGATCCATTGGTAACTTTAAATCTGAGATACATTTTTGTTAAGCAAAGGTGTTAAACGATTATGGGCCAAAGGCAGATATATGGAGTTAGGATACAGATCAAGGGGCTGAATGGCCTACTCCTGTTCTGATGTTCCTATCCAGAAAGCATTTTCACAGGTATTGATGTCCCAGTTGGACACTTTAGTAGTTTGCGGGCAGCTTTTCTAGAGGTTAACCTCACTCCTTCTCTCAGGATCATGATCTGGGGCAGACAACACTTTTACTTGGAACCACAAAACTCATCAATGAACCCCAAGCAATAGATGTGAAAGAACCCTTTCACACTTTAAAATTTACAAGAATGAGTCCAGGGATGACGAACTTCAGTTATGTGAATGTGTAGGAGAAGCCAAGGGCTATTCTGCCAGGAAAGAGATTAAATAGAGATATTCAAAACCATGAGAGGTCTGGACATGCTAAATTGAGAGAAACTATTCCCATTTGTGGAAAGATTGAGAACTACAGGATATCGACTCTAGTAGTCCACTAAAACAGTTCTCAAAAGCGGGTATTGGTATTAAATGTGTCAGTTTGATTGTAAATGAGGTTTTTCCACTTTTTGGCAAAATATCTGTTTGTCAATATTTGAGTCTCCATTATTCGTACATGTCCTGTCATAGGAATCCCATGTGCTCCTGACAAGGTCTCTTCAAGATATCTGAGTTGTACCACTACCAGATGAACAACCAAACATTCTTCATTTGCAAATCTGAGGGGACCTCTACTTTTAGCAAAATAACCCTGGCAACTCCCTCAACCTCAGGTTCACTATGGGCTGATTGTGCTAACTCGCTCGACTCTTGGATCTGCTTTCTGAGTTTCAATTAAAAAAAATTACTAAACACATGTCTTGAATTACCCTAAAAGTAACTTTCAACTACCCTGATATCTGCTAGTGGATCACACTGACCCCTAGTGATAGGCTTTGTTTGAGTTGGAGAGATAGTCATGGACAGCCATTTGGTCCCAGTGACAATGCTGAGATTACTGAGCTTCCAGTCTGCCAAATGGCCAGCAGCAAAGGGCATGTGTCAGTCTCCCAAAGGGACATTACATGATGACAGCTGGTAGTGTTTAACCCCTACAAAATGTGGTTGGGATTCCTGCAGCTTGCCAAGGCATGGTTTCCCATCCTTTTGTCAAGGTCAGTTCCACCAGGATGATACATTTCAGTATTGCTGCTTGCAAAGACCATTAACCAGTCACGTTGGTATTGATATTGTTTTCCCAAATATCCTAGAACCATACTCCATCAGACTTGCGATCTACACCCCATTGCTATGTTGTCTCTTTATAAGGGATGACCAATGTTCTCAGTGCCAGTAGAAAATGTCAGAATACACAGGTCTTGTACTGGTCCAGTACAACTGGTATTTCCCTCTGGATACTGCAATTCCCCACAGCCTTGCAGAAATGTCACCTCTTCAGCTATGTGGAATTTAGTTTTGAATCTTCTTCAACCACCCCTTCTGACAGTTTAGCAGAGTGAGCAGAGTGACAGAAGAGCAGCAGAGTGGGATCAATTGGAAAGCTATCTCAAGGAGCCAGTAAAAACATGATGGGCTGAATGGTCTCAGGCGGTGCTGTATTAATCTATAATTCTATGACCATGGGTACTATCTAGTTGTCAATATGTTGAAAATAATGGGATGCATTTTCCCAATCAATGTCAAGACAAGTTGCTCTCATAGAATTGGGAGGATGTTAAGCTTGATTGAAAAACTCTTAGGCTCCAAAAAAGTGGATTTTTCCAAAACTAATATTTTCTTCTGGCTGAAGATAAAAAAATAGATAGACATACCAAGGAGCAGATGGAGAACACAACTGCAGAATTTGAACTAAAGATGCAAACAATAGAAAGGATTTCAGTATAGTCACTATGTAGAATTTGGAGTACAGAAGCAGACCATTTGATTTTTTTTTAGATTAGATTCCCTACAGTGTGGAAACAGGCCCTTCGGCCCAACAAGCCCACACTGACCCACCAAGGAGCAACCCACCCAGACCCACTCCCCTACATTTACCCCTGACTAATGCACCTATCGCTATGGGCAATTATCTTTGGACTGTGGGAGGAAACCAGAGCACCTGGAGGAAACCCACGTAGACACAGGCACAATGTGCAAACACCACACAGACAGTTGCCTGAGGCGGGAATTGAACCCAGGTCTCTGGTGCTGTGAGGCAGCTGTGCTAACCACTGAGCCACCGTTTCATTAGATTATGTCAATGTTTATGTTCCACATGAGTCTCCAGGCATAGAATCCCAATAGTATGGAAGCTGGCCATTCGGCCCATCAAATTCATACCAATCCTCCAAAGAGCACACCACCCAGATCCACCCAAATACCTTATCCCTGTAACCCTGCATTTCCCACGGCTAATCCACCTGGCCTATACATCCATGGACACTGAGGACAATTTAGCATGGCTAATTCACCTAACCTCCACATCTCTGGACTGTGGGAGAAAACTGCAGCACCCGGAGGAAACCCACACAGACATAGGGAGAATGTGCAAACTCCACACTAACAGTCACCAGAGGATGGAATCTAATCCAGGCCCCTGGCCCTGTGAGGCAGCTGTGCTAACCACTGAGCTACTGTGCCTCCCAGTCACCTCAGTTCATCTCACCCGATCAGTAACCACCTTCCTCATGAGTTTATAAAGACTTCCCTTAAATGAAATGAAACTTCAACCACGTTCTGGGCGAAGAATGTGCCTCTGACTTTCCTATTTTATTTATTAGTCACTGTCTTATATTTATAGAGTAGAATCCCTACAGTGTGGAAACAGGCCATTTGGCCCAACAAATCCACACTAACTCTCCGAAGAGTATCCCACCCAGACCCCTATTATTTTACATTTCCCCCGACTGATGCATCTAACCTGGATATACTGAAGCACTATGGGCAATTTAGAATGGCCAATTCACCTAACCTGTACATCTTTGGACCGTGGAAGGAAACTGGATTACCCAGAGGAAACCATTATAGACACTGGGAGAATTTGCAAACTCCACACAGACAGCCACTTGAGGCTGGAATTGAACCCAAATCACTGGCACTGTGAGTCAGCAGTGCTAACCACTGAGCCACTATGACAGTTTTAGTCTTCTCACACCCTCAAGTGAACGTCCTCCCTGTGTGTGTTTTCATGAATCCCATTGCAACTTTAAGGATCGCCACAGGTCATCTTTTGACCTCTTTTCTGGAGACAAGAGCCTGAGCCTATTCACTCTTTTCTGATACTTAGAACCTCTCAGTGCTGAGATCATACTTTGAAATGCTTTCTGCACCTTCCTCAATGCCTCTAAAGCCTTTAAATGGAAATTAGAACTCTGTGGGGTGCTCCAAGTATTGTCTAACTGTTAAGATGTCTGGCAAATTCAAATAATATCTAAGTTTTTCAAGTTAGAAAGAATCTTCTAGAAAAAAATCCCAGTGATTTGTTTGCTCTTTTGTTTTGTTCCTTTCACAAGATTAAAGCAATCTACTTAGTCACAGATTTTCCAAGCAGTTCTGTAGCTTCCTTTTCCCTCTTATCAAACTGCACAACCTCAAACTTATCAGTATTGAAATTTGTTTTCCATTCACAGTCCCATTCTGTACAATGGTACATAGTTTGTTATTTTATCGTCGTTCTGTCAGTATAATTGGAATAGAAGAACATATAGGGACTGGTCATCCAACAATGAAATAATAGGACATTGGACAAACCCAGACTAAAGTGCAGACATCGAGATCTTCACATGTGCTGCTTCCCTCTCTTGTTTGGAATTGGAAAAATTTATCAATTTTGCTTCCAATTTCCATTCTGCACTCACCTTCACCTGGTCCATCTCTGATTCCTCCCTTCCCTTCAACATCTGTGTTTCCATTTCTGGGAACAGGCTGGTTACTAATGCCCACTACCAACAGCCAACTCCCTTGACGATACAACCTTGCACCTTGCTTCCTGTTACAACTCCATTCCATTCTCTCCATTTCTCCATCTACGTCACATCTGTTCCAATGACATGTCCTTCTGCAGGCAGTCTCAGAAATGTTCATCTTTTTCCTCAACTGAGGAATCACCAACACTGTGGTTGACAGGGCTCTTAGCCATGTCTAACCCATGTCCTATACTTCTGCCTTCACCACTTCTCTTCCCTCCCACAACAATCTTGGGGACCCTTTGTACTCACTTTTACCCCAACACTCCCACATTCAAAATATTATAAACCACCATTTCCACCAGACACATATTCACTTCCCCTTCAATCTTTGGCAGGACCATTCCCTCTGGGAAACCCTTGTCCGCTTCTCCTCCACTCCCAACCTCTCCCCACATCCCAACAGCACCTTCCCATGCAATCGAAGAAAATGTAACATCTTCCCGTTTACCTCCTCCCTCCTCACCATCCAAGGCCCCAGACACACCTTCCAGGTGAATTAGAGATTGACCTGCAATTCACTCAGTCTGGTCTATTGTATTCACTGCTCACAATGAGGGTCTCCTCTACACGGGGGAATCGAAACGCAGACTTGGTGACTGCTTTGCAGAACACCTACATCTTGTCTCCAAAAATGACTCTCCAGTTGTCTGCCACTTCAACACACCGCCATGTTTCTTGGCCAACATTTTGGTCTCAATTCTGTTGCATGCTGAAGGAACAGCATCTCATTTTCTATTTGGGGACCTTGCAACCTTCATGACTCAATGACAAGTTCCATACTTTTAGGGCCTGAACATTCCCTTCCAAGTCTTCTACCCACCTCCACACCTCAGGTCCTCGTAGAATCCCTACAGCATGGAGGCAGGCCATTTGGCCCATCAGGTTTACACCGATCCTCCAAAAACCATACCATCAAGACCCAAGCAATACCCTATCCCTATATTCCCCATGGCCAATCCACCCAACCTGCACATTTTTAGACTGCAGGAGGAAACTGCAGCACCCAGGGGAAATGTGCAAACTCTACACAGGTATTCGCCCAAGAATGGAATTGAAAACGGGTCCCTGGCACTGTGAGGCAGCAGTGCAAATGACTGAGCCACCGTGCCTGTCCCCCACAGGTCCTGTCATGAACTGGGTTGCTTTCAGCACAGCCAATCCATTTTCACCCACTCATTATATCCTCATTATCACCCTACTGTCAACAATCCCTTGATTTGCCTTAAATTCTTCCTCTGTCTCACTTTCTCTCTCTCTCATACTCTCTGGGCTCCACTTACTAGCTCACTCCTTTTCCTGCCCTCCCATCCACCCCAGCATCTTGTCATCAAGGTGAAGACCACTTTTTTGTAAATGGTATTAGTTCTGAAGAAGGGTCACTGGACTCAAAATGTTAACTCTGTCTTTTCTCCTTGGATGCTGCTAGACCTGTTGAATTTCCCCAGCAATTTCTGTTTTTGTAACATACAAACCAGCAGGACTATTTATCAGGCCACACAAGAATCAATGGCAACGACACCTCACAAAACATCATTTTCGGGAAGAGAGGAAAAATGTTTGGGATCAGAAAAGGGAACATACTGGACATAATGGTGCTGTCCCCTGGCCCATGTTCAACATTGGGTGGACTGCAAGTTGTCTTACTTAACGAGACTACTGGAATATTTCAGTTGTTTAGCAGACTCTAGCAGGAGTTTGAATTTGACATTATGATGAGAAAAAGCTGGATTTGGACCAAAGAAATGTTACATAGTGCAAAAGAAAGAACAATGTGCATACACATGCAGGAGATGACGCAGTCCAGAAGATGTGGCATGTTATATTCAATGGAATATATGACAGCCATAAGAATATGCTGTGCTCCCAGTTTAAGAATCTGGTGCTTTTGGGAATGTAAAATCAATTTTTGAAAAATCTGAATATAAAAAGTGCTCTTCAAAATCAGTACACTCAAAAGGCCATAATCGACACAGATCACTGTTAAAATAGGTTGTAATTTTACATTCTACAACCTCCTCACCCACTGCACTATAATTGTTTTGAAGAGAAAACTGTGTAAAGTTTGGTTTTTGGAACCATTTTTTTTATCATCAAAGAAGCAATGCCAACTGTGCTTCAGTGGGTAAAACTATTGCTACTTAGCACAAAAGCTGGGGATTTCAATGCTCTGGTATGGTACTGAGGGAGTGCTGCATTGTCAGAGGTGCCTTCTTTCAGCATAGATGTTAAATTGCCTGCCCTCTGAGGTAGACCTGAAAAATCTTATGACACTATTCTGAAAAGGAGCACAGTTAACCCTAGTATCCTGGTCTCTATGAATCATCACGAATGTCCTAGTTTGGCCTACATGTAAGTCCAGAGCCACAGCAATGTGGTTGGCTCAACTGCCCCTGGAATGGCCTAGCAAGTCACTCAGTTGAACCAATCACTATGAAGTCTCAACAAAGAAATGAAACCAGATGGACTACCTGGCATCAAGCTAGGCACCACAATGGCAGAAGCAGCCCTGTCAACTCTGTAAAGTCCTCCTTACCAATATCTGGGGGCCAGTGCCAAAATTAGGAGAGCTGTCTCACAGACTAGTCACAGAACAGTACCTTACAATGTCCCAGATACCACCATCACCATTTCTGGATATGTCCTGTCCCACTGATGGGACAGACCTAGCAGAGATGGCAGGTATACAGTCAGGAGGGAGTTGCCCTGGGAATCCTCAATATTGACTCCAGACCCCATGAAGTCTTAGAGCATCAGATCATACATAGGCAAGGAAACCTCCAGCTAAATATCACGCACTGCTGTCCCCACCCCAGCCAATAAGTACTGAGCATAGTAAAGTCTCAGAATGTACTCTGGGTGGGGGATTTCAATGTCTACTAGTGATTGAGCTGGTCAGGTCCTGAAGGACATTTCTGCAAGACTGGGTCCCTGCAGCAGATCGTGAGTGAACCAACAAGAGGGATAGACATATTTGACCTGATCCTCACCAATCTATTGACTGCAAATACAAATGTCCATGACAGTATCGGTAAGAGTGACCACTGCACAGTCCTTGTGGAGAATCCCATTTTCACATTGAGAATAATTCCGTTGTGGCACTACCACCATGCTAAATGGGACAGTCTTCAAACAGATTTAGCAGCTCAAGCCTGGGCAACCATGAACAGCAGCAGAATTGTAGTTGAACACAAACTGTAACCTCAAAGCACAAGATATCCCTTACCCTACCATTACAATCAAGCCAAGGGATCAACCTTGGGCTTAGTGAAGACTTTTGGGGGGCCAGGAGTAGCACCAGACATATCAAAAAGTGAGATATCAACCCAGTGAATTTACAAAACAGGACTACAGAACAATCTTGATTATCCGAACGAGATGGGCACGGAGTATTTTGTTTGGAAAACTGATTGTTCGGATAAGTGATCTGATCTTAAACAAGGGAAGCCATACTGATCGTGATTACGTAAAAAAGCTTGTTTACAGAGTTTTTATTTCATTCAATGGATAAAATTTGTACAAACACTGGATATTGCTTAAAAATTCATGATTTGTGCAAATAAAATCACTTTTTGGCTAGAGTTTGACTGAAGTCTATGAAATTTTTCGCTGACATTTTCCTTGGTTTTATCCTGATCCTGGACAGCAGCTGGAATCTCTCTGTTCAGTGTAGTTCCACCATCCAGACTAGCCAAGTGTTATCCCTCCCTCCTCAGTGACTGCCAAGCCCTTAGAGGGGGAGAGAGAGAGAAACAGAGAAGGAGAGAGAAGGAGAGGAGGGGGAGAGAGAGAGAAAGAGAGAAGGAGAGAGAAGGAGAGAGAGGGAAAGAGAGGGAAAGAGAGGGAGAGAGAGAGAGAGAGACGCAAAATATAGGAGGAAGAAGAGAGAGGGGGAAGATTTTTTCGCTGACTTCACTTTCCGTCCTCTCATCAATTCTTTTTAGTGGGGTAATGTTTTCCTTGTGCTTCCTCCCGTCAGGTTTTCCTCCTGTTTACTTTCACATGTGCTAACGCACGACGATTTGCTCTGTAAATGCATAGGCTCACTTTGCAACGATTGCAACACCAAAGAGCTAAGTGGCAATTGAACCACTGAGGGGGACTCATTGAAATTGCATTACCAGAAATAACAAGCTTTTGATTTCCTCGGCTTTTGGAAGGGGGGTGGGGGGATGTTGAAAGATTCGAGAGATAGTTTTAACGGACATAGAAATGACAATAACAAAACTTCGCTTTTCATGATTCACCATCTGTTTAACCACAGTTCTGAAAAACACAAAGTCAAATATCTTCAGATCTAATTGAAAATAATAATGTGGGGTGAGGGGATGGGGATCGAAATAATTTCAGGCATTGAAAAAAGAACTTCATCAGAAACCTGTGGGTGTGACCGAATATTTTACAGTCAGCCCACCATTGAAATCTTGTCTCATTGTGAATTAGCGAAATTCTTCAGGCGGGATCTATATGATTACAACTTTGGTCCAAACATGAAGAAAACAGCTGAATTCCAGATTCAGTGGGAACCAAAGGAAAACTTGTTGAAGTCATTCCTGGCACATAGAAGGATGGTTATGGTTGTTGGAGGTCAGTCATCTCAACTTCAGGACATCTCTGCAGGATTTCCTCATGTCCTAGGCCCAACCATTTTCAGCTGTTTCATCAATGACCTTCCTTCCAACATAAGCTCAGAAATGAACATTTTTAATCATGATTGCACAATGTTCAGCACCATTTGCTATTCCTCAGACACTGAAGAAATTCATATCCAAATGCAACAAGATCTTGATGATATCCAGGCTTGGGCTGATAAATAGCAAGGAACATTCATGCCACACAAATGACCATTTCCAACAAGAGAGAATCTAATCATTGCCCCTTAAATTCAATAATATTACTATTACAGAATCATCCACAATAAGTATCTTGGGGGTTACCATTGACCAAAAACTCAAGTGGACTTATCATATAAGTACTGTGGCTATCAGGGCAGGTCAGAGATTTGCAGCATATAATTCATCTCCTGACTCCTGACGGCCTGTCCACCATCTACAAGGTGTAACTCAGGAGTGTGACGCAATACTCAGCACTTGTCTGGATGAGTGCAATTCTAACAACACTGATGAAGTTCAACACCATCTTGGAGAATGAAGCCCACTTGACTAATACCTTCACAAACATTCTGTCCTTCGACCATCGACACCCAATAGCAGCAGTATGCAGTATCCAGAAGATGCACTGCAGGAATTCATCAAGGCTCCAAAGACAGAACCTTCCAAATCCACAAGCGCTACCACCTAGAAAGTGAAGGGCAGCAGCAACATGGGAACGCTATGACATGCAAGTTCTCCTCCAAGCCACATGCAAACTTGGAAATATATCACTGTGTCACTTGGTCAAAATCCTGGAACTTCCTCCTTAAAAGCACGTGGCTGTACTATCACCACATGGATCCAGCAGTTCAAGAAGGCAGCTTGCCACCACCTTCTCAAGGGCAATTAGGGATTGGCAATAAATGCTGGCCCAGCCAGCGATGCCCATATCCTGAAAACGTCATTCTTTTTTCCCACATAATGTTTGGCTACACGTTACTGGCAGTTTAAAGCTTATAGGCTTTAAACTTGAGCCTTCTGCCAGAAAGTAATTAATTAGCTGGACTTCTTTTTCAATGCATTGTAATAGCACAGGTTTATTCATATTTAAGATTTTCAAGCTGACTTGCTTTAGACAAAAAGCAGTCAGCAAGTCTGCCTGAAAACACTTATGTGCGTCAGTAGTGCTCACTGAGACGCAGAATGATTGCAAAGTGCTTACTAATATTATGCCTCTTGAGTAATAGCAGATCAGCTGTCTCATTGATGACCAGCTTGCATTAGAAAGTAGCTCTGCAGAGCTTTATGCCATTCTCTGCCAACACTCAAAGATTAAACAGGATGCAGCCACAAACCTCAACGTCTGTTTGCAATAAGAGAACCATTCATGAAAATTGGAGGCTATTTCCTATCCGATGGTTATTGATATTTTTTTCTATTCCTAGAGTGAGAAGCATAACTGTGCCTTCCAGTCCATTTAGTTTATGAAATGTAATTACATGTAAATTATACATTGAAATAATGCTGATCAAAGGTGTTCTGTACTAGAAAAGTGATTCTGAGACACATGCACTGTAATCCTGAATTATAACCACTGGATAAATCAAACCTCAACCATTACCTATAATAGTCCCATTAGTCCAACTAAAATCTGTGGGATTATAAAGGCAGTGATAGCACGGCTACAGAATTGGTTAAGGGGCTGAAAGTAGAGAGTATGTCCTGGATAAGGGTTGTTTTGCAGTCTGGAAGGAGGTATACAGTAATGTTCCCAGGAGTTGAATCAACTGTATTTTTTTCAGATACATTAATTTCTTGCACTTGAGTGTTCAGAAAATAACTTGCAAGTTTACGAATAGCACAAACCTTGATTATGCTATTAACAACAAGTAGAGAATTTTAACAAACTTCAAGAGTCCGGTCATTCTTCATTAGAAAATGGACTACAACTCATGTACAACTACAACAAAATCTTACTTGGTCGGGTTCTACATGTGACTCCAGAGCCACAGCAATGTTGGCTGACTGTCAACTGCTCTCTGAAATGGGCAATAAATGCTGGTCAGCCAGTGGTGCTCACATCCCATGTGGGAAAAGCTAAAATTACACAGTCACAGAATTGCCACCAGTGGGTAACATTCTCAACACAAGAAGTGTGCAATGCACAGACTTGGGCACATAATCCAGGCTGCACTGAGGGTGCATGCCGCACTCACAGAGGTGCTACCATTTGAAAGAGGCATTGAACCAAGGCTCATTGAGGAGGTGATGACCTAGTGGGATTATCAATGAGCTATTCATCCAGAAACCCAGGTAATGTCAGGGGAACCTGTGTTTGAATCCCACCATGGCAGAAGGTGGAACTTGAATTCATTAAAAACTTAAAATTAAAAATCTAGTGTTCATTTCTGGGGAAAACCCCGTTTGGTTCACTAATATCCATTAGGGGAGGAAACTGCTATCCTTACTTGGGCAATACATGTTGGCCCATATAGCAATGCCCTCATTCTGTGAATGAATGAAACAAAAGTCTGTCCCTTGAGGTGAATGGAAAGCATACTTTGGGAATATTTCCAAAGAATTATAGAAGAAATCTCCCTGGTGACCTGGCCAATATTATCCCTCACTCAACAGCACAAAAGTAGATTACCTGGTCATTATCTCTTTGCTGATTGCTGTGCATAAATTGACTGCCTCATTTCCTTTATTACAAGACTTGCACATCAAAGGGACCTCATTCACTGTGAAGGGCTTTGGAATGAATTAAGGAAGTGCAAATCTTTCTTTTTCCTATATTCCCTTTGATTATTTTTGTCAGTGTGAAATAGCTCTGGGTGTAATATCAATGAATGGCAGTGACCAACAATACTGCATATTTAGCACTGCTTTAAAGATTTGTTCTCTAAAAGAAAATGGGCAAAAACTAATGAAAAATTTAAAAAAACTTTATTTGATCAAATGTTGCTAAAATAATCAACGTTGAAAAGTGGCATAATCAAACAGTGAGAGCTTATGTTCCTAAATATGATGAAGAGAAAGCATTCATGAAAATGGAAAATGAGGCCTACGAAGCCAATGGATTTTCATGTCCTCTTTCTGTGTTGTACTTATTCCAGAATATTTAACTTATTTCTCTTCCTTATTACTGTTTGTTTCTGTCAGTAAATTAAAACAAACTAAAAAAGACCAGGGAGTCAACTTCCTTCCAGCTGCCAAGGCCATTACCAACATGATCTGGGCGGGGGATATGTGGAATATGACAGGAAAACACCATAACTATATCATCTGTTACACTTGCAAAATCTCAAATGCCTTTTCCAGCATTTTCTATTTCTCAAATTCTTCAAGAATTCACTGCTACAGCTGTCTCTGCTCCAACACTTTGTTACCATTTATAATCAATATCTTCACATCACATTATTTTCTCCAAAACATTCCACTTCATGCGTCTTTGCATTGTAAATTCATTCATCTATCAGTTTCTCACTCCATCAATCCACCCATCTTTTTCTGCAATCTCTTCCAGATTTCCACAAGCTTTGCCATATGTTGTGATTTACCAGTATCATCAAACTTGCTGTATATTTCCTTCTGTGTGTTCTGTCCAAATCACTTCTACAATGCAGAAATCAAAAGAAGATCACAAACTCCTGGAACATACTTGTATTGTCAGACTGAAAGTACTTAACTAGTTCTTTGAGGTCTGATCAAAATGATTACAAGACTCATGCTCTTCAATGCACAACAAATTTATTAGCTTAATCTACTGAATATATATGCAAACTAATGAGCAAATCTATTAAACTTGTTTATACATGTGCAAACTATTGTCAATGCCTTGTCTTCATGCTTTGGATGGCTGGTTCTTGGAGCTCTATCGCAGATTCCATGGTTCCTGTCTCACGAACCTCAGTCTGATGGTGAAAGTCTATGGCCCCGACCTCATGAACCCGGTCTCAGAGGGAAAGTCCCTGATATTAATATTATTTGGAATCTGTGGTTACGTGCTGAATTTCCATCTTGTAATACTTTCAGTACGTATCCAGACGTCCCATTGTGCAGAAGATAAATTGAAAACATCTCCAGGTGGCTCAGTGTTAACTACATTAAAGAATGGTTCCCACTACAATCAAAATTATGCAGCTACCTCCCCGCCAAAAAGAGATTCTTTAACACCTGGCCTTTTCTCATGTATTTTTCTACTTTCTTTCAATTGCCCATTATTGTCACATCCAATTAACAATTAATTCTTAATTATCTGGTTTGGAGATAGCTTTTAAAGTCCAATACTACCATCCATCAAATATTTCTTTCTTCCCCATGAATACATTCAAATGTACTATGGTCACAGTGATGCCACACTTGAAGTACCACATAGAGAGCGGGTATGCTGACCAAAGAAAGAACATTCAGCAGCTGCTTCAGAGGGAGGCTTATAAACTGTTTCCTGGGATTTGAGTTAAAAATCACACAACACCAGGTTATAGTCCAACAGGTTTAATTGGAAGCACACTAGCTTTTGGAGCGACGCTCCTTCATCAGGTGATTGTGGAGGGCTCGATCGTAACACAGAATTTATAGCAAAAATTTGCAGTGTGATGCAACTGAAATTATACATTGAAAAATGTATAATTTCAGTTACATCACACTGCAAATTTTTGCTATAAATTCTGTGTTACGATCGAGCCCTCCACAATCACCTGATGAAGGAGTGTCGCTCCGAAAGCTAGTGTGCTTCCAATTAAACCATTGGACTATAACCTGGTGTTGTGTGATTTTTAACTTTGTACACCCCAGTCCTACACCGGCATCTCCAAATCTGGGATTTGAGGATTGCCTTATTAGGAGATAATGTGTTAACTTGGCAGGGATAAAAATTGATTGAGTGGTAGGAAATATATGCACATATATATTGTTGCAGATCTATAAAACTTTGGTTAGACTGCACTTGGAATATTGCGTTCAGTTCTGGTCACCCTATTATAAGAAAGATGTGGATGCTTTGGAGAGGGTTCAGAGGAGGTTTACCAGGATGCTGCCTGGACTGGAGGGCTTATCTTATGAAGAGAGGTTGACTGAGCTCGGACTTTTTTCATTGGAGAAAAAGAGGAGGAGAGGGGACCTAATTGAGGTATACAAGATAATGAGAGGCATAGATAGAGTCGATAGCCAGAGACTATTTCCCAGTTCAGAAATGGCTAACACGAGGGGTCATAGTTTTAAGCTGGTTGGAGGAACGTATAGAGGAGATGTCAGAGGCGGGTTCTTTACACAGAGTTGTGAGAGGATGGAATGCGTTGCCAGCAGCAGTTGTGGAAGCAAGGTCACTGGGGACATTTAAGAGACTGCTGGACA
The DNA here is from genome assembly GCF_004010195.1 of Chiloscyllium plagiosum. Taxonomy (NCBI): domain Eukaryota; kingdom Metazoa; phylum Chordata; class Chondrichthyes; order Orectolobiformes; family Hemiscylliidae; genus Chiloscyllium; species Chiloscyllium plagiosum. The sequence continues at coordinate 98,015,381 of NC_057713.1, forward strand.
TACATATGGTCACAGAGATTTGAGGGTGCATACATGAGGATCAATGGTCAGTACAACATCGTGGACTGAAGGGCCTGTTCTGTGCTGTACTGTTCTACGTTCTATGTTCTATATGATCCAGATCTTAGTGTGCAGGGGACAATTTGCAGATGACACAGAACTTGGAAGACTTGAAACTATGAGGAGGACACTGGAATGTTAAAAGGATGACTATGACTCTATGGCTATGATACTGACTAATAGGTGGAACAGATGGATAGGGGTCAGTTGAGGATCAATGCAGACAAATGTGAGGTGATGCATTTTGGTAGGAAGAACATTGGATGACAACAGAAAATAGGGAGTACAATTCTAAGGAGGGGCGTGCAGGAACAGAGAGCTGGGTATATATGTGTTCAGATCATTGAACATGCTGGACAGGTGGAGAGAGCAGGAAGTAAACAGTCTCCCTTATTAAAATGGGCATAGAATACAAGAGTAAGGAGATGATGTTAAACTTGCATAAGACACTTGTCAGACCTTGGCTGGAGTATGTGTACAGTTCTGGGCTTCAAAGAAAGGATGTGAACACAATTGAGAGAGAAGGAAGCAATTTACAAGAATAGTTCTAGGGATGAGGAGCTTCAGTTCTGAGGATAGATTGAAGTTGGGACTGTTCTCCTTGGAGAGAGAAAGGCTAAGAGGAGATCTGATACAGGTTTTCAAAATCCTGCAGAGGCTGGAGAGAGTGGACAGGGTGAAACTTCCTGCTTGTAAAAGGACATAGATTTAAAATTATCTGCAAAAGAGGCAAGAGTCCAGTCAAGTAAAATGTTTTCACTCAGTGAATAGTTAGGATACGGAATGCACTGCCTGAAAGTAGGGTGAAGGCAGCTTCAATTGAAGCATTCAAAACGGTGTTAGATGATTATTTGGATAAAAATAATGGGCAAGAGTATGGGGATAAAGCAGAACATTGGCAAGAAGAATTGAGGAGAAAGTGAGGACTGCAGATGCTGGAGGTCAGAGCTGAAAATGTGTTGCTGGAAAAGCGCAGCAGGTCAGGCAGCATCCAAGGAGCAGGAGAATCGACGTTTCGGGCATAAGCCCTTCTTCAGGAAAGAGAAAAGTGTGTCCAGCAGGCTAAGATAAAAGGTAGGGAGGAGGGACTTGGGGGAGGGGCCCGAAGTTCATCCCTTGTGGTTGGAGGGTTCCTATGCGGAAGATGAGGTGCTCTTCCTCCAGGCGTCGTGTTGCTATGGTCTGGCGATGGAGGAGTCCAAGGACTTGCATGTCCTTGGTGGAGTGGGAGGGGGAGTTGAAGTGTTGAGCCACGGGGTGGTTAGGTTGGTTGGTCCGGGTGTCCCACAGGTGTTCTCTGAAACGTTCCGCAAGTATGTCTCCCCAATATGGAGGAGGCCACATCGGGTACAGCAAATGCAATAGATGATGTGAGTGGAGGTGCAGGTGAATTTGTGCCGGATATGGAGGTATCCCTTGGATCCCTTGGGGCCTTGGAGGGAAGTAAGGGGGGAGGTGTGGGCGCAAGTTTTGCATTTCTTGCGGTCGCAGGGGAAGGTGCCGGGAGTAGAGGTTGGGTTGGTGAGGGGGTGTGGACCTGACGAGGGAGTCATGGAGGGAGTGGTCTTTTCGGAACGCTGATAGGGGAGGGGAGGGAAATATATCCCTGGTGGTGGGGTCCGTTTGGAGGTGGCGGAAATGACGGCGGATGATACGCTGTACATGGAGGTTGGTGGGGTGGTAGGTGAGGACCAGTGGGGTTCTGTCCTGGTGGCGGTTGGAGGGGCGGGGCTCAAGGGCGGAGGAGTTGAACCAACATATATAGATCAATGAGTCTAATGTCCTCCTTGAGTACTGGAACAAATCTGTGATTCTACTTTCCTTCAGGTTAGAAGGAGAAGAAAAATTATAACATGTGAAATTCATAAAGGATTAGATGCTGAGATGATATTTCCCATTAGGGAATTTAGAACATTACAGCACAGTCTCAGGACAAAGATTCAGTCACTTAGGACTTCGATGAGGAAAGGTTCCTTCATTCAAAGGGCTATAAACTTGATGTAAACTTCATACATACAATTGTTGAACATATTCAAGACAATGATCAATAGATTTTGGACATTAAGGGATATGTATATAATGCCGAAACATAGATAGCAGATCAGACATGATCTTATTGAATGGTGAAGCAGAATAAAGAGGATGAATGGCCTACTTCTGCTGCTCTTTATGTTCTTATATATCTGTAGATTATTGATTCACATCTCTTCCAAGCTGTTGACTGAGGTACCAAACTCTAATCCTACCCCAACATCTGTAAACACCATTTATCCCGGTTCTCTAGCTCAAATCACTGATGCTATCAATAATCCTGTGCCAAAATGATTGATACTTCCTATAACTCATCAAGAGAAAAAGTTAACCATATTCAATGGCAATATCAGTTCTCTTGCTAAAGTATTGTCCCAACAAATTACTTCAGGTCATTTCACTCATCTGACCTTGCATGGACATCAATAATATCATTCATCAGGCACTTTCACGTTCACTGAACAGCAAACCTTACATCAGTGATGGAGCCACATCGAATGTCAGTATGATAGATGTCCCATCGGACAATGACCTAATCATTATCAAAGCTTCCTTGACTTTGTTTTCAAATGCTAAGGTTCTATACAGGATCGCCATCTGACCAAAATATGACACCAAGCGATATAAGGAGATATTCAAACAGATGACCAATGTTTAGTCAAAAATGTGAGCTTTTAGCAACACCTTAAAGGAGGAGACAGGGACCGTGAAACAGAGAGGTTTAGGTAGAACGCTTCAGAGCTTACAAACTAGACAGTTAAAGGTCACCAGTGATGGAGTGATGCATTTGAGGAAGTTCAAGAGGCTAGAAATTGAGAAATACAAAGATCTCAAAGAGTTCTGGTCTTGAAGCAGAGTACAGACATAAGGAGGTACAACACCATGGAGAGATATGAATACAAGGATTTTAAGTTTGAGAGACTTCTGGACCAGGAGGCAAGGTAACCCAGAGAATACAAGAGCTGATGGCTGAATGGGTCTCAGAATGAGTTGGAATGCATGCTGCAGAGTTAAGACAAGTTGAGGTTTACAGACTGCAATCCTCCCGCCGACAGACATTCTCCATTCCTTGTTCGACCGTAACCTTTCCATAACCATACATTGCTTACAAGAATTTTCAGCAACTTTTGCTCACATGAAGTTTTCTCTTTCAAACAAACAGTAACAGCACATAAACCCATATGTCATTGTGACAGCTGTTGTTCAGTTTGCAAAGAGCTCTCTTAGAAAATTATAACCATTGATTTTTTTTTGAAAATCAAAATTGCTTCTCTGTACTTTAACTGCCTATGAGTCTTTCATGAGAGAAAATTGGATTGTGAGCAACGTCCTTTCAAGGACTCTTCTTATCATGCTGACTGTCTTAGGTCTATTGAAAATGAATTCTTCTACGTTATTGCCTGTTCTTCCTGCTTGCTAGGAGAACCTTGACATGTCTACAATAAAGCAAGTATTTGATTTGAAAAATCAGCCTCACAACACAAAAAGAACTGACAATTCTGTAGTACAATTTACAAGTTTTGGAAGTCTTAATGTGCTTTATATCCAATGAAGTATTTATGATATGGAGCCAATTTTTTTTCTTTTGCATCCAGTTTGTTGCATTTGGGCGGCACGGTGGCTCAGTGGTTAGCATTGCTGCCTCACAGCGCCAGGGTCCTGGGTTCGATTCCCACCTGTCTGTGTGAAGTTTGCACATTCTCCCAGTGTCTGCGTGGGTTTCCTCCGGGTGCTCCGGTTTCCTCCCACAATCCAAAGATATGCAGGTCAGGTGAATTGGCCATGCGAAATTGCCCACAGTGTTAGGTGCGTTAGTCAGGGGTAAATATAGGGTAGGGGAGTGGGTTTCTCTTCGGAGGGGCGGTGTGGACTTGTTGGACCGAAGAGCCTGTTTCCACACTGTAGAGAATCTAATCTAATCTAATCATCCATTGCAAGCTCCAACAAACAGTAAACTAAATAATGGAAACAAGGGATCAAATTTAGAAAGACAGGAATGGCGAAGTGATAACCTTGTGGTATTGATCTAATAATCCAGAGGTCCAGGCAATTCTCTGGAGACTCAGATATGAATCCCACAATTGCAGATGGTGGAAATTAAATTTAAAGTTTAATGAGTCCCATGAAACCATTATCATTTTTTTTGTTAAAAACTCATCTGTTTCACCCATGCCCTTTATAGATGGAAACTACTATCCTTGCCTGGTCTAGCTTACTTGTGACTCCAGACACACAGCGATGTGTTTGACTCTTAATTGCTTTCTGAAATGGCTCAACAGGTTGTATCAAATTGCTAAAAAAAAAACCTACAAAGAAGGAAGGAAACCTGTTGGATCACCTGCCTTTGACCTAGGCACTGGGACTGAGAATATCAAACTCACCCCTGTCGACCCTGAAAAATCCTCCTTATCCGCAGCTCCACTTGGTGTCAAACTGGGGGAGCTGTCTCACAGACTAGCCAGGTAACAGCCTGCCACAGTCATGCTCATAGAATCATATTTTGCAAACAAAGTCTCAGACATCACCTCGTGTATATGGTCAAAGAAATGTCCTATTAGATTAGATTACATTCCCTACAGGGTGGAAACAGGCCCTTTGGCCCAACAAGTCCACACTGACCATCCGAACAGTCACCCACTCAGATCCATTCCATTATCCCATACTTACCCCTGACTAACACACCTAACACTATGGACAATTTAGCATAGCCAATTCACCTGGCAAACACATCTTTGGATTGTGGGAGGAAACCCAGGCAGATGCTGGGAGAATGTACAAACTCCACACAGACAGTCAGCCAAAGCTGGGATCGAACGCAGATCCCTGGTGCTGTGAAGCAGCAGTGCTAACCACTGAGCCACCAGGCCACCCCATGTCCTGCTGATTACCACATATATCCCTCTCTTGGCTGATGAATCAGTACTCTTTCATGTTGAGCAGCTCTTCAAGGAATTACTGAGGACAGCAAGAGAGCAGAATGTACTGAAAGGGAGTAGGGGTGGATTTCAATCTTCATTCCTAAAAGTGACTCAACAGTGTTGGTTGGGTCCTGAAGGACACATCTGCTACACTGGTCTCCAACAGATAGTGAGGGAACCAAGAAGAGGAAAAGACATTCTCGAGCTGCTTGCTCCAGATGCGTTTGTCCTTATAGTGTTGATAAAGGCTTCATGAATAAGAACTGAGAAGAAGCAGTTAATTTAAACTCACAGAGTTGATAGGGAAGGAAAGTTTCTCCAGATTTTGAGCAAGTTATGTTTAAAAGTAACTGGAATTTGTGTTTTGAAATCCTTCAAACAGCATTCCAACATCTGAATGATCACCTCCATTTTGGAGACAACAGTCTAAAATGGTTGAACAACCTTCCCCTGTGCCTAAAGTGGCTCAGGCTTGATCAAGGAAGCCACATATCTGACTTCCTCCATGAACATTATTAAAAAGAGACACAAAGTGAGAACTTTTCATGTTGTACTGATTAGGACAGGGATGTAAGAAACCAAACTTAGAAAAGGAATACCAATTACCATAGCAAGAGAAGAGGGTGCTAATTGATTGGACCATAGTTGCCATGGAGATGCATGAGGAATTGTTTTAGTTGTCAATCTTAGTTAGCTGATTAAACTTAGATCAGGCAAGGAGAAAGAGAGGACTGCAGATGCTGGAGATCAGAGCTGAAAATGTGTTGCTGGAAAAGCGCAGCAGGTCAGGCAGCATCCAGGGAACAGGAGAATCGACGTTTCTGGCATAAGCCTGACCTGCTGCGCTTTTCCAGCAACACATTTTCAGCTTAGATCAGGCAAGCACACTCTGATTGGTCGGGGCATTACCATGGGGACTATGTAGAGGATGGAAGTCTCCAAAACTGTCTAAGTAATTGTCCCACATTTAAGGAAGAAGGGTTACACCTGAAATGTCGAATTCTGCATGTCCTGATGCTGCTTGGCTTGCTGTGTTCTTCCAGCCTCCTGCCTATCTCCTTTGGATTCCAGCATCTGCAGTTTTTTTTGTCTCACATTTTCTCCCACAGTCCAAAGATGTGCAGGTCAGGTGAATTGTCCATGCTAAATTGCCCAAAGTGTTAGATGCATTAGTCAGAGAGAAATGGGTCTGGGTGGGTTACTCTTTGGAGTGTCGGTGTGGACTGATTGGGCAGAATGGTCTGTTTCCACACTGTAGGGAATCTAATCTAATCTAATCTAACCCCGTCAGCAATCTGATCAGCAGGAATGGGGAGAGTACCATTTAAATAACACGGACTGAGCAATAATTCACAGGAATGAATTCACACCTTCAATGGAGTCAAATCCACAATGCTCCTCACTTCACTGCAAATTAAATGACTAACTCTCAGTGCTGATATAGATCACTTACCCACAAGTGACTTATCCGGATTGTAGAAGGCTTTTAAGAGAATGGGAATAATCGTTTTTCCAAACAATAGGGTCAAACAGAAGTAAACGTTTGGAACTGCAGCACGCGTGCGGTTTAAAACTGCATACAACTGCTAGGTCAAACAGAAAGGCCTTTCATGTCTCATCTGGTTTGAGGATGTGACCTCATCTCAAAACAGAAGCTGCCCTTCGCTCTGCGAGGCAAGACATCTATGGTGTGCAGCTGTGATTGATCTCCTGTACATTCACTAACTTCCATCTTCAACACAGCCCTTTCATAGAGGCACATAGTTAATGGGAAATATATTAACCCTAATCATTGTAGCAGTATAAAGTCACTCTGTCTCAAACTTTCAATAATTGAAAGCACAGTTGTAATAAGTATTTTATAAGCTATCCTGCCCTGTAACGTTTTTTGTAGAACTTGTGAAACCAATGAACATGTCGTGAAAATGTTTCTGTATGTGGTGGAGAATAAAAGTGGGGCCATAAATGACAGACAGATGAAAACAAAACACATGAGGGAGAAAGGAATGTAAGTACATTGCTGACCCCGGAATCCAAACACCCTATTGTTCGAACATATTGGAATCTGAACAATTATTTCAAGAAAACTTTGCCCTAAAATCCGAACACATTTTCAGAATCCGAACACCATGTACCGTTCAGGTCGCACATTGTTTGTTCAGTTCGTCCCGGGAAGTAGTCGCGAAAGCATCTCTTGTGTGTCCATCACTAGTTTACCTCGTGTTTTCACCTTGATTTGTGTTGGGTTTTTTTTAATTATCACCCTTGTGCATTCACCACGGCACCTAAGAAGAGCAGTGAAGCAAATAAGAGTAAGAGGAAGTCCATGAGAACGACAATTGAGTTGAAGAAAGAACTTATCGCTAAGCATGAGAGTGGTACGCATGCGTCTGATCTCGCTGCCATGTTTGAGGTGCCAAAATTGACCGTGTGTACGATTCTGAAAAATAAAAAAAGTGATAAAAGCAACTGATGTGGCAAAAGGTGTTACGACTCTGACCTCTAAGAGGTCAAAGTTTATAGAGGAGGTGGAAAAACTCCTCTTAGTGTGGATAAACGAAAAACAGTTGGTTGGTGATCCCATCTCGGAGGGCATCATTTGTGAGAAAGCCAGGCTCTTCTATGCCGACCTAAAAAAAGATGTGCCTGGAAGTAGTGCTGATAGTGACGAGTTTCAGGCTAGTAGGGGGTGATTTGAAAACTTTAAGAAAAGAAACTGGGATCCACAGTGTTGTTATGCATGGAGAGGCTGCTCGTTCGAATGTGGATGCAGCGGCAAAGTTTGTGAAGAAATTTAGTGAGTTTGTGAACACTGAGGGGTATGTGGCACAACAGGTGTTCAATTGTGATGAGACAGGTCTCTTCTGGAAAAAGATGCCAAGGAGGATCTATATAACTCAGGAAGAGAAGCCTTTACCAGGCCATAAGCCAATGAAAGACAGGCTTACTCTCTTGTTGTGTTGTAATGTGAGTGGAGACTGCAAGATAAAGCCTTTGCTTGTGTACCACTCAGAGAGTCCACGTGTGTTCAAAAAGAACAATGTTATGAAGAGCAAGCTTAATGTTATGTGGAGGGCAAACATGAAAGCATGAGTTACCAGGCAGTTCTTCACTGAGTGGATTCATGAGGAGTTTGCCCCTTCTGTGAAGGCTTATCTTGAGAAAAAGAATCTAGCCCTGAAGGCTCTTCTTGTGATGGACAACGTTCCTGCTCATCCTCCAGGCTTGGAAGAAGATTTGGTGCATGAATATAGCTTCATCAAAGTGAAGTTCTTGCCCCCCAATACCACTCTTCTCATCCAGCCCATGGACCAGCAAGTTATCTCAAATTTCAAAAAACTGTACACCAAGGCTATGTTCCAGAGATGCTTTGAGGTGACAAACGAGACTGAACTGATCCTCAGAGACTTTTGGAAAGATCATTATAATATCCTCCATTGCTTAAGAATCATAGACAAAGCATGGAGGGAAGTGTCTCTGAGGACAATGAACTCTGCCTGCAAGAAACTCTGGCCTGAATGTGTTGCAGGGAGAGACTTTGAAGGCTTCGAAGAACTGCCTGTTGTGCCTGTTATTGTGTCTCTGGGCAAGTCCATGGGCTTGGAGGTGAGTGAAGAGGATGTGGAGGAGTTAGTGGAGGATCACAAGAATGAACTCACCACAGAATAACTTCAGCACCTCCACAAGACGCAACAAGAAGAAGTGGCAGAGGAAATTTCTTCAGAGGAGGAAGAGGGAGCTAGTGGGAACATTTCCAGCATTGAAATTAAGGAACTGTGCTTTCTGTGGTCTAAAACACAGGCCATTGTTGAAAAGTGGCATCCTAACAAGGCAGTGGTCAACGGGAGCATAAGCATGTTCACTGACAATGTGATTGACCACTTCAGAAAAATTCAGAAAAGTCGCCAACACCAGAACATTTTGGAAAGGAAGTTCTCTAAAGAAAGCCAGTCCAGTGAGCCCCAGCCCTCTACAAGTGGTGTTAGTGTTACGGCAATGAAGAGACAAAGAGAGCAAACAGCAGAAGCACAGTTATCTGATGTTATTATGGAAAGTGACTCACCTTCCAAGCAGTAAACCCTCTCTCTCCTTCCTCCTCTCCAGCTTCCACATGCACCATTAGCACTCCTCACTAAGGTAAATGAAGTTATTTTCATGTTAGTACATTTATTTCTTGTTTTTATTATTATTACTTGATATTTAGGTCATTTACTCATCTTATTTTACCTTAACCATGTGGATTTGCAGTTAAAAGTGTCTTGAAAATGTTTTTTTTGGGTCCAAAAATGGATTAATTCACTTTCCATTATTACTTATGGGGAAAATAGTTTCTGAATCCGAACTTTTCGCAATCGGAACCGCCTCCTGGAACGAATTAAAGTCGGATTCCGAGGCACCACTGTATATACATCAGTTCTGCTATAACGCTATTTGTTCAATGTGAATTGGCCGATGGAAGAATTTAGACCATTACTTGTACAATGTGAACTTTCTTTACCATTATTGGCTATAATGTGATTCCAGTCCCACTAGTTTACATAGTGCTGCTGTTACGCGATTTTCTTATAACGCAGAATCACACAGGAATGGAACTATAGCATTATATCAGAACAGACTGTACTCATAGGACGGGGCTCTTGTGGCACAGTGGTAGTGCCCCTACCTCTTGGACAGAGGCCTAGGTGCAAAGCACTATCTGCTCCAGAAGTGTGTTACAGCATGTCTGAATGGGTTGATTAAAATTATCCATATTGATATGAGGTGAGATGAGGCGGGATGGAGGAGTAGCATTGTGCAGTTGGGCTGAATAGCCTGCAGAAAGAGGCCATTCAGCCTATCATGTCTACACTGACTCTCTGAACATTTTGACTTCTTGCCAATCCCCTGCATTTTTCCCATGCCCTTTCCTTTTTAACAAGATAATGTTGGAGTAGAACTCCTGAGCCAAAGCTCATACCCTCTGATTGCTTTTCTTTTCTTTTTTGTGTGTGTGTCTCTCTCTCTTTTCTTGCTTTTATTTCTCTATATCATTGCTTACCTCTTATCCTGAGCTCGGATGGTATTGGCAGCAGGGGGAACCCAGCAATGATATCGAGCAGATTCTGCACATAGTCCTCGAGCAGACCTTGCACACGGATCTCGAGCGAGCTCAGCGCGCGGACCTCGAGTGGACCCAGTGTGCGGAGGAGATCATGCCCAGGACGTGAACCTTGAGCGGGCCCAGTGCAGAGATTACTGAGCCCAGCACAGACTTTAAGTTAGCCTTTACTTAACTTTCCTGCAGCGAGGTCAAGACCTGGCATTGGAATCAGCAGAGGCGACGTTGGTTGGATCTGGCACTGGCAGAGGTGATGCCCTGGTGGAGGGATGGTGGCACAGGCACCTGTGATGGCTCAGGACTGATGAACTCTCTTTAAGCTATATCCTTTTAACACCCCCCCCCACCTTCTTAACTTATTCAAAATGGAGCCAACTTGTGGTGACAAATGAAAGCTTTCACTATATTTTGTTGTATTCTTAATCTAAAATACACAGGTGACAATAAAATCATTCATCCATTCATGTAAAGCCCACTTAAATGTTTAACTTGAACCTGCCATCACCACACTTTAAGGCAATGCATTCCAGGACTGTATACCACGCAGTTCAGGAACAAGTAAAATGGTCTTAGATGCCCAAACCCCATGAAAGAGTAAAATAAACACAATACTCATGGACCAAACATTCAGCACTGAAATATTTGTGATGGAATCTGTAACAATGAACTGTATGTAATTCCTGATGAAGGGCTTTTGCCCGAAACGTCAATTTTCCTGCTCCTTGGATGCTGCCTGGCCGGCTGTGCTTTTCCAGCACCACTCTAACCTTGGCTCTAATCTCCAGCATCTGCAGTACCCGCTTCTGCCTGTATGTAATTTGTGCCAAAAGACAGTAATCTGTGAATTGTATAATTCAGAACATGCTCAGTCCCAAGAGTTGTTGAGGTGGCTATATTCAATACTGCTCAGTCATAGGGCATTACAAAGTTTTCAATAGAACACTAAGGGGAACTCTGGGATCACTAAAAGGAGCTCAGAGGACACAGAGAATGGGAGAAAGAGACAGAGAAAGATCAATATAGATTGGGTGTTAGGCAGTGTTGCTTTCTGCTGTATTGTTGGGAGGTAATTGAGTTGGGTCGGCCATGGGTAGTGAGGGTTCAGGGGAGTCCTGGGAGCTGTGGGAGAGCAGAGGAAGTGCCGCTAACAGATCAGTATAATTGAGATTGAGTGTTGAAAATTCTGCAAGCAATGTTTAAGCAGGCATGGAGCTCAGAAAAATATCCAAGATTAATACTGGGTTGGTGAGGCTTGCTGTTTATGAAAAACTAGAGTTGTGCCTGTGTGGGAGAATATTTTCTGGAGCACAGGAAAGATTAAAACCAGGAAAGACTAGAACAGGAGCTGCCATTGAGGTAGTTGTCAATGGAGTAGCCCATGACAGGGTGCTTCAAGAACCCATTGTAATCTGAGGTAACTTTCTTCGCTGTCCACTACATCTCCAATTTTGGTGTCATCTGCAAACTCACTAACTATATCTCTTATGCTCACATCCAAATCATTTATATAAATGATAAAGAAATAGTGGACCCAGCACTGGTCCTTGTGGCACTCCACTGGTCACAGGCCTCCAGTCTGAAAAACAATCCTCCACCACCACCCTCTGTCTTCTATCTTTCAGCCAGTTCTGTATCCAAATGGCGAGTTCTCCCTGTATTCATCAAGTTATTTTGTGGATACTCTGTAGTCTTCTTTATGCTTTCCTGTTGCCAGATCAGCAAAGCGAAGAGTCATAATCCCTTGTGAAGTTGAATGAGATTTGCTCCTTTTAGTGACCCACATGTGGGCAGAGGGGAGGCTGGACATTGATAAAATATCCGTGGGATCTGCCATAATCATATTTGCTATTTGATGTATCTTGTACTCTGTTCAATCACAATCTATTGCTGATATTTACGACGTGTTAATGGGTATTAGACATAAGTTCCACATGTATTGTGCATTGTATTACTCGTCCAACATTGTATAATAAAGTTTTTTGTTTGTTCAAAACCATGGGATCCTGTGAGTTTCTCCAAGGCCCCTTGATTTCACACTTTATTCAGTTAAAAAAATTAAAATTACTGATCCCTTGCCAAATCATATACATTTGGCGGTCTGTTCTGGTCTGGGATTTTAACACATCAATGTTGTATATTCCAAATGCTGAATATAAGTTTGGCACCAGTATAAAGTTGAAGTCCCCAAACCCTCCCAAAGCAGTAATTGTCATATGTAAACCCTTTAGGCAATTCGTTCTCAAACTGTAGTCCAAACTAGTCACAAAGTGGCAGGTGTGTTCTGAGACCTCAGGAAGTTGAAATTCACAGAGCTGCATAAGGTCGTGACCAGCAGGTTTTATTAATCAGATTGACATCTGGATTCCTCGAGCAAAACAACAGGAAAGCATATAGAAGGCTACAGAGTATTTACAAAATAACTTCATGAATACAGGGAGAACTCACCATTTGGATACAGAACTGGCTCAAAGCTAGAGGACAGAGTGTGATGGTCGAGGGTTGTTTTTCAGACTGGAGGCCTGTGACCAGTGGAGTGCCACAAAGATGGGTCCACTACTTTGCGTCATTTATATAAAGGATTTGGATGTGGCCATAAGAGGTACAGTTAGTAAGTTTGCAGATGACACCAAAATTGGAGATGTAGTGGACAGCGAAGAAGGTTACCTCAGATTACAATGGGATATTGACCATATGGGCCAATAGGCTGAGAAGTGGCAGATGGAGTTTAATTCAGATAAATGTGAGGTGCTGCATTTTGGGTAAGCAAATCTTAGCAGGACTTATACACTTAATGGTAAGGTCCTAGGGAGTGTTGCTGTAGAGACCTTGGAGTGCAGGTTCATAGCTCCTTGAAAGAGGAGTCGCAGGTAGATAGGATAGTGAAGAAGGTGTTTGGTATGCTTTCCTTTATTTGTCAGAGTATTGATTACAGGAGTTAGGAGGTCATGTTGCAGCCGTACAGGACATTGGTTAGGCCACTGTTGGAATATTGTGTGCTATTCTGATCTCCTTCCTATCGAAAAGATGTTGTGAAACTTGAAAGGGTTGAGAAAAGATTTACAAGGATATTGCCAGGGTGGGAGGATTTGAGCTACAGGGAGAGGCTGAACAGGCTGGGGCTGTTTTCCCTGGAGCACCGGAGGCTGAGGGGAAAAAGGCATTTGGATGGGTATATGAATAGGAAGGGTTTGGCAGGATATGGGCCAGGTGCTGGCAGGTGGGACTAGATTGGGTTGGGATATCTGGTCGTCATGGACAAGTTGGACCAAAGGGTCTGTTTCCATGCTGTACATCTCTATGACTCTATGACTCTACGAACAACGAGTTAATAGTTTATCAATTACAGTCATATAGTTGTACAGCACAGAAACAGACCATTCATCCAACTCATCCATGCCAACCAGATATCCTATATAAATCTATTCCCACTGGCAACATTTGGCCCATATCTCTCTAAACCCTTCCTTTCTACCACTTCCTCTGGCAGCTCATTCCATACAGTCACCACCTTCTCTGTGAAAAGGTTGCCCTTTAGGTCTCTTATACTTTTCCCCTCTCACCTTAAACCTATGCCCTCTAGTTTTGGACTTGCCACCCCAGAAAAAAGATCTTGTCCAGTTACCCCTACCAATGCCCCCCATAATTATTTAAACCTCTATAAGGTCACCCCTCAGCCTCCAATACTCCAGGGAAAACAGTCCCAGCCTATTCACCGTCTCCCTATAGCTCAAACCCTCCAACCCTGGCAATATCCTTGTAAATCTTTTCTGGACCCTTTCTCGTTTTACAACATCTTCCTATAGCACGGAGACCAGAGTTGCGTGCAATACCCGAAAAGTGGCTGAACCAATGTCCTGTACAGCCACAACATGACCTCTCAATTCCTGTACTCAATGCTCTGACCAATAAAGGAAAGCATACCAAATGCCGCCTTCACGAGCCTATCTACCTGTGACTCCACTTTCAAGGAGCTATGAAGCTGCACACCAAGGTCTCTTTGTTCAGCAACACTCCTCAGGACCTTACTATTAAATCGGCTTGGATTTAGAGTCATAGAGTCGTAGAGATGTACAACATGGAACAGACCCTTTGGTCTAACCCGTCCATGCCAGCCAGATATCCCAACCCAATCTAGTCCCACTTGCCAGCACCCAGCCCATATCCCTCCAAACCCTTCCTATTCATATACACATCCAATGCCTCTTAAATATTGCAATTGCACCAGCCTCCACCACTTCCTCTGGCAGTTCATTCCATACATGTACCACCCTCTCCGTGAAAAAGTTGCCCCTTAGGTATCTTTTATATCTTTCCCCTCTCACCCTAAACCTATGCCCTCTAGTTCTGGACTCCCCAACCCCAGGGAAAAGACTTTGCTTATTTACCCTATCCATGCCCCTCATAATTTTTTAAACCTCTATAAGGTCACCCCTCAGCCTCCGACGCTCCAGGGAA
>NC_057713.1:98030081-98044220 GCF_004010195.1 Chiloscyllium plagiosum
AACATTAAGTGTATAAGTCCTGCTAAGATTTGCTTTCCCAAAATGCAGCACCTCACATTTATCTGAATTAAACTCCATCTGCCACTTCTCAGCTCATTGGCCCATCTGGTCAAGATCCCATTGTAATCTGAGGTAACCCTCTTCGCTGTCCACTACATCTCCAATTTTGGTGTCATCTGCAAACTTACTAACTGTACCTCTTACGCTCGCATCCAAATCATTTATGTAAATGACGCAAAGTAGAGGACCCAGCAACGATCCTTGTGGCACTCCACTTGTCACAGGCCTCCAGTCTGAAAAACAACCCTCGACCATCACACTCTGTCTTCTACCTTTGAGCCAGTTCTGTATCCAAATGGCTAGTTCCCTCTGTATTCTATGAGATCAGCATCTCACATGTACCTAAGTTAAGCTCCATCTGCCACTGCTCGGCCCATTGGCCCATCTGATCAAAATCCCGTTGTCTCTGAGATAACTTTCTTTTCTGTCCATTACATTTCCAATTTTGGTGTCATCTGCAAAAGTACCTCCTATGTTCACACCCACACCATTTATAGAAATGGTAAAATGCAGTGGACCTTGTACAAATCTTTATGGCACACCAATGGTCATAGACCTCCAGTCTGAAAAGCAACCTTCCACCACCACCATCTGTCTTCTACCTTTGGGCAGGTTCTGTACTCAAACTGCTTGTCCTCCATGTATGCCATGTGATCTCAGCTTGCTAACCAGTCTACCATGAGGAATCTTGTCAATCACATCCATCGCTCTGCCCTCATCAGTCCTCTTTGTCACTTCTTCAAAAACCTCAATCAAGTTTGTAAGACATGATTTCCCATGCTCAAAGCCATGCTGACTATCCCAAATCAGTCCTTGCCTTTCCAAATACACGTACGTCCTGTCCCTCAGGGTTCCCTCCAACAACTTGTTCATCACCGATGTCGGGTTCACTGGTCTATAGTTCCGTGGATTGTCCTTACCACCTTTCCACAACGCATTAGCCAGCCTCCAGTCTTGCAGCTCCTCAACTGTGGCTATTGATGATCCAAATATCTCAGCAAGGGGCCCAGCAATCACTTCCTTAGCTTCCCACATAGATCTAGGGTACACCTGATCAGGTCCTGGGGATTTATCCACCTTTATGCATCTCCTCCTCTTTAATATGGACATTTTTAAAGATGTCATTATTAATTTCCATCTTCTATATCTTCTGTAATCTTCTCCATGATAAACACTGATGTAAAATGCTTGTTTTGTACCTCACCCATCTCCTGTGGTTCCACATGTAGGCCACCTTGCTGATCTTTAAGGGCTCTATTCTCTCCCTAGTTACCCTTTTGTCCTTAATGTATTTGTAGAATCCCTTTGGATTTTCCTTAACCATACTTGCCAAAGCTATTTCATGTTCCCTTTTTGCCCTCCTGATTTCCTTCTTATGTATACTCCTACTGCCTTTATACACTCTTGAGGATTCACTCGATCCTTGCTGTCTATACCTGACATATGCTTCCTTCCTTTTCTTGACCAAAATCTCAATTTCTCTAGTCATCCAGAATTCCCTACACCTACCAGCCTTGCCCTTTACCCTAACGAGAGTGATAGGGCGGCATGGTGGCACAGTAGTTAGCACTGCTGCCTCACAGCGTCAGAGACCTGGGTTCAATTCCCGTCTCAGGTGACTGACTGTGTGGAGTTTGCACGTTCTCCCCGTGTCTGCATGGGTTTCCTCCAGGTGCTCCGGTTTCCTCCCACAGTCCAAATAAATGTGCAGGTTAGGTGAACTGGCCATGCTAAATTGCCCGTAGTGTTAGGTGAAGGGGTTAATGTAGGGGAATGGATCTGGGTGGTTTGCGCTTCGGCGGGTCGGTGTGGACTTGTTGGGCTGAAGGGCCTGTTTCCACACAGTAAGTAATTTAATGGAAATACTGTCTCTGGACTCTCGTCATTTCAAATTGTAATAGATTTGTCTAGAAATCCCATTGGAACTGAAAAGATTGAAAGGTAACAATAGAGATTTTCAAGCTGACCAGAGGTTTTGATAGAGAAGACTTATTCCCTTTGTTAAATAGCCCAATAACCAGAAGTCATATATTTAGAGTCATTGACGAAAATGTGGATGAGGAGAACTTTAATACTGGGGGCAGACACTTAATATGTGAGGGGGAAAGTTCAAAGGAGATGTGACGGGCAAGTTTTTTACACAGAGAATGGTAGGAGTCTAGAATTCACTGCCAGGAGTAGTGTTGGAGGCAAATATAGTAGGGGTGTTTAAGGGACTTTTAGATAAATGCATGAATAAGCATGGAATAGAGGGATATGGACCAAGGGCAGACAGAAGGTGTCATGTTCAGCACAATGTTGTGGGCCGAAGGGTCGGTTCCTGTGCTGTACAGTTCTGTGTTCTATGTTTTAACTATTTTTACTCAGAGAGTTGTTGGGATCTGGAATGCACTTCCTGAAGGTGTTAAACACTGATTTCATAAATAATTATTCAGAAGAAATAGGCCAGGTACAGGAAGATGAAGAAGTTGTAGGGTTAGATACACGGCAACAAGGTTTGAAACTAAGCACAAGTGCTCCTTCAAAGAACCGAGTTGGGTGGATGCTTTCGTTGATCTCAGGATTTGTTCTACAGGCACGGACAGTCAGAGTGAGGTGACAAGATCTTACTGCCCACCACCTTCTTGTTAAATAGATGTTTTGGAAATATCAATAGAACCTCAATTGGTAACCAAGGATGAATCCCAGAACCTTTGAAGGAATTCTTCATATTGGTACAAAGATGTGCTTGTCTGCTTACCCAGGGAAGAAGGAATCAGAGAACCAGAAACCAGGCCGGAAATAAAGTCTCCAGATACAGAATGTTGTATCCTCATATATTCTAAAGCCAGTAATATTGTGGTTACAGATACTACACACTCCCTCCCCTCCACCACTGAGTGGCTAAGGACTCCAAAGAAGTGATGCAAATCTCAAAATCTTAGTCTGGTGGTTAAACCACAGACCTCATAAAAAGGTGGAAATGCTTTTCTGGCACATGCTGGTGAAATGTCCAAAGTCTGCAATATTCAAAGTAAGGACATTTATTATAAGCAAAAACAGGTTATTGGCCCAACTGGTCCATTCCAACGAAATTAGTCAATGTGCTTCCTCCCACCCCTACTTCATCACTTCCTAACAATAGACTGTTCTGTTCCTTTCTCCCTCATCTATTTCCCTAACTTTCCCAGCTTTGATGCATTTAAGCTATTACAAAAACAACATTTATCAGGAAAAATATCTGACTCACATTTAAACATTCACTTTCATAACTTTTTCCTTGTTCATTTACAGGTGGTGGGCTGTAAGGAAAGGGGAAGCATTTTTGCCCATATCTCTCTATAATCATCAATAATTTGTGGATTTGGAATCACATATAGACCAGACCAAATAAAGAAAAACATCTTGGAACTGAATGGGCTTTCCCAACAGTCTCGTCGTTTCACAGTCACCTTTACTGATGCCAACATTTTATTCCAGATTAATTTGCTGAACTGAACTTAAATTTCTTCAGACATCATGGTGGGACCTGAACCCACATTTCTGGACCAGTGGCCAGTCTAGTCAAAAAATACCATTAAATTATTGTATTCACAAAGCACCTGCAGTGTTTGAAGGAATGCAACATAGATTCATAAGAATCCAAAGGTTAAGTTATGAAGAGAGAAGGCTTAGCTTATGTAGAATATAGAAGATTAAAATGTGAGTTCAATAAGGATTTTAGGATTTTGAAATGAATTGATAGGGTGGTTAGAGAGAAACATTTTCCACAGATGGGAGAGTCAAGTACAGGGGAACATAATCTCAAACTCAGAGTCTATCCACTCACAGGAAAGATGCTGTTAAACTTGAAAGGATTCAGCAAAGATTTACAAAGATGTTGCCTGTGTTGGAAGGTTTGAGCTATAGGGAGAGGTTGAATAAATTGGGATTATTTTCCCTGGAGTGTCAGAGGCTGAAGGATGACTTTATAGAGGTTTATAAAATCATGAGGGGCATGGACAGGGTGAATAGCCAAGGTCATTTCCCCAGGGTAGAGGAGTCCAAAACTAGAGGGCATTGTTTTAGGGTGAGAGGGGAAAGATTTAAAAGGGACCTAAGGGGTAACTTTTTCACGCAGAGGGTGGTGCGTGCATGGAATGAGCTGCCAGACGAAGTGGTGGAGGCTGGTAGAATTACAACATTTAAAAGGCATCTGGATGGGTCCAAGAAGAGAGAGGGTCTAGAGGGATATGGGCCAAGTGCTGGCAAATGGGACTAGATTAATTTAGGACATCTGATTGGTCTGGACGAGTTGGACCAAAGGGCCTGTTTCCGTGCTGTACATCTCTATGTATGACTCCAAGCCTCAATAAGAGAAGTTAGGAAACAGCTCTTCATGCATTAGGTGGTACAAGTGTGAAACTTTTCCACAAACGGCAGGAGGCATTGGCTCAGTTAATTGTTCTAATTCTGAGACTGACAGATTTGTTTTAGTAAAGAGATCCAAGGTAGGTAAATTGAGTTGAGATATATATCGGGCATGATCTCAGTGAATGAGTTGAATGGCCTCTTCCTGTTCCTATGTTTCTAGATCTGCCTCATCTATATCCTATTTTGGTTCAAGTCACTAGCTGCCAGCAACCCTCCTTCCACTATACTGAGTCACAATTCTATCTAATTGTCAATGGTACAGGAGAGAGCAGACGGGGTAACAAGACATTGTATGACAGCAATACATACCGTTTATTTTCCTCGACATAATTACGTAGGACAATCAGGAGCTCTGTTGAACACATCTCCTCCTCTCAGGAACTAATGCAGATTTAAACTGTCTCCATCCAAAGACAGTGTAACATCAGTTGAATGGATGGAAAACAGTGTAACACCAACATTGACTCCTTCAGAATGATGACTTAATACGATAGTCTGGATCATGAAAATTAAAATCAATCCCAAGGTTTTACCTGCTTCCCAATACTTGTTCATGATAAGATCAATTTGATCAAGAATACTGGGAATGCCTGGATCAGGCCAGCAGCTACACAAATGCAGAACATCAACTTTAACACAGACTCCATGCAGAAGCTATGTCCACGAGCAAATACAACATTGCTGCTATGTCGATTCTTTGATGGCAAGGTTGCTGAACGTAGAAGCCTAAGAATTAGACTAATATGTTGAGAAGAGTAAGGAGGACAGATATGACAGTTGCAGACATTTCATAACAAGAGGGATCTGGAATGGGGCGGTGATGACTTAGTGGAATTACTACTGGACTATTAATATGAAGACCCAGGTAATGTTCTGGGGACCCAGGTTTGAATCTCACCACGGCAGATGGTGGAGTTTGAATTCAATTTTTAAAAGTCTGGAATTAAAAATCTAATGATAAGCATGAATCCATTGTCAGAGAAAAACCCACCTTGTTCACCAATGTCCTTTGGGAAAGGAAGCTGCCATCCTCCCCTGGTCTGGCCTACATAAAACTCTAGATTCGCAGCAAAGTAGCTGACTCTCAAGACCCCTTTGGGCAATTAGGCTTGGGCAATAAATATTGGTTTTGCTAGTGACGCCAATATCCCGTGAATTAAAAGAAAACACTTAGAATGAGGATGGGGTTAGAATGTTATGAAGATTATATTGAGCTTTTCTGGAATGAACTGGCCAATGAATCTGGTCCAATTCATGTACAGGAGACAGGATAAAGCTCTGTTGTGCTGAAAGTTTTAGTATGAATTAGAATTAGAATCCCTACAGTGTGGAAACAGGCCATTTGGTCCAACAAATCAATACCAACCCTCCAAAGAGTATTCCACCCAGACCTTACACCTACTACTCTACATTTACCCCTGATTAATGCACCTAACCTACACATACCGGAACACTATGGGCAATTTAGCATGGCCAACTCACCTAACCTTCACATCTTTGGTTTATGGGAGGAAACCCACACAGACACGGGGAGAATGTGCAAGCTCCACACAGACAGTCGCCTGGGCTGGAATTAAACCCAAGAGCCTGGTGCTGTGAGGCAGCAGTGCTAACCGCTGCTTAGATATTGAGCCAATGAAGATTCCTGCTTTCACTGTCACCATCTGAGGAAGTGCTAACCATTAGTAGATAGTTGGAAAATACTGACAAGTTATATACAGCACGCTCATTGGCTCAACAGATCGATAGTGGTGTGGGTGGGAGGTGAGCTGCTTGAACTTTCTCACCTCTGTCAACTTACTCTTCACATTCCGCCCACCCCACTTTTGTTTATACAGCTTGATCTTTAACATACTTGTACCATTTGCCTTAACCTCTCCCTCTAAGAGTGAGCTGCACATTCTCAATACTCACTGCATGAATATGCTTCTCTTGAATTCTAAACTGGATTGAACATAGTACATAGAAAAGTATAGCACAGAACAGGCCCTTCGGCCCACCATGTTGTGCAGAGGATTAATCCTAAACTAAAATAAATTAACCTAACCTACACACCCCACAATTTATTGCAGTCCATGTGCATGTCCAGCAGTTGCTTAAATTCCCTAATGACTCTGCTTCCACCACCATCACTGGCAACGCATTCCATGCATTCACAACTCTCTACGTAAAGAACCTACCTCTGACGTTTCGGCTTTACCTTCCTCCTAACACCATAAAACTATGACCCCTCGTGCCAGTCAATCCTGCCCTGGGGAAAAGTCGCTGGTTATTGACTCTATCCATGCCTCTTATTAACTTGTGCATCTTGATCAGGTCACCTCTCTTCCTCCTTCTCTCCAGAGAGAAAAGTCTGAGCTTAGTCAGCCTCTCATCTTAAGACAAGCCTTCCAGTCCAGGCAACATCCTGGTAAACCTTCTTTGCACCCACTCCACAACCTCTGCATCTTTCTTATAATCGGGTGATCAGAACTGGACACAATATTCCAAGTGTGGTCTCACCAGGGTTTTGTAGAGCTGCAGTAGAACCTCGTGGTCCTAAAACTTGTCCCCTCTGTTAATGAAAACCAAAGTACCATATGTTTTCTCAACAACCCTATCCACATGATTGGCAACTTTGAGGGATCTATGCACTTGAACACCAAGGTCTTGCTGTTCCTCCACACTGCCAAGAATCCCATCTTTAATCCTATATTCAGCATTCAAAATCAATCTTCCAAAATGCATCACTTCACATTTATCCAGGTTGAACTCCACCTAATATTTCTCAGCCCAGCTCTGCATCCTGTCTAAGTCGCGCTGCAGCCTGCAATAGCCCTCGATACTATCAATGGCACCTCCAACCTTTGTGTCATTGGCAAATTTACTAACCCACCCCTCAACCTCTTCATCCAAGTCATTTATAAAACCTACAAAGAGCAGAGGCCCAAGAACAGAGCCCTGCAGGACACCACTAACCACTGACCGCCAGGCAGAATACTTTCCATCTACAACCACTCTCTGCCTTCTGTCATCCAACCAATTCTGGATCCAGATAGCCAAATCTCCCTGTAGCCCATACCTCCTGACTTTCTGAATGAGCCTGCCATGGAGAACCTTATCAAATGTCTTGCTGAAGTCCTTATGCACCACATCCACTGCCTAACCTCCATCAACCTGTCTCATCACCTCTTCAAAGAACTCAGTAAGATTTGTGAGGCATGACTTGCCCCGCACAAAGCCATGCTGACTGCCTTTAAACATGTTATGCTTTTCCAAATAATTATAAATCCTTTCCCTCAGAATTCTTTCCAAAACCTTGCTGACCACAGATGTAAGAGTGATTGGCCTGTAATTGCCAAGGATTTCCCTATTCCCCTTGTTGAAAAGAGGAACAACATTTGCCTCCCTCCAATCCTCTGGTACGACTCCCATGGAGAGTAAGGAAGCAAATATGTTTGCCAGTGGCTTAGCAACCTCCTTTCTCACTTCCCGGAGTAATCTATGATAAATCTGGTCAGGCCCTGGAGACTTATCAATCTTAATGTTTGCCAAAATTTGCAGCACATCAACATCCCCAATCTTGATCTGTTCAACCCTGTTTCCAGCTCCTCAAAGTTCTCATTCACAACCAGGTCCCTTACCTTGGTGAAAACAGAAGCAAAAACCCATTTAGGGCTTCCACTATCTGCTCAGACTCTACACACAAGTTCCCTCTGCTATTCCTGATCGGTCCTACCATCTCCCTGATCATTCTCTAATTCCTCACGTATGAGTAAAATGCTTTTGGGTTCTTCCTAATCCTTCCCACCAAGCCTTTTTCGTGCCCCCTCCTTGCACTCCTCAGTCCATTTTTGAGATCCTTTCTCACAAGCCTGTAATCCTCTAAAGCTGTGCTCAATCCTTGTTTCCTCCACCTTACATAAGCTGCTGTCTTCCTTTTCAAGAGAAGCTCCTGTTCTTGTTATCCAAGGCTTTGTAATCTTACCCCTTCTTGCCTCTCTCAGAGGAACAAATTTATGCATCACTCACAACAACTGTTCATTAAACAGTTTCCACATTTCTGTTGTGCCCTTTCTGTGGAACAATTGCTCCCAATCTGTACTTCCCAACTCCTGTCTGATAGCATCATAATTTCCTTTTCCCCAATTAAATATCTTCCCAAGGTAACTGCTGCTTTCCCTGTCCATGGCTATGGTAAATGTGAGGCAGTTGTGGTCACTGTTACCGAAGTGTTCTCCCACCACGAGACCTGACACCTATCCTGGCGCATTGCCGAGCACCAAATCCAAAATGGCCTCTCTCCTCGTCGGCCTGTCTACATACTGAGTAAGGAAACTCTCCTGAACACACCTGATAAAAATGGCTCCATCCAAACCATTTGCACTAAGGAGGTTCCAGTTAATATTGGGAAAGTTGAAGTCACCCATAACAGCAACACTGCTACATCTGCATATTTCCAAAATTTGCCAGTCTATAAGTTCTTCAATCTCCCTACTGCTATTTGGGGATCTGTAGAAAACCCCCAATGAGGTGACTGCTCCCTTGCTGTTCCTAACTTCCCCCCATACTGACTCAATAGACAAACCTTCCTCAACAACGTTCGTTTCTGTAGCTGTGACACACTCTCTGATTAGCAATGCTGCACCCCCTCCTCTTTTCCCATCCTCCCTGCTGTTTTTAAATGTTCTAAACCCTGGAATATCTAGCAACCATTCCTGCCCCGGTGAAACCCACCTCTCCGTTTGGCCACAACATCATAGCCCAAGTACTGATCCATGCTCTAAGTTTGTCACTCTTATTTCTGACACTCCTTGTGTTGAAGTAGACACATTTTAACCGATCCCTTTGTTCCATAACATGAATAACCTTCCTGATAAAATCACTACATCCTGTCACTGCCCCATATCTAACTGCCCCGCTCTCAGATATATAGCTCTTGCTCCCATCCCCCTGCCAAACTAGTTTAAACCCTCCCGAACCACACGAGCAATTCTCCAATCCAGGACATTTGTGCCCCTCCAGTTCAGGTGCAACTCGTCCTTCATGTACAGGTCCCACCTTCCCCAGAAGGCATCCCAATGGTCTAGGTATCTGAAGCCCTCCCCCCTGCACCAGCCTCGCAGCCACGTGTTAAGCTGCACTCGCTGCCTGTTCCTCACCTCACTATCTCGTGGCACCGGTAGCAAACCTGAGAACACTACACTACTTGTCCTGCTCTTTATTTTTTTATAGAGCGGCAAGGAGAGGGGGTGGAGAGAAGTGAGGGCTGCTGGGAAGGGTAAGTTTTCCTTTTAAAAAGGGGCTTACCTCAGGAGTCGGGTCTCCATTTTTTACAGAGATCTCACCCGCTTAAAAACAATCACTTACCTTCCTGGCAGCCCTCGTTTCCCTCCGCTCTCTCTCCTTGCCACTCTGTAAAAAATGGAGGCCCGATCTCTGAGGTAAGTCCCTTTTTAAGTGGAAAAACCTACCCTTCCTGGCAGCCCTCATTTCTCTCTGCCCTCTCTCCTCGCTGCTCTGTAAAAAATGGAGGCCCAAAAGTGGATCGATTCATGATTTTTCACTATGTTAAATCTGCTTTGTAAATATAAGTTCTTTTTGTTAGATTAGATTACTTACAGTGCGGAAACAGGCCCTTGGGCCCAACAAGTTCACACCAACCCTGCGAAGCGCAACCCCCCAGACCCATTCCGCTACATTTACCCCTTCACCTAACACTACGGGCAATTTAGCATGGCCAATTCACCTAACCTTCACATTTTTAGATTGTGGGAGGAAACCGGAGCACCCGGAGGAAACCCACGCAGACAATGTGCAAACTCCACACAGAGAGTCGCCTGAGGCGGGAATTGAACCCAGGTCGCTGGCGTTGTGAGGCAGCAGTGCTAACCACTGTGCCGCCGTGCCACACACTTTTTTTTTTAGAATTTGATATAGAATATTTTTTCACAAAAAAATATACAGATGCACCGAGGGGAGTCTAAAATATTCTAAAAATGGTTTGTGTTTGGGATCAAATCAACTCAAATCAGGATGCTAGTTAACTTCATTCAGTTCCGACAACCTATTCTTCCCAGTAGTCCACATCATAAAACGAAATACAGTGCTTCCAGAGATTATTCCTCATCAAATGGTCAACCTCTGATATCCCTCCTGGCTTTATTCCATTGCACTGTGTGGGGGACACTTAGGCAACACAGCACGTACCCTACTGTTTAAACTCCAGAGACAAAAACAGCACATTCTATGGCTCAAATATTAAAAGTGGGAAGCCTTCACATTTGTTAAAAATAGAAACCAAAAAAAAAAGAAAAAGAATGAAGTAGAGCGACTCAAAATAAAACCTGACACAAGTCTGGTCTTACACCTGGCCCAGGTGGGATAGGCTTGGATCTTTGGCTGCATGGGATTTTCTTTCCCCTCTGCGTTCTTCCCCCATACCCATGAATCCTTGCAAAAAAGTGGAGGATGATGTAAAAACGCAGAGAGAATAAAAAAGAATCAGGAGCCTGGAACCTGTTTCCCGGAAAAAGCTTCAGGTGGCTGGAAAAGGCAAGGAAGTGGCGACCTGGAAGGTTCCAGTCCAGGTCGGAAATTGCAAAAGGGACAGTGTCAAAAGATGTTGAATTCCTGAAACACATTGGAAACCTTATGACACAAAATTTGAAGTCTGTTAGCTAAGATGGCTGTTTTTCATATGTTGATTTTCCAGTGTTTATCTGTGCTGTGTTTATCATTGCCAGTATGAAGGTGCTTTGTCCCACACTTGGTCAGTGTGGGATTGTGGAAACAAGTGTTTTCAGCACCGTGCCCACTTCACATGGCAAAAAACATTACTAGATAATTTACAAATGGGCTCATGCAAAAGAGTTGGCCTTCATCTTTGTTTTTACCTCACCTGTTTTCTTTACTTCTTTTTGATAGGTGGTATGGTTGGCTAAACACTCTGGGAGGATAGAAAAGGATCATGTAAAGAACCAACAGCTATCTCCACCTCTCCAACTCTCCGTCCTTCTTAAAGCCTACTATTTAACCAAGGTCTTGTCCATCTAAACCATATAAGGTTCTGAGAGGTTTTGACACGGTAGACAGGATGCTTCGGGGCATTCCCCATACAGGGGCAGTCTAGAACTAAGGCAATCACTACTTAAGGAGAAAGTTCTTCTACCACTGCGTCGTTTATGGTTGGAATTCTGTCCACCTGAGAGGTGTGGAGGCTAAATCAATGAATTTCTTCAAGATTAAGTTAGGAAAGTCGAATTAAGGGTACAGTCAGATCACTAAGACCTTAATGAACAGTTGAGCAGAGTCAAGAGGACAAATTGTCTGTTCATGTTTGCTGTGTACTAATATTCTGCCCTATTAGTTATTTCAGGTTTTTGTTTCATGAAGTGCCTTGAGACATTTGTTTTCTTTAGTCATGGGCGCATTGTTGGCTAGGCAGCATTTAATGCCCAGAGGCCAGTTAAGAGTCAACTGCTGTGTGTCTGGAGTCAGATGTAAGCCAGACCAGGTAAGGATGGCAGCTCCTTCCCTAAAGGATATTAGTGAACCAGATGGGTTTATCCAACAATCGACAATGGACCCCTGGTCATCAGTCAACTGCTAATTCCAGATTTTTATTGAATTCAAATTCCACAACCTGCGGTGACAAGATTCTGAACCCGAGTCCCCAGAACATTACCTGGGTCTCTGGATTAACAGTCCAACAACAATACCACTAGGCCATCACCTCTCACTTATAAATGCAAATAGACATTATAAGGGTTAAGTTGCCCTAGGTCCAAAGTATAAATAATTGAACGAACAATTTTATTTCATTAATTTTATCGTGATAGATGGAATCACTGAAGCACAGTTTGGGGCATGGGATTCATTATTAGCAGAGCAATCTGCTGAACCAAACCTTTATGGTATTTATTTTGATAGGACTTGAATATAAAAGCAGGGAATTACTTCTGAGGCACAATAAGGCTCTGATCAGACCACATTTGGAGTACTGTATGCATTTTTGGGCCCCATATCTCAGGAAGGATGTACTGGCCCTGGAGCATGTTCAGACGCGGTTCATGAGAACAGTCATAGGAATGAAAAGCTTAACATAAGAGGAACATTTGAGGTTTATAGTCAATTGAGTTTAGAAGGTTGAGGGGGGATCGAATTGAAACATATAGAATACTGAATACTGGACAGAGTAGATGTTGGGAAGATGTTTCCATTGGTAGAAGAGACTAGGACCCGAGGGCAAAGCCTTAAAGTAAAGGGAAGACCTTATAGAATGGACATAAGGAGAAACTTCTTCAGCCAGAGAGTGGTTAATCTATGGAAGTCATTGTCACAGAAGGCTGTGGAGGCCAGGTCATTGAGTATATTTAAGATTGAGATAGATAGGTTCCTCAGTGTCAAGGGGATCAAGGGCTATGGGGAGAAAGTGGAAGAGTGGAGTTGAGAAACTTGTCAATCATGATTGAATAGTGGAGCAGACTTGATGGGCTGGCTGGCCTAATTTCTGCTCCTGTGTTTTATGGTCTTTGTGCCAACCCACTGACCTGACTGCTTGACATATGTAAGGCTTTTTTCCACTGCCCAAGAGGAAAACGTTGCAGCAATTGGACACAGGAGACCATTCGGTCTATTGAGCCTGCTGTACTTTTCAGTCAGCTCATGGGTGATCTACACCTCAATGACATTTACCCAATTTTTACCCACTACCCTTGACCAACAAAACATTCCCTTCTTGAAAGCAGTAACTGAGCTCCAGCATGCACAATCTGTTTGCAGGAGGGAACTCCAACACTCCACAAAATCACCTTTTATGTGAAGTAGTGGTTTGTGTGGAGCCACAGAAAATGGGGGAGATACTATTGATGGTGCATCAGTATTTACTGTGGAAAAGGACATGGAAGATATAGAATGTAGAGAAATAGATGGTGACACCTTGAAAAATGTCCATATTACAGAGGAGGAAGTCTTGACATGCATAAACGTGGATAAATCCCCAGGACCTGTTCAGGTGTACCCTAGAACTCTGTGGGGAGCTAGGTAAGTGATTGCTGGGCCTCTTGCTGAGATATTTGTATCATCGATGGTCATAAGTGAGGTGCCGGAAGACTGGAGGTTGGCTAACGTAGTGCCACTGTTTAAGAAGGGCGGTAAAGACAAGCCAGGGAACTACAGATCAGTGAGCCTGACGTCGGTGGTGGGCAAGTTATTGAAGGGAATCCTGAGGGACAGGATGTACATGTATTTGGAAAGGCAAGGACTGATTAGGGATAGTCAACATGACTTTGTACGTGGGAAATCATGTCTCACAAACTTGATTGAGTTTTTTGAAAAAGTAACAAAGAGGATTGATGAGGGTAGAGTGGTAGATGTGATCCATATGGACTTCAGTAAGGCATTCAACAAGGTTTCCCATGGGAGACTGGTTAGATCTCACAGAATACAGGGAGAACTAGCCATTTGGCTACAGAACTGGCTCAAAGGTAGAAGACAGAGGGTGGTGGTGGAGGGTTGTTTATCAGACTGGAGGCCTGTGACCAGTGGAGTGCCATAACAATCACTGCTGGGTCCACCAGTTTTTGTCATTTATATAAATGATTTAGATGTGAACACAGGAGGTATAGTTAGTAAGTTTGCAGATGACACCAAAATTGGAGGTGTAGCGGACAGCGAAGAGGGTTACCTCAGATTACAACGGGATCT
>NC_057713.1:98044288-98050817 GCF_004010195.1 Chiloscyllium plagiosum
GGCCACTGTTGGAATATTGTGTGCAATTCTGGTCTCGTTCCTATCGGAAAGATGTTGTGAAATTTGAAAGAGTTCAGAAAAGATTTACAAGGATGTTGCCAGGGTTGGAGGATTTGAGCTATAGGGAGAGGCTGAACAGACTGGGGCTGTTTTCCCTGGAGCATCGGAGGCTGAGGGGTGACCTTATAGAGGTTTACAAAATTATAAGGAGCGTGAATAGGATAAATAGACAAAGTCTTTTCCCTGGCGTCTGGGAGTACAGAACTAGAGGGCATAGGTTTAGGGATTGGGGGGAAAGATATAAAAGAGACCTAAGGGGCAACTTTTTCACACAGAGGTTGGTATGTGTATGGAATGAACTGCCAGAGGAAGTGGTGGAGGCTGGCACAATTGCAACATTTAAGAGGCATTTGGACAAGTATATGAATAGAAAGGGTTTGGAGGGATATGTGCCGGGTGCTGGCAGGTGGGACTCGATTGTGTTGGGATAGCTGGTCGGCATGGACGATTGGACCGAAGGGTCTGTTTCCATGCTGTACAACTCTAAGACGCTATGACTAAGTGCTTTTTGACATCACTCTTGAACAGCCTTAAGTTTTATTTCTAGACTATATTTCTAAAGTCTCCTTGTGGGTACCACTTGACAGATATTTATTAGATCAAATCACTGATGCTACAAGATAGGCAAACTTCACCACGAACACCAGATCATTCATTGTTTGGACATATTATGACATACCTACTGGGACAGGTGGGACTTGAACCTGGATCTTCTAGCCCACACTGCACTACCACTACAGCACAAAGTCTCAAGCAGAAATTCATGATGATTAGGCCCAATTGTCCCCAAGTAGTTTCATCTATGACCTAGCATCCATCACAAGGTCTGAAGTGTCAGACATTCACTAATGATTGCACAGTGTTCAGTATCTTTTCAAGTGAATAAGCAGTTCATGCTTGTATGTAGCAGGAACTGGATAACATTCGGGCTTCTGCTGGTAAATGGCAAGTTACAGTCACACTGCACAAATGTGTTTAACATTCAAAAGCATTACCATCAAAACAACCCCTAACAACAACAGCTTGTAACCTACCGTCGCCTAGAAACATATTTAAAACAGCCATACAAATACAATGTCTACATTAGTAGGTTAGAGGCTGAAATTCATCAGTGAGTTATTCATCCCCGACCCCTCAAAGCCTGTCTACCTTCGATAAGTCACAAGTCAGGAATAAGATGGAATACCCCCATTTCCTTGGATGAATGAAACTTCAATAACATTCAAGAGGATTGATACCCTACTGGCATCCAAAGCAGCCCATTTGATCGGCACCCTGTTCATCACCTCATACATTCACTTCCTCCACCTCCAATGCACAGTGGCTATGTTATGTACCAAACACAAGACGTGCTACAGCAATTCACTAAGGCTCCTTAGCCATCACTGACCTCTACCACCCTGAAGATCAAGGGCAGCAGAAACATGGGAAGACTACCATCTCCAAGTTCCCCTCTAAGTCTCACGCTAGAACTACATTGCCATTTCTACACTGTTGCCATCAAAGTCTGGTACTCCCTTGTTAACAGCAAGTCAGTACATGTACCCAATACAAACTGCAGTGCTTCAAGAAGATAGCTCACCATTGTTGCATTTGATTTTGGGATGCTAACCATTTAACACTTGTCATGGGGTAGTTTACTGCTGCAAACTGAGTCTTAAAGAGATGAGATTCTTATTTTGCTGTGGCATAATGGCTCAGTGGTTAGCACAACTGCCTCACAGCGCCGAAGACCTGGGTTCAATTCCAGCCTCGGGCGACTGTCTGTGTGGAGTCTGAGTCTGCATGGGTTTCCTCCCACAATCCAAAAATGTGCAGATTAGGTGAATTGGCCATGCTAATTGCCGATAGTGTTCAGGGATGTGTAGATTAGGAGTAAAATGTAGAAGGAATGGGTTTGGGTGGGATACTCTTTGGAGGGTCAGTATGGACTTGAATGGCCTGTTTCCATGCTATATGGATTCTTTGATTGATTCTTGAACAAGTTATAGTTTATTGCATGATAGACATTGTTACTCAGATTATGAGGAAACCCGTAGATATGGTTATTCACTCCACAAGATCTTAAGTTCTAACTT
Organism: Chiloscyllium plagiosum; assembly: GCF_004010195.1. Taxonomy (NCBI): domain Eukaryota; kingdom Metazoa; phylum Chordata; class Chondrichthyes; order Orectolobiformes; family Hemiscylliidae; genus Chiloscyllium; species Chiloscyllium plagiosum. The sequence continues at coordinate 98,046,427 of NC_057713.1, forward strand.
ATTCCCATTCAAGCCGGTCTGACATCCTCAAACTGAGCAGAGCTTAATGCCATTTCTTAAATTAACATTTCCAGAACCATTAGTTTAAACAACAACTCTTAAATTTTTTTTTCTCTCTAACAAGAGAATCAAGGGGTGTAAAGGGTTGATAGTAAAGTTGAGGCCATATTCAGATCAGCCATGTCAATTAAATAAAGCCAGACATTTTGAATGGTGGATCAGGCTTAAAGAACTAAAGGAGGTACTCCTGCTCTTAATTACTAAATTCGTGTGAGACCAAATGGCTTGATTCAACATAAAATAAGTTAGTACTGAAAGGGGATTTAGAAAGAGATTGACTTTCCTGAATTAAAATAGAACAGAACCCACCTCCATCAACAATGGTCATTTTTCCAAGGGTAGCTCATTTTATTATGAAAGTTTAGAGTTTAAAACTACTGCACCACATGTGTACTAAAGACAGAAATCTTAACTAGGAGGATGCACAGTAGACCCTCAGTTTAGTTATTTGAGAATCAGCCAAATAAAACATCATTTTATAACATGTTGTACAGTATGGTGAGGATCCCACTGATTTTCTTTACAAGCACAGTACAATATTTGTATTGACAGTCATCAGGGGATTTTGCTTCTGTTCCCTGTTGTCAGTCTTCCAAGAAACCCGTTGTTCTGTCCGCAATACTCCAGTCAAACTCCTTTACCACTGTTCTGCTTCCAATAACATTTGCTGCGATTCATTGACATCTTCCAATAGCTGTCAAAGTGTTTAATACTGTCCCTTGTTGCAAGTGAAAGCCACAGGAGGTTTCTTTTCATGGGAGTCAAATCAGAAGGATGCGTAATTATAATAAAACCACACTTTTCACACCCTCAGGATTCCCCCTAAAGAACTTTACAGCCAGTTCAAATATCTTCAAAGTGGCGTTGTAATGTAGGACACAACAGGATTTCACAAACAGCAACGTGACATAGACCAGATCATTTATTTATGCGATGTTGGTTGAGGGATAAACCTTTGCCAAGACACTAGTGAGAAATACCCTGCTTTCTGTCAGATTGTGGTCATGGGATTTTTCACATCCACTAGAGGAAACAGACTAAGCCTCATTTAACTTTCATCCAAAAGAAGGCAACTCCAACAGTCAGCATTCACTTAGTACTGCACTCAGGTTTCTGGTGAGGTTTGAGCTTAAAACCTTCTGATTGAAATGGGAGAGCTGCCCATTCAACAACCACAGCTTACAGTAAGGCTAATAGCTAATATTGGACTGGCATTAAGTCTCCAATTTGGAGTGTACACTCTCTACACATCATTGAATATACACCTCAAGATGAACCAGAAGCAATTTTTACCTCAAATACTCTTTCATTTAATCCATAGCAATTGACTACTTTAATAATATTCAGCAAAAGAAAAGCAAAGAGCTGCAGATGCTGAAAGTTGGAAGGGTGACGACTCAAATAATTATTTTGCTGCATATTTGCTGCAAAGATAAATCAGACTTTGCTTGACATACAGGTAAGATTAGAAATTATAAGACTAAACTTAAAATAGAAAGGAGAAAAATATCAAATATCCTAATTAAATTCAAAAAGGATAAAACCCTTAGTCCAGACAGATTGTTTTTGTGCATTTTAAAATGCAGGTTGGATATTCTTTATCTGCATGTCTACAAACCAAAAAGACCTCCAAACCAAAGGTTCTGAAGAAGGGTCAGTGTACCTGAAACATTAACTCTGCTTTTTCCCCACAGAAGCTGCCAGACATGCTGAGTTTTCCCAGCAATTTCTGTTTTTGTTATTAATGACCTGTAACCAGTGGCATTCCACAGGGATCAATGTTGGGAACACAATTGTTTACAATATGTAGTAATGTCATGGTAAAAGGAAATGAATGAACTGAAGCCAAATTTGCAAATGACACAAATAAAAATGGAAAGGCAGATTGTGAGAGGGATACAAAGAGTTTACTCAGAGATATTGATAGTTTAAGTAAATGGGGAAATGGTTGGCAAATAGAGTATAATGCAGGAAAATGAGAAGTTGTTCATTTTGGAAGGGAGAAGTAAAGCACAGAATATTATTCAAATAGAGAAAAACTGCAGAAAACTGCAACACGAGGGGATTTGTGCACAGAAAGCTAGCACATACGTGCAGCAGATAACCAGGAAGGCAAATGGAATGTTGGGCCTTATTTCAAGAGGATAGGGAAGCCTTATTGTAACTGTACAAGGTATTGGTGAGATCACATCTGGAGTTTTGTGAGCAGTTTTGGTCTCCTTATTTAAGGAAAGGTATCATTGCATTGGAGGAAATTCCGAGAAGGTTCAGGAAGATGATCTCCAGTATGGAGGGATTGTCTTATGAGCAAAAGATAAACAGGTTGAGACTCTACTCACTGCAGTTTAGAAGAATGAGAGTGATTTCATTGAAATAAACAGGATTCTGAAGGGGCTTGACAGGGTAAATGGTTCCCCTTGTGGAAGAGTCTAGGACCAGAGAGCATAGTCCCAGAGTTAAGGTATGCTAATTTAAGACTGAAATGAGGTAGAATTTCTTTTCTCTGAATGTTGGGAGTCTGGAGGCAGAGTCCCTGTAGATATTTATGATTAAGATAGAAAGTTTCTTGATAAGTAGGGGAGTCATGGGTTGTGAGGAAAGGACCGAAAAATGAACATGAAGAATGTCATATCAGCTCCAATCCTATTGACAGGTAGAACAGACTGTTCCTATTTCTTATGATCTTATGGTCATAGAACTGGCAGATAGCTAAAATTATTCCTAACTTTAAAAAGACAGATAGAACACTATAGGACTATAAAGTAGTCAGCTTAACAAATTGCAGAAAAATAGTGAAATCCCCACCAACTAGATAATAAAAAAACACTGACAAACATAGGATATTGAGCTGAATGTTAGCAGAAATTGCTATGTATCAAATGTAATGAGTTTCCTGGAGGCATTCCCTCCATGGGCCTTCATGTGTTTTCTTATACTAACTTCCCAAACTCAACAAATTACATGTGCCACACACACCCCTATAGCGTCCCTCTTCTGCCACTCACCATAGGCACAGTAAATGGCCTCATGGAACCTCCTGAGATTTCTTGTGTCCGTACCATCTTTGAAGTCCAGCCAGTTACGTGCTGGCAGTCCACCGCATGCCACAGATATGCCAGACAAAGGGAAACTGATATCTCATATTACTGAGGAAGAGCTGGAGGCCCTGGTCAATGGAAGGGAATGGTGTGTGTGCGTGTGTTCACTGGCCATGGAGTGTGCTCTGAGATGTGGGTGATTAGTGACAATTTGAAATCCAAAACTCAGTTTCCAAATGTGTGAATAATTGCAAATTGGGCTGTAAAAAGTAGGCAATAGAAGACTGCAAGGAATCACATAAAGACATTAATAAACTTTCAGAATTTATTTTAACAGCAAACACCAGCCTATTTAAACAGTACTCTATAACATATGGTCTACTTTTACGTAAACCAGGGTCTGTAACAAACTCGCACAATAATGGTAGGGTGCTTGCTCCAAGAGAATACAATGAGGGGTTTATAGAAACAGAATCATACAAGTGTGCAAAATTATTCCCAATAAATAACAGCAAAGATTGGTGTGCTCAGTGACACCATCATCTCCATTTGGCCAGAGTCTTGCAATGTTACTATTAGTAGCCTATCAAGTATTGTGGATGCAATTTATTCTGCACTTGTTAAAAAAATACATGATTCTTCTCCCTTGTACTACTGCACGAAGTGTACTGTTTGATGGCTAACCTGATTGAAACTGAATTAGGAAGGCAAACAAAAACAGAAATTTACCTGTACCTCCAACAACGTCATCTACTGTATCCATTGCACCCGAAGTGGTCTCCTTTACATCGTGGATACAGAATGCCAACTTGCGGATCGTTTCAGCAAACAGCGCTGGGACACCTGCACCAACCAATCCCACCACCCCATGGCTGAACACTTGAACTCTCCCTCCCACTCCACCAAGGACATGCAGGTCCTGGGCTCCTCCATTACCAAACCCTTACCACCGAAGAGGGAAGGAAGAACACCTCATATTCTGCCTTGGGACCCTATAACCACATGGAATCAATGTGGATTTCACCAGTTTCCTCATTTCCTCTCCCCCCACATAATCCCACTTCCAAGCTTCCAACATGGCGTCACCGTCTTGACCGGTCCATCACCTTTCCCATCTATCCGCTCCACCCACCTCTCCGACCTATCACCTTTTCCCCCACCTTCATCCACCTATCACGCTCCTAGCTACCATCTCCCCAGCTCCATCCCTTTCCATTTATCTCTCAGCCCCCTTTGCCCACCCAACTCCCCTCTCCCTCCACATTCCTGATGACGCGATTATGCTCACAATAT
>NC_057713.1:98050990-98062546 GCF_004010195.1 Chiloscyllium plagiosum
CACCCTCCCCTATTTATCTCTCAGCCCCCCCGGCCCACAAGTCTCATTACTGATGAAGGGTTTATGCCCGAAACATCAATTCTCCTGCTGCTCAGATGCTGTCTTTTAAACATTGTAACTGTACATGCATGCACCACTTTCTCTGGCAATTCACTCCACTCTTTGTGTAAAATATTGCCCCTCATATCCTTTTTAAATCTTTTTCCTCTCACCTCAAAAGTATGCCCCCTTGGTTTTGAACTCACCCACCCTAGGCAATATACCCATGTCATTCACCTTATCTATGCCTCTCATGATTTTATAAATCTCATTAAGGCCGCCCCGAACTTTCTATGCTTCTGAGAAAAAAGTCCCACTCTTTCCAGTGTATTTTTATATCTCAAACCCTCCATTCCCAGTTCAACTCCACTTAGCCATTTGCTTCCCACATCCCCTGATTCTGAAGGATCAAAACTCCATCTATCACAGACCTAACTATAATTAACACTGCAGCATCCACAACCCTGTTACTCTTAAATGAATAAAATAAAAAGATGACAGGTGTGATGTCAAGTCATTTAGATTGAAAGATCATTAGGTGATGGATATTAATTGACTCATTGTTTATTTATCTTGGAGGAGTGCTTTTGAGGTGTAGTGGTAGTATCCCTATTTCTGAGCTAGGAGGCCTGTGTCCAAGACCCACCTGCTCCTTTCAAAAGGAAATATGGAGAGTTTAGGGCCAACATTTTCCAATAAAGAAAAAGGGTGGGGTCAACAAATCATGTGAATCCTGGGTATCGCAGGATATGCATCATTGGATTAAGAGAAAAAGGGAGGTTTGTGGCAGATACTGAGGGGTCAAAACAGCAAAAGCCCAAGAAAGTGCAAGAGGGAACTTAAAAGGGAGACGAGGAGGCTAAAAAGGGATATGAAAGGATACTGGCAGGTAAAATTAAGGAAAATCCTAAATTGTTTTACAGGTACTTTAAGGGTGAAAGGAAGACATAACAATGAGCAGGGCCCATTAATGACCACAGTAGTAATTTGTGCATGGAGTCAGATGACCTAGATAGTGAGAAATGGAATTCAATTCAGATAAAATGCAAGATTTGCACTTGGTCAGGACAAATAAGGCGAGGGAATATGTAATGAACAGTCGGAACTTGGGCAACATCAAGCATCAGAGGATCCTAGTGTGTATGTACACAGGTGCCTTAAGATATCAGAACAGGTGGATAAAGTGGTTAAGGAGGCGTATAGGATATTTGTCTTTATTAGTTAAGGCATAGAGTTTAAGAGCAGGTAGGTTAAAGTGGAACTATACAAAATGTTGGTTAGCCCATAGCTAGAGTATTGTGCTCAGTTCTGGAATCCATATTATAAAAGAAATGTGTTGGCACAGGAGAGGGTGCACAGAAGGTTTACCAGGATGTTGCCCAGGCTGGAAAGTTTCAGTTACGAACAAACTAGAGTTGTTTTTCTTAGATCAGAGGAGATTGACAGGGACTTGATTAAGATGTATAAATTATGAGGGGCATGAATAGGGTAGACAGAATTTTTTTTCCCCCTAAAGGAGGGATCAATTACTAAGGGGCATAGATTTAAGGTCAGGTTCAGAAGATTTAGAGAAAATGTGAGGAAAGCCTTTTCCAACCAGAGGGTAGTGGGAATCTAGAACTCACAGCCCATAAGGCTGGCAGAGGCAGAAACCCTTAGAACATTTAAGAAATGTTTAGAGATGGACTTGCAATCCCAAGGCATACAATGCCATTGTTCAAGAGCTGCAAGATGGGATTAGAATAGTTAAGTGGTTTTTGTTGACTGGTGCAGACACAACAGGCTGAAAAGCCTTTTGGTATGCTGTAGATCTCCATGACTCTACCTGTCTGGGTCTTGGTCAATATGAACAAGCCAATAAACTCCCCATCAATCATAATGTGGTGCCTTGGTACTTATTCATCTTGAATCCAGTAAATAACTCCCCACCTGACACCTCAAACCCTTTATACTATCTTCAAAGCACAAGTAATAGAAAACTCTTCATTTCCAGCTCCAACAGCATTAAAGGAACTCAAGACCACCCAAACCAAAGCCACCCATTTAATTGGCATCTCATCCACTGCCACAAGCATTCATTCCTTCCATCACCGACACACAGTAGCAGCAGCGTGTGCTATTTACAAGTTGTACTCCAAGAAGTAATCAAGTTTCCTTGAACAGGACATTCCAAACTTGTAACCACTACTATTGAGAAGGACAAGGACAGCACATAAATGGGAATACCACCATCTGCAAGCTCCCTTCCAAGCCTCATACCATCCTAACTTGGAAATATATCGCTATTCCTTCACTGTCACAGGGTCCAAATTTTATGCTCCCTCCTAGAAAGAATTGTGGGTGTACCTCCATCACACATACTGGCAGTTCAAGAATGCAGATCACCACCTTTCCTTGGCAATTAGAAATGGGCAATAAACGTTGATCTTCTCAGCAATACCCTGAATAAATGGAAAGAAAAAAAATTGAGGTGAAGACAAAATTAGATTTGGCTCTGATGGTCCCACGGTCAGATGGTCACATAATAAGTACAGCCAGTTTTAGATGGAGTGCTTCTTATGGAGGCTACGTGAGCCCATCAATAATCCATAAAGAATAGAAGTACATTGGCAAGGAGACCATGCAAAATGTTAACATTCAACTGATCCAAAGGGTCCATATGAATGCTCCCCAGGTATGTTCTAGCAATGTTCTATTTGCCAGATTCCAAGAAATGTCCAGATTTCTGGAAAGTCCTTTATTTTCACTGAAAAGAATCTTCCACTCCACAGTTAATGAAGATTGAACAATTCTCTGAAGAAAGCCTTTATATGCATTGCAACAATTAACATTTGTTAGCATTTCTCTCCTGGCAGTGAAAGGAACTCAAACACAAAAAAATACTTTTATCGCTTGCTTCTTGCTCCCTGGCAGCTTGACAGGACTTTCAAAAATAACATGGTTTTGGCAAAATATTTTAATTTAATGGATTGGGATATTTTATACAGAACTCATTACATACAGCAAATGCCATGGCTCTCCATCATTGTTAACAGACTTTCCTTCAGTCTTACACACTGATTACTTGGCAATTTGTCATTCCAACAGTGGGCACACTTCTCGATTTACATTATACTTGTCCCCTTCCTTATTTCTATAATCTGCTGCAGTTTTACAATGTTCTGAGATCAGGCTTTCTCACATCCCTCATTTCCACCATTCCAGCTTTGTTGACTAGGCCATTGGCAGCCTAGTGCTCCAAGCTCAGAAATTCCTTTCCTAAGCCCTTCTAAACCTTTCTCCTCATTTAAAATGCTGCTTAAAACTTACCTGTTTGAACAAGAATTTGGTCACCTGGATCTATTTCTCCTTAATGTGGCTTGGTCGCTCATGAGACATTTACCTTAAGGATGCTATATTAATGGAAGTTATGATTGTCATTGTAAAAGTGAATTTATGAGCCTGTGTTTGTCAGAATTCAGAATATGAATGTTACTGTTCGTGAAGTTAGCGACGGTTATTTAAACATTGCCAAGTATTCAGCAATCTCTCAATGTTACGTTAGGTAAGAATCAAAATTGTCTTTTGAGCTGAATTCATGAGGGACAGACACATCTACAACAGCAATTTAGAATGAGGCAGTTGCATAGTTAATGGCACTACTTAGAAGTCTAAGTTTATCCTCTGGTCTTAAAGCTTATATCTATCATCCCTTCTACCACTAAACGCATCCATCCCTACCCCCAACTCTCCAAGGGGTTCTATGCTCCTTATTGAGCAAAGAAATTTGGAGCCCAAATGGATGGAAAGTTGTGATCTGGTTCAATGATGTGCACCCTCCAAGTTGCTGGATTGCCCTCCTATTGGGGAAAACTCTGTAGCTGCAATGACATTTACCTGTTAAAGCCCTTTTTCCCAACTATTGATAATGGGTTTCTATCCCCCCTGTATTTGAGCTGGATTCACACAGAGTTGGAAGGAGGGAACCTCTAGTGAGTTAAAATACATGGACGGTAATTGTGATCATCATCACACCATGCATTGTACAAAGACTAGTAGTGTGGCTAAGTATGTTTTCAATAGCAGTGTCTGCGTCAACAAGGAGTTGGGTCAGATTCAAGCCCAAGGAAAGGCTTTTCCTCACTAACAGATTTTAAGAGTCCCAAGTGTGCTACATTTTGGCACTGAAACCCAGTTAATGTTCTACAAATTGAAATCATGTTTTTTTTCCCTCCCCACTTGGAACTCAAAACATCTTTTGTGACTGCTTATCTCAAGTTATCATACGTATTTTGTGTAACCACTGAATAAGTATTCACACATCCATCCATTTGAGCTCAATGTTGCCATGAGTACTACAGCTTTGCTGTTCCAGTGAGATTATGATTCGGCTCACCCTACAATATTCAGAAAGTTCCAAACAAATTACATCAAGAACCCTGTGTAAAACAGGAGCAAATCCTCAGGACATTGAAATGATTAAAATCATTAAAAAAACTAGGAGAGGCTGTGAATGAGGATTGAAGGCGTGTCACTCAATTTGCTGAGCTCCAAACTACTTTCAGAACATTTCCAAGAACAGAGACAAACATCTTGGACAAGGCTAACTACCACACTCACAAGGTAAATGTCATTGCAGCTACAGAGTTTTCCCCAATAGGAGGGCAATCCAGCAACTTGGAGGATGCACATCATTGAACTAGATCACAACTTTCCATCTATTTGGGCTCCAAATTTATTTGCTCAATAAGGAGCATAGAGCCCCTTGGAGAGTTGGGGATGGGGATGGATGCGTTTAGTGGTAGAAGGGATGATAGATATAAAAGCCCTTCACACAACTGTCCAAATGTGTCTAGTGTGTTTCTTTGTGGGCATCCAAGAGAGTCCTAAGTCAACTTCAGTTTAAAAGATATCAAGCCAGTTGGTAATTTTCCCTACTTCAATTGAACTTGTGATTCACAAACAGATTGCACACTTTGAAAATAATTGACTTATGAACAGAAGCAAGTCTATTGCAAAACACAGCTATGTGACAAGGAGTATTTAGTTTAAGTCAATGCTATTGCACTATTTAAAACAAAGTGTGGGATTGCTTTTCATTTGTAACGTTTGTTCCAATGTTTCCTCAAGATTTAACAGACAGCTACCTAAACATATTTGATGAAAGCCATGGATAACATCCAGAAGTAGAAGAAATTATCAGTACTTTTGTTCTTAATGAGATCATGAGGGAAGGTGGAGTCTCTTTTGTCTTTTTCCTTTGTGGAGAAAGTGAGGTCTGCCCGGGGAAGCGGAAATCCTGGAGGAGGTGGAGGTTCAGGGTGAGGACCAGTTCGGTCAGTCGAAGGAGGGTGTCGTTCAGGGTGAGGACCAGTTCTTTTTCCTTTGTCACATCTTTCCAAGATGTGCGCATCGCTGGAAAGGCCAGCATCACTAACGGTTCTTGAACTGAGTGCCTATTTCAGAAACCAGTTAAAAGTCATCTGCATTGCTGCGGGTCTGAAGACACAAACAAGCCAGACCAGGTGAGGATGGCAGATTTCCTTTCTTAAAGGACATTAGAGAATCTACTGGATTTTGACAACAATTGATGGCAGCTTAATTATATTATTACCAAGATGAGTTTTCAACTTAAGTTAAATTGGCAGTGGACGTTGTCTACATGAACTTCTGTAAGGTGTTTGACAAGGTTCCGCATGGTAGACTGGTTAACATGGTTCAATCACATGGAATACTGGGAGAAGTAGCCATTTGGGTACAGAACTGGCTCGAAGGTGGGAGACAGAGGGTGGTGATGGAGGGTTGTTTTTCAGACTGGAGGCCTTTGACCAGTGACGTGCCACAAGGATCAGTGTTGGGTCCACTGCTTTTTGTATTTCTATAAATTATTTTGATTTGAATATAGGAGGTATGGTTAGTAAATTTGCAGATGATATCAAAATTGGAGGTGTAGTGGACAGTGAAGAAGGCTACTTCAGAGTACAATGGAACCTTGATCAGATGGGCCAATGGGCTGAGAAGTGGCAGATGGAGTTTAAGCTAGATAAATGTGAAGTGTTACATTTTGGTAAGGCAAATCAGGGCAGGACTAATACACTTAATGGTAAGGTCCTGTGCAGTGTTGCCAAAAAAAAGGACCTTGGAGGTAGGTTCACAGTTCCTTGAAAGTGGAGTCGCAGGTAGATAGGATAGTGAAGAAGGCATTTGGTACACTTGCTTTATTGGTCAATGCATTAAATATAGGAGTTGAGATGTCATGTTATGGCTATACAAGATATTGGTTAAGCCACCTTTGTAATGCTGCAATCAATTCAGGTCTATTTGGTAAAAGAAAGACGTTGTTAAACTTGAAAAGGTTCAGAAAAGATTTACAAGGAGGTTGCCAGGGCTGGAGGGTTTGAGCTACAGGGAGAATAGACTAGGGTTATTTTTCCTGGAGTGTCGGAGGCTGAGGGGGACATTATAGAAGTTTATAAAATCATGAGGGGCATGGATAGCGTGTATAGACAAGGGGTTTTTTCCCAGGATATGGGAGTCCAAAACTAAGGGGAAGAGGTTTAAGGTGAGGGGGGAGAGATTTAAATGGGTCCCGCAGGGCAGATGTTTCATGCAAAAGGTCCCGCGCGTGTGGAATGAGCTGCCAGACGAAGTGGTAGAGTCTGGTACAATTACAACATTTAAAAGGCATCTGGATGGACATATGAATAAGAAAGGTTTAGAGGGATATAGGCCAAATGCTAGCAAATGGGACTAGATTAATTTAGCATATCTGGTCAGCATAGACACGGACTGAAGGGTCTGTTTCTGTGCTTACATCTCTATGGCTCTATGGCTCTATAAATTCCAGAAGCTACAATGATTGGCTTTGAATCAGTGCCCACAGAACATTCATCTGGGTTACTACTCCAGTGATACTACCATCTCTCTCATGTGCAAACAATCCTATGGTCCTATGCTACAAGTAGATAAGAACTAGTTCCAGGACTTGACCATACAAGTGAGCATTGTCACTCCATAAGGGCATGGCTGATCGTTCCCATTGCCTGGGAAGGATGTGGTGGTGTTTTAACCTGAAGGTCAGCACACCTCAGGAGAGGGGTGAGGTTGCGGAGACAGCACCTTCATGCTGACCTCAGCCATTGTGGAAATTGAACCCATGCTGTTGCCATCGCTCTGCAATATAAATCAGGTGTCCAGCTAACTGAGCTAACCTCAGTTGGCTGAACAGCTGATTTGTCCTCTGGGAATAAGGTGACTTTTATGTCACATCAGTATTAGTTCAACTGTAACACTTTTGCCTCTGAATCAAAATGTTGTGGGTTTAAGACTGATGCCAGAGACCTGAGCCCCATAATCCAGGTTGAAAATATTAAATTAGGGGAGTACTGAACTGTCAGAGATGCCGTCTTTCAACTGAGGTACTTAGCCTGAATCCTATCTGTGCTCCCAATAGAAGATTAGATTAGATTCCCTACAGTGTGGAAACAGGCCCTTCAGCCCAACAAGGCCACACCGACCCTCCGAAAAGCAACCCACCCAGACCCACTCCCCTACACCTAACACTACGGGCAATTTAGCATGGCCAATTCACCTGACCTGCACATCTTTGGACTGTGGGAGGAAACCGGAGCACCCGGAGGAAACCCACGCAGACACGGGGAGAATGTGCAAACTCCACACAGACAGTTGCTCGAGGTGGAAATTGAATCTGGGACCCTGGTTCTATTTCACAAAGGAGTAATGGAGGTCTCCCAGACAGTCCTGACCATTAATATTCCCTTAATCAACACCATCAAAACTGATGATCTGGCCATTTACCTCTTTACTCTTTATGTTTCAGGGATTGCACTTCGAAAGTGTTTCAACTTTTGAAAGAAGTTTGGAATGTCACAAAAGGACCTCTGGAGATGCAAGTTCCTTCCGCCTTTAAAACTGAAAGCTCCAAACAGAAGAAAGGTATAGTAGAAGTTAGATATTGGTTATATTTTGTTTTGTGGAATACAGTTTTCAATGCTTAAGTTACTGCTATACGGTTTCATTGGAAATTATTGTGGGATAAAGTTCATTAGCTCACCAAACCTCTACACTGTCAAATTTTCCAAAACATTAAGTTACAAAATTACAGCTGCAGGATAACGTAGAATTCAGTTTTTGTCTCTCGTGACTTATCCTCTGCCATTTTTCTCTGTTATCCAATTGCCTTAAATTGCTAGGTTTTTTACAGCTGTAAATATTAAATTTTACGTTTGCATCTGATGCAATTGGTTTAATTCTCTCATCACTGCTGTAATTCATTCACGATCCTTTCCATTAGCAGCACTGAAATGTTTGCATATATTTATTCGAGAGCTTTGGGATCCTGTACTGCTACAGGGAGGAAAAGATCAAATTTGCAGCAAAAGGGATAACTGCTCCATATTACAATGATAACCTGTCGTATCGCTTGCCGCTCAGTTCATCATTCTTTTATCGCTGAGTCAGAAGTTGTGGGTTCACATCTCATTGGACATCTTCTAGTTTATGGATAGTGTTGCACTGTTGCAGATGCCATCTATTAGCATCTTGATACCACCTGCCCGTTCATGTGGATGTTGAAAGCCATGTCATTTTGAAAAAAAAGCAGAGGCATCTCTCAGTGGCTTGTCCATTACGAAGCCCTCATCTAACATTGATAAAAGGTAAAGTCACCATAGTCCTACTGGACTATAGGGTCTCTCTCATTAGAGAGAGACACACACACACAACTAGTGGTGGTTTAATCTGAGCATCACCATGCCTCGTACTAGGGGAGATGTTGAGAACGAAAGTCATTCATGGTAACCTCAGCCAGTGCAGGAGTTGAACCCATGCTGTTAGCATTATAAACCATCCATCCAGCCAACTGAGCTAACAGAACCCCCTGAATTGTTAAATAGGTTTGGGGGGCATAAGTACATTGCTGTATGTGGGAGCTTGCGTGCTCAAAATGGCTGCTGCATCTATATAACATTGACTGCCTTTTAACATGGCATCAATGGGTGCAAAACACTTTGAGGTACTTTGAGTCATGAAAAGCATTTTATTTCAGTTTATGAAAATTATGCTTTTTTGTTGCCTGGATTCTCTGATTCTGATCTCTGTCTGTCTGTCTCTCTTTTGTAGCCAATTGAATTTAGAGATGCTTTTCAAAGTTCATTTATCCTACTTGTGACAAATGACATCTTTCATCCACAAACAAGGGTTCTTATTTTTGTTCAAGACTTCCATCGCTTGGTTATCGGTTCGGTTTTCTTTGGGATTTCCTGCTCAAGGCCTGGTAGAAAGTCCCCTTTGTGACTGCAGTGCCTTTCATCTCTGTGTGATACCTGGCCTGAGAAAGCTCTGATGTAGTCAGATTTCTCTCACACAGCTGGCCTTTGTTCAATCTCCACCTCAATCTCAATCTCTTTCTCATATTACCCTATCCAGTTCCTACAGTTCCAGACCTCTGCTGCCCATTTCATTCTCATTGAGCCTGACAGAAATAATTTCACAACAAGTTCCAGCAGATCCTTCGTGAGTAGACAGAACTGAAGATGTAGATATGTCCCTCTTGCTGTACAGGGACAGGCTGAAAATTAACTGTAGTGATTTATGTTGTCTGTGGAACCTCCTCACTGGACTCTGAGAGGGTCAATTCCTCTCCATTGTAAGATCTAACAGACCATGTATTGGACTCTTGCCTTGAAGAGAGCCATTGCATCTCCTATACTGTTGAGGTGTTGAGAGTCCTAGGGCTAGCTATCAATCATTCAATAATTGCTTTGTGACTACTGATGAACCACTCAACACTAATTGATGTTGAAGTGAGCCTACTATCATAGGCTAACACGGATGGGAAGGGACATGATTTTTCCCATTAAGACGGTGCAAACTACTTTAAGAAGCGATCCAATCAGCCTTCTCCCCCGCTGTTCTCAAAAATTGTTTCATTTTTTCACGTTCAAGGTCATATGCAATTCTCTGTTGACAGCAACCAATGAGAACATTGGACAGTGCATTGCAAATCCTAACCATTCATTGTCCCACTGTCGTCTCAATCAGTGTCCTTGTTGTAGGTCAAAATCCTGCTGAGCTGGATTGACCTACTCAGTGGTAAATCTCTCAGTGTTGCCCTTGTTAGATATCTCCAGTTTCCTCAGTGGAGATTCAATAACCTTTTATCCCCCAAGGTAAAGCCATTGGGAAACCAGTTCAAAAACTATTTTTGAAAAAAGACACATTTTATCAAAACCTTCTGTCTTGCACACATCAGGACAATCCATAAGAAATAGTATAGTAAAGGAAAAACAATATCTATATTGAATGAGTTGAGAGGACTCTGATTGGGAGAGGTGCTGCCATGGAGACGACAACAGTCAGGAATCATGGGGAACCTACAAAAAAGTGGCAGAAAGGCCACAATTGGATCAATTTTGACTTTGTTGAATGGTGGAACATGCTTGATGGACTGAAAAGCCCACTTTTGCTCCTTTTTTTGTGATGTTAAGCGAACACAGTTCTAGCTCAACCTTTCTTTAGATTTAGGTAGCATAGATACTCACCATAAAGGATCTAGGGTAGAACAGAGGTGCCCACTCTTGCACATTACAGTGACTTCAAGGACACATGTCGAAAAACTTTTGCGTTCAGATCCATGTTACTAATATTTACAGATCCTGTGCTGTCTATGGCCTTCCCCTTCCTTGTAATAGACTAAAATATCCCAATGTCCTTCACATTATCTAATACCAATTGATGCTAAACTACATCAGGAGATATTATAGGTGAAATGAGCAAACATTTGGTTGAAGAGTAGTGTTGCCAACTCTGACTCAATGTATTTCTGGAGGATTTATCACATGGCATACCCCTCTGCTCCAACCATTAATTGGCCAACAAATCCATCCTTATAAATCCTTGCTTTCCTCTGCCAATTGGAAAGCAAAACTCTCAGCCAAACAGACTTTCTTTCTTATCTTCAATATTTTTATATGTGCCAAATAAAACTGTTGAAAGAAATTGGCCATTTTTTTAATGTCCCTTTTTTTTCCCCAGGATTGGAAACAGCAGCATCCTGAACATTGATCATCAGTTCCAGGAATCCCCAGGCCAATTCGGAAGGACTGACAAATCTCTCAAAGAGGTAAATTTTGAAGAGTATCTTAAGGGATGTAGAATGATAGAAAGGTTTTCAGATGTAATTTCAGATCATGGGGCCTATGTGAGTAGATGAAGACACAGTTACAACTGATGAGCATTTTCATGAGAAACCTGAGCCAGTGGGGGGGTGATCACAGAGATCATGGAGGATTGCATTTTGGAGAAAATTACAGAATGATTATCTGAATTTTGGATTATGCAAACAAGATCTCAAGGTCCGGTAAAAAAATTACATCGAAGAGGCATTACTGACACTGGTGCGACGATTGCCTAAAGTCATTCAATTTTGACTGGGTTTCCCCATTCTGCCCCACCCTGCCCTGCCCTGCCTCGCCCTACCCTGCCCTGCCCTGCCTCACCGTGCCCTGCCCTGCCGGC
>NC_057713.1:98063094-98069047 GCF_004010195.1 Chiloscyllium plagiosum
CCCGCCTTGCCCTGCCTCACCCTGCCCCGCCCTGCCCTGCCCTGCTGTGCCTCACCCTGCCCTGCCGGCTCCGCCTTGCCCTGCCTCACCCTGCCCTGTTCTGCCCCACCCTGCCCTGTCACCCACCATCCCTCCCAGTCAGATCTGGCCAGAGACTCTCTCTCCCCATTACAATTACTCCATGTATGCTTGACCATATGTCTTTTAATACATTCTGAAATCAGCTTCTTTCTTTGTTTATGGGAAATCGTTGCCGACTTAAATAATTCTCTGAGTGAAAGATACCCTACTCCATTGTTTTCTTTATCATTCACCAATACTTTTGAATCTCTGACTTCTCTGACCTTGATTCATTCAAAGGAGGGAACTTCCCCCCCTGGTTAGACACCCTGAACCTCGCACCATCTGGAAAATTTCTGATTAGTTTACTTCCCAATTTTCCCAGGTTCAGGTGTGCTTTCTCCAACTTTTCCAACATCTCGTGAATATACTCCTGCATCCTTTCCCCCATCCTTATAAAACCTGTCTGTGTCATTTCTAACCTCTACACATTTGGTGCAGAATGAGGACAAGGATTGTGCACAATGTTCCATCTGAGGCTGAACTACAGGCATTCCAGTTGCACAACTATCAGATCAGTGATCCAAACAATCAGTTACCTGAACAAAATACTTCCCGCCCGTCTCAGTCAGATACTTGAGGTTGTTCTGTATAGAGATGGAAAGAGCATGGAAAGTAGTAAATGAAAGAAGACACAGTGCAATACCCCTTAGCATTGAATGAAAGAGAGTCTCAGTTTAGATTTTGATTTATCCCTGGAGTGGGACTTCAATGTACAGTCTTTTGACAAGGGAAAATGAGAAGGCTAGTAACTTAGCCAGGGCAGACTCCTGAGTTAATTTCCCAGGGCTAGGCATGGCCTCACCTACAATAAGCCTACAGGCAAGGACTATCACAATGATATTTTGAAAACACTTCGCAATACAATGAGGATTTTACACATGGCAACCTTGCCTAGCCTGGCAAATTAATATTGCAAGTGAGCTGGCACCAACTTCGTTTTTGCAAATGGTACTGATGAGTGTCTGGTGACTCCTGCAGCTACAGATCCAAAGCTGTATCTTGGAGTGTTGCTAGTCTACCTCTGCCAAGTTAATAGGGCCTTAACCCTTTTAAGGGCACCGTGCAGCTCTCTTGAGGGTCATTAGAAGCTGCTCTGAAAGGTAGCTCTGAACAGATAGCCTGCCTTCAACCTGTGTATGTACACCTCCGTGTGAAAACCAGAAAAGCAGAGTACTATTTAATGGGTGGTACTGATATATTGGGAAACGTAAAAGGACATCTGAGTGCTGATGTGCATCAGTCAATGAACATAAACAGGCAAATGCAGCATGCAATTAGGAAGGCAAGTTCTATGTTGGCTTTCATTGCAAAGAGATTTGAGTTCAGAAGTAGGGATGACTTACTGCAGTTATACAGGATCTTAGTGAGACCACACCTGGAGTACAGTGTGTAGTTTTGGTTTCTCTGCCAAAGAAACAATATACTTGTTACGAGGTAGTGCACCACAGGCTTGCTAGGCTGATACTGGGAATACTGGGTGAATCGTTCTTTGAAGAGAGATTGATCAACTGGGCCTGTATTCCCAAGAGTTGAGAACGATGAGAGAGAATCATATTGAAAGTTATAAAATTTCAACAGGGCTGGACACACTAGAGGCAGGAAGAATGTTTTCCATGGTTGGGGAGTCTAGAACCAGGGAAAGTGTTTCAGGGAGGAACCAGTTCGGACTGAGATAAGAAAACCTTTCTTCACGCCGACAGTGGTCAACCTGTGGAATTTGCTCCCACAGGAGACTGTGGAGGTAGGGCACTGGGTATATTCGAAAAAGAGATTAATGCATTTTTGATATTAAGGCCATTGAAGTGTAAGGGAGAAAGTGGGAATACGATGTTGAGCTGGAGGATTAGCCTTGAACATACTGAATAGCTCAGCAGGCTGAATGGTCACTGCTCCTAACTGCTATGTTAGATTTACTATGCCAACCTCTACCCCATTATCATTCTAGAGCAACGTCAGTAATTTTAATGGAGGTTTCTCCGTGGAGGAATGGGATTAGATAGATGATGCTACCAAAGAGTTTGCACGGGTACTATCGCTTGAATTGCCTCCATTAATGCTATACCATTGTATGATTTTAGTGAGGAGTAAATATCAAACATATTACTGGTCCTCTGGGGATTCTACTGATCTTCCCTCAAACGTTCATAGTGGATCATGAGAGTCCCCATGGAATTCAGCACCTATTTGCTGAATTATTTTCCAGGCAGATTTAGGAATGAGAGCTGTTTGCAATAAGATACTGGCTCCCTAACCCGTTTTCCCTTTCATCATGAGATAATTTCATTCAGCATTGGTCAGAGTATCCATTTGAATCCTCATGTTCCCTCAAATGAGATGCAGACACATGGGACAAATGGTCTCCTTCTGCAATGTCATAAATCTGTGATTCAGGGAATGAGGTCTAGTTCCAAGAAGCAAAATGTAATTTATTGATAAAGTACTCAATAGATTTCCCAGACAGGACCTTTGGTTACTTAGAAACAACAAAAGAAGTCTTATGTATAATTTCACAAGTAACAAGTAAACACAGTGTTAGAGGGAAAAATCTTGCCAGGGGTTTTTAATCTTGAGGGGTTTTATACAATACTGAGAAATGTTAACCAGAAGCTGTTTAGAAACCAGCAGCTACCAAGGGGTATTAATAAGAACCAGAGAAGTAGTCTTTTGGATTATTTGTCACCACCACATGACATATAATATATCCTTTTCTTCAAACTATTTTTTTTCCAAGCCAAACTTGGAACAATATGTGTTGCTTTCGATCAACATGTGATTTGAATTTCCCCTGGCTGACACTATATGTCACACATGCACTACAATATTATAAAAACTGAACCTATCCATTTTGTTGCCCCTCTCTTTTGAAATCAATGCTGTTTACTCCTCAGGTACTAAGAAGAGGGAAGGGTCAGTCAATCAACTCCTGATCACTTTAACTTTATCCTTGGCTTCTTTTCTCCCTATCTTCTTCCAGCCTTGCAACCCAACATTCCTCCAATTTGGTGCGTCCTCAAATTCCTTCCCTAAACCTCTCGATCTGTTTTTTTTCTGTCTCCTCCCTCAAGAACTGCTTAAAATCTACATCTTCAATTAAGCTTTTGTCTGCCTTTTTTTAATGTGTCTCTGGTGTCAAATGTAGCACTCCATTGATCCATTTAAAGGAAAGATAGATAAACTCTTGATAGAGAACTGCATTAAAGTATTTTGAGATTAGACTAGCTAAGTAGAGTGAGAGACAAAACCAAAGGAGAAATCAGTTGAGCCAAGTAGCCTGTGTAAATGCAACATAATTCATGCAAAGTTCTATGTGTAAAATACCATCAGAAGGAGGACATAGACAGATTTAGGTTGATAGCAGTTTCTCGCCTCAGTAGATGATTGCTAATTCAGATCCAAAACTGGGAAATAGAGATATGCAACATGTATTTCGAGTGAAACACAGGGCTGAAGGATCACCACACAGCAGGAGGAGTTCTACCATTGATGACAAAATAGGAATCATTTAATGAGCGCACACTGCTGAGGGGAATGCAGAGGCTCATCTCTGCCATCAGAAATCTTGGCTTGTATTATTCGCCAATGTTCCACTCCACTATGTTCCCATTACTCTCATTCCTGATTCGCTACCAACACCATTTTTCTTCACTTAGAAAACATTGCCCTGCTCACCTCGCATTTCTTCATATCTTCTGCCAAAATCACTTTTCCTGCTTGATTCATCTGAGAGTTTGGGGTTTTTTTCAGCGTATTTATTGTCCTTCCTGCCTTGATTCAAATCCAAATTGTGTGGCTCTGTCAGCTACATTGAGGCTTTGCATCCAGATCAGCCCTGCACACACTTCTCCTGGCATTCTTCCTTCTTTACCCAACCCGAACCATAGATTAACCAGTTATTTATTTCATTGGTGCTTAAGGACACCTTGCTGGATATGCAATGGATTCATTGGGCTACTTAACAACAACAGCTGCACTTCAAGGTAATTCATTGAATTCAATGTGATATAACTGCAAATCTTTCCCTTCTTACAATTGGAATCATAATGGTCTCTCTGGCCATGAGGATTTATTTCATCTAAATGCCTTTGTACAAAAGAATGGGGAAAACCAAATTATTTGCAAAATTGAAGATAAAGGCCAAAGGATAACATTTGCAAGTTGGAGTTAGAGAAGACCTTAGGGATTAGGGCTACAAGTAGACGAGAGTAGCAAATGAGGGTTGCAGGGACCAGGAATGAGGGTTGAAGTTGAAAATTGAAGGGATGAATGTTTCCGTTGGAGGGAGGTGAGATGCCAGCTGGTGTTGAAGGATGCAGGATAAAGAAGATTTGAGATTTGGAGTTAGCGGAACTGGGTGGGAGGTGTGGGGGTGGAGAGGGGGCGGCGCAGAAGTTGGAGGGGATGAGAGTGGGAGTTGGATGGATTAAAGTTGGGAGGGAGTAGGGAATGAAGGCTAGGGATGGAGAGAGTAGGGATGTGAGTTGGCATTGGAGGGAGCAGGATCAAGGAAGAGGTGAAAATGAAAATGGAATTGACTAGGACAAGATTTAGAGAGACTAGGGATGAGAAAGAGATGACATTTGGAGTTGGGGGTAATAGAGAATGAGGAATGGAGTTGGAGGAGTGGGGACTAAGAGATTAGGCTTGGCGAAAAGGAAGAAGCAGCTGTGACCCAGAAGCTTATTGAGAATCAGAGATGGGGTTTTGCAGAGCTGATGAACATGGAGACCACATGAGTAATAATGAATTAAAACTGGGAATTTGTGTTGTAGACGTTTCGTCCCCTGTCTAGGTGACATCCTCAGTGCGTGGGAGCCTCCTGTGAAGCGCTTCTGTGATCTTTCCTCCGGCATTTGTAGTGGTTTGAATCTGCCGCTTCTGGTTGTCACTTCCAGCTGTCCGCTGTAGTGGTTGGTATATTGGGTCCAGGTTGATGTGCTTATTGATAGAATCTGTGGATAAGTGCCATGCCTCTAGGAATTCCCTGGCTGTTTGTCTTGTCCTATAATAGTAGTGTTGTCCCAGTTGAATTCATGTTGCTTGTTATCAGCATATGTGGCTACTAAGGATAGCTGGTCGTGTCGTTTCGTGGCTAGTTGGTGTTCATGGATGCGGATCATTAGCTGTCTTCCTGTTTGTCCTATGTAGTGTTTTGTGCAGTCCTTGCATGGGATTTTGTACACTACATTGGTTTTGCTCATGCTGGGTATTGGGTCCTTCGTTCTGGTGAGTTGTGGAGTTGTGGAGACGCTAAGACAAGCCAGGAAATGGGAATCCTGTGCCAACCGCCTAAACGCCACATACAAATAACTCCAGTTCCTGCATGAATGCCGAAAGAATCGAATCCTTCCACCGTGTGTTAGATACAGACCACCAGTCAACAACCCACAAGCCAGAGACACAGCCAGACAGAACGGATTCAGGATGATCCAGGTAATGATTACAGACGCTCACAACAGACCTCACAAATACAGACAAGAAATTGCGCGCCAAAAATCGTTAATTTCAAAAACCAATCAGGAATGGACCCGGACCATAGGACAGGCCGTCACCATAGGACAGAACAGGACCACACACTGCAAAAAAACGGCACTAAAAGAAAAAAATGGCTAAACTAACACACAACAGGGAGGACACCACAACACCCACCTGGGTTAGAAACCTCTCCCACAGACAGCTCACAGACACGGAAAGAACAATACTAGGCAAAGGACTCAACTACAACCACAGGGACGCCAAGACAGCAGACTTCCTAGCAGCACTAGAATGCACACTCAGGAACAATGGACTGACAGAAGAGACACAACAAACAGTGAGACAAAGTATCGTACCT
>NC_057713.1:98069648-98085395 GCF_004010195.1 Chiloscyllium plagiosum
TGAGGTATCAGTCTGATTACTGCGTCACTTTGTTTCGAAATAAGAATAAATGGGAGTGTTATCTATTTCGGGTATTTTCACAGACGGTCAGACTTGTCCTCTGCTCTTTGCAGCCTCCTTCCTAAGCAAGTTGTCAGAAAAAGCTCAGCAGAGAAGATGGAAAATTGATCACATTAATTTCCCAAGCCAGATATTGATGTGGTTGAATCTGCAGCTATTACCAGAGTCTCAGTGTTAAATGGAAGGATATTTGATAGTGACTGAAACAAACAGAAATTGCTAGAAAAGCTCAGCAGGTCTGGCAACAACTGTGCAGAGAAATCAGAGTTAACGGTTCGGGTCTAGTGATCCTCCCTCAGAATGTTTTACACTGTATAAGGGATCCTTTTGAAATTATTGTAACAAAGAGAAGTAGACAGCATGAGCAAAACCAATGTAGTGTACAAAATCCCATGCAAGGACTGCACAAAACACTACATAGGACAAACAGGAAGACAACTAACGATCCGTATCCATGAACATCAACTAGCCACAAAACGACACAACCAGCTATCCTTAATAGCCACACACGCAGATGACAAGCAATATGAATTCAATGGGACAACACTACTATTATAGGACAAGCCAAACAGAGAACAGCCAGGGAATTCCTAGAGGCATGGCACTCATCCACAGATTCAATCAATAAGCACATCGACCCAATATACCAACCACTGCAGCGGACAGCTGAAACTGACAACCGGAAGCGGCAGGGACAGGCCACTATAAATGCCGGAGGAAAGATCACAGAAGTGCTTCACAGGAGGCTCCCAAGCACTGAGGATGTCACCTAGACAGGGGACAAAACATCTGCAATACAAATTCCCAGCTCGGCGGACAGAACCACAACAACGAGCACCCGAGCTACAAATCTTCTCCCAAACTTTGAAGAAGCATAGAATAATTAGTTAGAACAAAGAACAGAAACTTGGAAATGATAGACCTGCAGTAACAATGGAGGAAGTCCAAGATGGAGTTGTGTGTGTATGTGTGTGTGTGTGTTGGGAGTAGGTGGGAGAGAACGGGACAGGATGGGGGAGTGGTTGGATATATATTTTATCATTAACTTCAACTTCAATTTCCTTGACCCATAACCACAGACCTTTAATATCTAATGTTGTAGCACTCTGTTTTCAAAAAGAGGCTGGGTTAATGATTTATAATTTAGGAGACAGCTCCCTCTAGTGTATCTTTCACCAGCTGTGTCATGCACTAATGTTTGAAGATTTTATTTACATTGACCATTTTTTATTGACTTTTGAAGAGATTATATTCATTTTATATTTTAGAGGCCAACCATTAGAATTTGTCAGTATCCATGGCAACCATCCCACCACACAAAACACAACTACCTGGAAATGAGGACTATACAAACAGTGACTATTCTTTGTTCCTGCCTACCTTTCATTCTTTTGCCTATCAAAAAATCTATCTAGCTCTGTCTTAAATGTATTCAAAGACTGTGCATCCATTGTATTTGTACAGAGTTCCAAAAACTCATGATCCTCCATAAGAGAAAAACATCTCTGCATCTCTTTCTTAAATGGGTGACCCCTTATTTTTAAATAGTGAGCCCCAGTTCTAGATTCTCCCATAAGATGGGAACATCCTTTCCACACCTACCCTGTCAAAACCCCTCAGGACTTTATAGGTTGCAATCATGTCACCTTTTACTCTTCTGAACTGCAGTGGATACAAGCATAGTCTGCCCATCATTTCATCATGGTGAATTTTCTCTTAATTGTTTCCGATGCATTTCCATTCTTCCTTAAGTAGGAAGTACTACACACAGTATCCCAGGTGTAGTTTCACCAATGCCCTGTATAACCGAAGCATAACTTCTCTAACTTCACATTGAATTCTCCTTGCAATAAATAGAGTCATAGAGTCATAGAGATGTACAGCACAGAAGCAGATTCTTCAGTCCAACTCATCCATGCCGACCAGATATCCAACCCAAACTAGTCCCACCTGCCAGCACCTGCCCCGCATCCCTCCATACCCCTCCTATTCATATACCCATCCAGATGCCTTTTAAATGTTGTAATTGTACTAGCCTCCACCACTCCCTCTGGCAGCCCATTCCACTCACGCACCACTCTCTGAACACCTTGTCTGTTTACCTCATCCATGCCCCTCATGATTTTATAAACCTCCGTAAGGTCACCCCTCAACCTCTGACGTTCTGGGGAAAACAGCCCCAGCCTGTTCAGCCTCTCCTATAGCTCAAACCCTCCAACCCTGGCAACATCCTTGTAAATCTTTTCTGAACCCTTTCAAAATTTCACTCTATTAGCTTTCCATACCTGCTGTACTGCCACACTAACATTTTATCAATTCTTGCTTGAGGACACCCAGATCCCTCTACACGTCAGAGCTCTGCAATCTCTCACCATTTAGATAAAATATTGACATTTTAGTTCTTCCTGCAAAATCTACAAGTTCACATCTTCTAACATTAGACTCCATTCACCAGATGTCTGCTTATTCACTTGACCTCTCTACAGTTTTATGTGGCCTCCTTTATGTCCTTTTTACAACCCCCTTGGAAGAGGTAAGCCTAAAGAATGCAAAGGCCTTTGGTAGAAAGATTGTGAACAAGGTCTAGAAAGGAGTGAACATTAGGAAAGGGGATGGCAAATTCAAGTTTACCTGACTAATCAATTAGACACGATTGATCTGTATCTTAACATAATCAACATTTAACCCACCTAGATTCCATTAATACCCTTACCTAATAAAACTATTATTCTTGCCTGGGCGTCCCTGGAGAAGGAGCACGCGGTGTCCACCAACACCCTGGAGTTGTTCAGGGAGAGTTGGGCACCGCAGGGAGTGGAGTGCATTATTTCCCCCGCCAACTCTATTTTGATTTAGTTCCTGCCCTCCCCTTCACTGTTTGATCACACAGCATTGCCCTTTGATGTGAAGGGCACTGCTTGTCAGTGGCCACCCGGGTGTTTTCTTTCTTCCTGGTGCTGGAAACTGAATAAAGATTCATGCACCTTGTGTGTTTCACTGTGTCTCACACCTGTACACACACATGGGTGCTGGGGAAAAATAAGCACCACCGCTGTTAGACGGTAGTGTGGAGGTTAAAAAAAACTATTATTCTTGCCGGGTGTCCCTGGAGAAGGAGCACATAGTGTCCACTAACACCCTCAAGATTTCCAGGGAAAGGTGGGCACCGCAGAGAGTGGAGTGTATTATTTCCCCCTCCAACTCTATTTTGATTTAATCCCTGCCCTCCCCTTCACTGTTTGATCACACAGCAATACCTTCTGAGAAGGACACTGCTTGTCACTGGCCACACGGTGTCTCCTTTCTTCCTGGTAATGGAAATTGAATAAAGATTTGTACACCTGCTGAAAATAAAACTATTATTCTTGCCGGGTGTCCTTAGAGAAGGAGCACACAATGTCTACTAACACCCTCGAGAATTTTAGGGAGAGATGGGCACCGCAGGGAGTGGAGTGTATTATTTCCCCCTCCAACTCTATTTTGATTTAGTCCCTACCCTCCCCTTCACTGTTTGATCACACAGCATTGCCCTTTGATGCGAAGGGCACTGCTTGTCACTGGCCACTCGGGTGTTTTCTTTCTTCCTGGTGGTGGAAACTGAATAAAGGTTTGTGCACTTGTTTTTTTAACTGTGTCTCACACCTGCACACACACAACATGGGTGCTGGGAGAGAGAAGAAGCACTACCGCAGTTAGGAAATAGTGTGGGGGTAGATAAAAGACAAAAAAATAAACAGGAGTGTCAGACATCCTGACATCCTGAAAGCTGGCTCTGAGGGAGCTAGATTAGTGTCAAAAGCTTTCCATGTGTAAATGAAGGGTTAAAAAAAATAGTTTTTTTTGTCTTCTTTTCTATCATTCTCAGTTTTGAAAATTACAAGTGGAGATTTTTTGGAGGTAAGTGAATTTCAGATCCCCATTACCCTTTGTTTGAAGGCACACTTCCTGACTTCACATCTGAACAGTTGGCTCCAATTTGAAGATTCTGCCACCAAGATCTGCACTCTCCACTCCTGTGTCTATTCTGTGTCTACCCTATTGACTCCTTTAATCATGCTTTGGATAAGTCAACCATAAATATTCTATATTCAACAGAATAAACCAAGTCCATGTAACCTATCCTTATATCTCAGACATTTTAGTCCATCAATGTTACATACTTCAAATGTGAGAAAAGGAAAAATGTGTAAATTAGACAGATGGAACTGTCTAGTACAAGACACATCTCAATAAATGAGTTGAAATAGGAATAGCCACTAAAGTGTTAATCAGCACTTAAATTGCCACCTAGAGTTAATTATAGAGGCAGCAAACAGAACATTGTTGTCAATTGCAGGAGCTGTCTAAAGGAATACAGAACTGACCACATAAAGAGGTATTGACCAGTTTATGGGTGTGGCCGTTGGAGCTATGAAGTGGACCTCTGAAGCGCTCTCTTTCGCTCTCTTTTTCAGTCCCAAAGCCACTTTGCAACTTGCTACTGTGTTCCAGCCAGCACTCTCCACACCTGACAGAGGCCAAATATACTGATCCACAAGAAATGCACAGAATCAGTGCTTGAGTGTTATGGCCATAAGGTGCTTATTTATGAATAACATTATTCATCAATTAGGACCACAATCTGGCCTTTCAAATAGATAGTGTTAATGGTACTTTCCTCCATATTTTGGCTGATAGCCCCTGAATATGCTAGCTGCTGCAAGGTTTAGTTTTGTTAAGATTTAGATATAGCTGGGCCCCTTTGTACTACAGGTTCAAAGTCTGATATTACTGGTTGTCTGAGCTTGTCTGCTTTACGCAACTCTCCTATCACTTGTACTAGACTGCCAATGGCCCTGATATGGTGTTACCCAACATGTTGGTGGAATAATCTATGACTGCCGGGCAATCCACAATCGGTTCTCTGATCTGGGCAATGGTAGAACCTTGGACAGCTTTTGACACTACGTAAATCCCTACCTCAGGGATTGCATGTTGAAACCAGTCAAGAGGAGTGCATCATTTCGCTTTGAATGAATACTCCCCATCTGTCTGGATAAATGCAGTTCCAACAACACTCAAGATACCATCCTGAACAAAGCAGCCCACTTGATTGACACTGCCTCCACCACCTTCAACATTTACTGTCTCTATTACCAGCACAGTAATGTATATCATCTACCTAGTGCACTGCAGAATCTCACTCAGTCTCCACCTTCCTAAATGCATGGGAACATTAACAGTTGTAAGTTTCCCTCCAAGTCAGACACCATCTTGACTTGGAAATATATCACTGCTCTGCCACTGAATCAAAATCCTGGAACTCCTTCCTGTTGGTGCATCTATACAACACTTGGACTGCAGCAGTTCAATGCAACAGTCACCATCATTTTCTCAAAAGGAAATTTAAAATCAGCAACAGGTATCAGCCTTATCAGAAGCACCGATCCTCCATGAATGAACAAAGCATTCATTGATGCCAATTATTAGTGATACTGCCACTAAGCAGACAGCCAATACCAGGGCTTTATAAGTACCACACACTACATGGTAAATAAAAGGATATGTGGATAGCGTAGGAAGTTGAAGTTGAAATAGAAAATTGACAATGATCTTGTTCAATGGCTGAATGGGCTTGAGGGCTTAAATGGCCAACTCCAACTCCTATATTTTATGTTTGTACCTTAGTTTCTTGTGTTCAGTATAAACAATGAAACGTGATACATTGTCAGACTGTTTGAATCCAGGTTGTGATCAGTACTGCCTGCCCAAGACACGATCCTCTACGGTTTGGACTCAGTCACATAACTGTGGATGCTAAAGGAATCCAAAGAACTGCAAAAATGTGCTGTGGAAAGCAAGAATGATCCAAAACACCATTGTTCGACATTACAGTTGCATAGAATCACAGCAAGAATTGCAATCAAACAGTTTGGTTTAAATATTGTTATCATTTCCTGCCTGAGGTGCTCTTTACCCCACCCAAGCTACATTAACTAAGTAATATGGGTATTAACTGAAATTATTACAGTACGGCAGGATTAAAGATCTTTTGTGACGTGTGATTTTTGAGCTATGTGTATTACAGAACATCTTATTAGTTTGCCTTATGGCCACAACAGAATTTTGATACTCTGTACAGACCCTTCTGTTACAGAACATTGAAACCACCTGAACTAGATACACAAAACTTGACAGTTCAATAATTTTCAGCTGCCCCATCTCTAAGCTTTGACATTTCCTTAACTTTTCTGCTTCTCTCTTTTTTAAGACACTCCTACAGACCTACCTCTTTGACTAAGCTCTTGCACCTATTTTTCTCCTTATGTGACTCAGCTGGCTTTTTTTTTGTGTTCAAGGTAATAACTTGATTCCCCTTTTGATAAGCAGAAATCGTGAGTAACACAAGATCTCTTTGGTTTAACTAGCCTGTCTCTTTACCCAGCATCCCTGCTGCCCCACTTTATTTTGCGATCATATTTCTCTCTGAATCAAATTGAATTTATTGTCATGTGTACTGAGGCACAGAGAAAAGCTTTGTCTTGCAAACAATACAGGCGGAACACAGAGTTAAATAGCATAGATAAGTAAACAATAGGTAAACAGCAGAGAGTGGAGCTTAGTCTGAGATCATTAAGTTTAGTAATCAGTCTCGAGAGGATAATAGTGTTGAAGGCTGAACTGTAGTCAATGTGTAGGATTCTTACATAGCTGTTCTTGGTGTCAAAATGGTCCAGGGAGGAGTGAAGGGCAAGTGATATGGCAACTAACGTGGATCTGTTAGTCCGAATGGCAAACTGGAGTGGGTCAAGCGTAGTGGGGAGGCTGGATTTGATTAATGCCATGACCAGCCTTTCAAAGCACTTCATGACCACTGAAGTTAGGGCCACTGGGTGGTAGTCATCGAGACCTGCTGCAGGAGCCTTCTTAGGCACAGGGATGATGTCGGCCCTCTTGTTATATGCAGGATCAGTGGCCTGCTGCAGGGAGAGGTTGAAGATGTCCGAGAAGGCCTCTACCAAATGATTTACGCATGCTCTGAGTGCACGGCCTGGTACTCCGTCTGGTCCCATCGCTTTCCTTGGATTCACACGAAGGAAAACTAATCTGATCTCAAGCAGTGACTTGTTGGAATAGGTTCATCAGGACTTGTCGGAATAGGTGTTACCTCTCCACCGAAAGTCTGCTCAAAGCGAGCATAAAAGGCATTGAGATGATCTGGGAGGGATGTGTCATCATCTGCTATCTTGCACTGTCTCTTTTTCGAACCTGTGATGTCATTCAGTCCTTGCCATAGTCGCCGGGTGTCTGGATCTTTAGCTTGGATCGGTATTGGTCCTTGGCTGTCTTAATAGGTCTGCGAAGGTCATACTTGGATTCCTTATATTTGAGTGGGTCTCCTGATCTGAAAGTCTCACACCTGGTTTTTAGCAGGTTCTGTATGTCCTGATTCATCCACAGTTTCCTGTTGGGGAACACCCGGATTGACTTCCTTGGTACACAGTCCTCCACACACTTGCTGATAAAAAGTCTGTCGTACTCATCCAAGGTACCTGCGGACTGTTTGAACATGGCAAATTCAGCCGATTCCAGACAGCACCGGAGTTGATCCTCTGCCTCCTCTGAGCAGCACTGGACCTGCATCCATGAGGGGGGTCTCCTGCTTGAGCTTTTGCCTGTAAGCCGGGAGAAGAAACACGGCATTGTGGTTAGAGTTCGCAAAAACATGTCTTATGTAACTTATTTTTATATTCATTTATCCTCCATGGTAGCTTACACCACCATGGTTTAAAACTCAGCTATCAAGCCTGAGAGAAAGGTGAGATAGCTTTCATATGAAGCAAAATATGTCTTCCTACAAAATCATAAAGCCTCACTAGCCTGGCATCATGAGAGACTATTACAGTCTCTCTGGGTGGAATCTCAGTCTGAGCAATGTAGGCTATGCCAAAATGTCTGTTGAGTTTAGATCAGAGTGGTGCTGGAAAAGCACAGCAGGTCAGGCAGCATCCGAGGATCAGGAAAATCGACATTTCGGGCAAAAGCCCTTCATCAGGAATTCGATGTTTCAGGTGTAACCCATCCTGATGCTGCCTGGCTTGCTGTGTTCTTCCAGCCTCCTGCCTGTCTATTTTGGATTCCAGCATCTGCAGGTTTTTTTTCCTCTCTCTACAAGCAGATGTGAAGCTGAAGGCCCATCTTGATGTTGGCAGCAACACAATGTCATTTTTAATGCTTTTCGCAACCAGCACAGTGAGTTCATTGCTAGGTAGCAGTGAGGTTGTGAATTCACGAGGATTGACTGCTTTTTGAATGCCTTGATGACAGCACCAACTTGCCTCATTCATACTCAGATTCCTATCTTACCAAACTCTCGAGACGTTGAGAAACTCAACATAGAAGTCAGCGCAGGTACCTAGTAAATTCAGATCACTATTTGTTCGAAAGGGCCTCCATGTTGGATATCATGCACCAATATCTCATCAACATCCCCATGTGCACCAGCCATGCACACCCAGCATCATGGACATTAGCATGCAATATGTACCAGCCTGCAGCAATCTTCATGCTGCTACACCTCCAATCCACACACAGGATTATCCTGCACTTCATGGCTGTACCTTGATCTGCACCAGCAGTGATCATGGTAAGCTGCAGCAAGGACACAGAGTTTAGAAACTTGGGATAGACATCAGCTCACAGTCTTGGCCAAGCTGTAAATTCAGGCTCTTTGTTCACTGTCAAAGCACTCCCTCCCTCTGGGCCAGCCCGTATACTCACGGTTGACAAGCAGGAGGCTGGAAGAACACAGCAAGCCAGCCTCCTGCTTGTCTACCTTGGTTTCCAACATCTGTGGGGGTTTTTTTGTCTCCAGCCCATACTCACAGCATTGCATTATCTTGTCCTTGTGCACTTTGCCCCTCAGCCAGAGATATTGGGTTCATATTACTTATGTCCTGCCTTGCCGTTTAGTACAGACACAAAGGCAAACCTCAGCCATGTTAAGGGAGATAGCCTTCGTTCATGAAGATCCTGACGCAATCAGTCAAAAGTGGCTTCTGGGGGCATGGAAATGGTTCATCAGCCATTTGAGACAGTCAGAGTCAGGATGCTTTCCGTATAAAGGGTGAGGAGCTGAATGTCGGGCAGTCCATCACCATCTTGGTTCATTCTGCCCTGTTGTGGTGCTGTTTTCTCCTGGAATAAGAGAGAGGTACATATTAAGGGAGGTGAAAGTGGACAGCACAGTTCTTACTATTGATGCAGGTGCAAAGGTCACTCTGTGAGTGAGTAGGCAGTGCAGAAAGCATGCAGGGCAAGTGATTTGATTTATTATTGTTTAATTTATTATTGTCACATGTAGCAAGACACAGTGAAAAGTATTGTTTGCATGCTATACTTGCAGAACAATGTGCATCAGCGTAATAGAACATATTGCAGAATGCAGTTTTACAGCTATAGAGAAGGTGCGGAGAAAGAGATCAACATTAAAATTTGAGAGGCAGTGTCAGGGTTTGGGGTGAGTGACAGTGAGTGAGTGCAGATATGAGTGAGACTGGTTGAGCATGAGCCTTGGTGGGAAGTGGCACAGAAGCAAAGATAGATGAATGTGAGCTATTGGAGAAAAGAATTTTTGTTGTATGACTGGCAAAAATAAGACCTTATGTTTTTATAGCATCTTTTATGACCTCAGGATGTCTCATTTCACCTTATAGCCAATGAAGTTATGGATGAATAAATGAGAAAGCACTAGAAATGACAAGATGAAAAAATGACAAAGGAAAATTTAATCTAAAAACAGAAAAAATTGACTTTTCCAAGAACAGGTGGTTAGAGTAGAAATTGCGCATAGAATAAAATTGACTGATAATAGGCGCCTCAAAATCACTTATATAGACTGAACAGAAACGTTCATGGCCATCCAGTCTGCATTCAGTTTTCCCATTGTGAAAGAGACCTCACTGTAAACTGGTCATCCCGTTTTCTCAATAGCCACTGTTGTAATGTAGAAAACACAGCAGCTAATTTGTCGGGATGGTCAGGTCGCGGTTTTGGAGAGTTGCATGGGTACTTGGGCCAGTACAAAATTAGAGTGGTGCTGGAAAAGTACAACAGGTCAGGCAGCATCTGAAGAGCAGGAAAATCAATGCTTCGGGCAGAAGCCCTTCATCAGGGATTTCCTGCTCCTCAGATGCTGCTGACCTGCTGTGTTTTTTCAGAACCACTCTAATCTTATCTCTGATCTCCAGCATCTACACTCCTCATTTTCTCCTACTTGGACCAGTAAGCAGTTTGAGGATGTGCACTCAGATCAGTGAGTATGGGTAGTCGGGTCAGGGAGTTGGCTGGACAAGGTATTTAGTCCTGTGGTGGGCTGGGTTGATGGACTGGGGTCAGTCAGCTCAGGTGGCTGGATTGCTGGCTTACAATGCTGACTAACACCAACAGCATGGGTTAAAATCCTACACTGGCTGAGGTTATCAATGGAGGACTCTCCTTCTCAACCTCTCCCCTTGAGAGGTGTGGTGGTGACCCTCAGATTAAACCATTAACAGATGTCTCTGTACACTGAGAGAGCAGCCTTATTGTTCAGTAGGACTATGGTGATTTCACCTTTACCTAGAGAGACAGAGAATTCACGATGTGTAATCAGGCCATTTGACAGTTAGGGGATGTAATCAGGTTGATGAAATAGCTTGTAAGGATAAGGAATTGGGCAGTGGTAACTGGACCAAGAGTGGGCAGTCAGGTCTGAAGTAGTTTGCAGGTTAAGGTGTAGTTTCTCAGATCAATGTAAGCGTTGGGAGTGGGTGAGCAGGTCAGGTTCAGGACAGGGGGTGTGGCACTGTAGTAAGGGCAGGGGTTCGGGCACTGAAGGGCTCCTACCCGAAAGGTCGATTTTCCTGTTCCTCCAACGCTGCCTGACCTGCTGTGCATTTCCAGCACCACTCTAATCTTCACTGTAGTGAGTGTTGACCAGCAGGTTAATGAGGTTGGGTACTCAGATTTAGGAGGGTCTGATGATGTTATGGGGTTTGTGCAGCTGGAGGTGGCTGGTTGGTTGTTTCACTGCCCATCCCTAATTGCTCAGAGGGCAGTCAAGAATCAACTACATTGTCGTGGTGCTGAAGTCACATATAGTTCAGATCAAGTAAGGATGGCAGTTTCTTCCCCTAAAGGACATGAGTGAATCAGATGGGTTTATCCTTACAATTGACAATGGATTCACAATCATCATTTTAATTCCACATTTTTATTAAATTCAAATTCCACCATCTGTAGTAGTGGGATTTGAACCCAGGTCCCCCAGTGCACTACTATCTCTGGATTAATATTCCAGTGGTAATATCACTAGGCTATCACATCATAAGTGTAATAAGTAGATTAGGAGTTTGGGGAATTTTGATCCAGGTGAGTGGTTGGGTCTGTGGGATAGGTGGTTAGATGGGGAGGGGGTGTGGATAGTGGTGTGACGTTCTGTGTGAGAGTTTTGGGCAGGTTGGGTTACTCTATTCATCACTTAATAACAATTGTAGGGTAAGTACTGAGGTAAGTCCCCCGTATCTACCCAAAATCTCCAACATTGAGCTCAGTGTAATGGTGGAGGGTCTGACCAGTAGGTATATACCTGTTGGAAGAATAAATTCCCCGGGCAGTTCCCATCACGATTTCCACTAGATACTAAATTGGAACAGCGACTGATGTTTCAGCATTCATCAGCATTGGTTTTGGAAGATCCAGTCAATTCAGGGTGGTCACCAGCAATACAGGAGTGAAGAGACTGTCACACATCCCTTCCTGGGATGTGCATTTGCAAAGAAGGTATGGAGAAAGGTGAAGTGGTATTTGTCAAGGTTTGTCCCAAGCAGCTCCACGCCACAGGACTCTGTGTTCTACGGGTCTATTCCCTGGGACGCGCATTGAGACAAACATCAACGCTGCCTGGGCGACTATCAACTCAGTGAAGGTTGGTTTTGTCTGCCTAAAACTTGTTGGTCTTCCAGTGTAAGGAGTTGACCCCAACTGAATGTTGCAGACTGGCACATTCCAACATTCAGGACCACGTGCTGAAGGACTAAAGCTTGGGGCAGCTGCCACCAAGGCACAGTGGGGAACGACCACTATCTGAGATCTTTCTGCCCCAGTACAATTTGGGGTCTGTTTTGCTATCAGACCCTATTATTGCCTTAAATGTATGCAAATAGGATCCTGCATAAGTAAGAAATGATCATCTGTGACTACAGCGAATGTTAGATTTCAATGTTTTGTTTTCTTGATATGCAAAGACCGTGCAGAACGGCTTCAGTGCCTGTGTATATACATAAAGATTTCTAAAAATAAAATTTTGCATCCTATCCTATCGGGTCTGTCCAGCCACAAGCGCCCTCTCTCTTAAAGCCACTTGGTGTCGCAGTTTACTCTGTAGAAACCAACACAAAACAAAAAAAAAGTCAAGGAATTTCTCTTTAGAGTTGTTTGCTGTGTGTACAATTATAAATTGTGGTGGTTGGTGGGGGTGTGTAATCTTACCTGTCAAACAACTCTGCTTTACCTGGGACTCCAGTTCAATGGCTTTGTATTCCTTGTACAGACCAGACGCACCTTCAGGCATTCAGGGGCTCGTGTGTTCCTGAAGGAAAAGCATTTGTTTAAGGTGGAGTTCAGTGTAATGAGTTTCCCCGCGTTTTTATGGTGAGGCCGTTAGCCGAATCAGGGGCAGGTCTGATCGGATTAAGTGTGTGTTTCTGATTAGGTGCACTTTAATCTCCTAAACCCTACCTTTTGCCCAGTTTTGATGAAAAGTTTGAAACAGTCTCCACACAGGCATTGTGTGGCTAATATCTTTTGGGTTCTGGTGCAATTGATTTTTGGATCAATCGAAGAAGTGAAACGGCTTTCACTGCCAGAGAAATCTATCCCCCTCCCCTCACTCATTCACTCAAAACAAGAGGTAAAGGCAATTATTAAACCCCGGGAATTTCCCGGGTCAATTTCAATTTGAAATTCGCACCTGATGGCCCACACCTTTCAACGCGGGACTGGGTCTTTCATTCTATGAAAGATATAACTTTAGAGCGATATAGTTACTCTCCACGCCCCTCAGTCCCAACACACTCCCTCCATAGTACACATCAGAAAGTGGGTGGAGATTATTTTTTTGTTGTCTAACTTGTCCATCTCAAACAGGAACCGAGTTGAAGAATTTCTTGGCACCGTGAGGAGTGGGGGTGAGAGAGAGAGAGAGAGAGAGAGAGAAACGGGAATTCCAATCACCTTTAAGAGCTACAGCCATTCTCAGCTTTCTAACTTCTGACCATTCTGGTATTTTAAGAATGCGACAAAGATGGCGTTAGCCAGCAAGGTACAGCGAAGTGGACTGCTGGAGGTTTTGGTCAGGGACAGCTGGCATCGTGTGCTGGCCACCCTGAACCAGGAGAATCTGATCCTGAGCTCTGACCAGCCTGGGCACACCGCCTCCTGGAATGGACTGTCGAACGGAGCGGGTTCACAGAGCCCCGAAGCCGCCTCTCGCAGCCCCAGGTTTCCGGCGGTCCGCAATGCCTTCACCGAACTACCTGAGCACATCCCCGAAACTATCAGCAACATGAAACGGAGCGTTAGGGTCATCAAGGTACATCAATCTGCAGCCTGAGAGAACGAGGAGTCTGTGGCCTCCTCTCCCACTTGCTGTTTGAGTTAATGCATTTTCAGTAGTGCTTTTGTTTTGCGTTGTACTTTGATTGTAATCAGTTGCACATTTTTAAATTCCATTTGCAGAAAGTTGGGAGTGTTTCTGGCAGTGACATTTGACGTGAGCTGACACTCCTGTCTCATTCCTGCTCGTTCCATACCCATGTCCATTCCCAGGGAACAGCACCACTGCACTATCTCAACACGCCACAGTTTCATTATTTGGTCACTTTGACCTCTTTGGCTCCGTTCAACCGTTTCCCAAAAAGGAAACGCGGAATGCTTTCGACTTAATATTGGGTTTAGCCCACGCTTGTGAGCGGGTCTGTCTCTTGGTATCATTTTCGGGATCGGTGTTCTGAGCTGTGAAGCGGTTCCAAAAATTAAGTTTTTAGAAAGAAATTGGGTAATGAAAGCAGAGTTTCAGGATTCAACGCTTTCCTCAGGGAAAAAAAAACTTCTGACTGTGACAACAACTTACTGTGTTTGGTTTTTCTTTCAGTCTGATCACTTATTCACTGCTCCGAATTGGTTCGAAGTCCGGGTTTTTTTTCACTTCACGTGTTTTGCTTTTTTTTCAAGAAAAGTGCCCTGTAATGATTAATAATCGCTGGCCTTGCAATAATGCCCGGCAAGTCTTTACAGTTGGAAATCCTGCAGGAGCTGTACAAGCTGTAATTAACCCCTCCAATACCCAAGGCTCTCTCCTCTGCTCGGAAAGTACATTTGCTCGAGTGCAGACATCTCCACATGTATTTAGAAGTTTTTTTTTACATTGATATAGCGCCTGGAACATCAAGGTCACCGCTTGAGATGTATTAGCTTTTTTAAAAAAATAATGATTGGGACAATGATCACAATCACCTATGACAGAAAGCTTGGAGAAGATTGACCTGTCAGTAGATTATCTTTTTTAAATCCACCTTCATGCATCATTGCCCTATGAAGGTGGCAAAAAGCTTCAGGGAGGCAATTGAGAGTTAACCATGTGAGGTTGGGATCAGCTAATAGGTCCAAACTGAGTAGTGGTGGTATTTCTGTCCCCAAAAGGACAAGTGGTGAATCAACTTGGACTTTACATCCACTCAACAGCTTCATGGCAACAGTTTTAATTTCAGAAATATACTTTAATCATTAAAAATATCTTTATATATGCATTTAGTCACAAACACAGTTTAATTCTGTACAGGAATGTATCAAGGAAACAAACATTGGACTTTATTCTATCGAACAAACAAACCAAAGGCATCTCTTAGTTGAACAGGACAAGACTATATTTACCTGGTTTGAGGCACCAGGAGGGTCCAATAACTAAACAGACCCCCATTTAACTTTGGCAGAAGGATCTCAGACAGTGGTCTTTCCCCACTGTGCCTTGGCAGCAGCTGTCCAAGCTTTAGTGCACCCCCTGCACGTGGTCCTGGACCTGGAATGTGTCAGTCTGCAATATCCAGTCAGACCAAAAAAGTTTAAGGCAGATTAATACCCCCAGCATTTAATTTCCTGATTTTCCTGATTTTTCTCTGTTTGACTGAGATTTGAACTCTATTCTACTAGTTTAAATCCAGGGTACTGACCATCTAAACATCACAAGCCTATTAGTTAGGTGGAGGTAATGTCACTAGTAATCCACAATCCCGGATTAATAGTCTGAGCTAATGGATTCAAATCCAATCGTAGTGAAATAAAATTAGGGGAGGTGGCAACCTAGTGATATTGTGGCTAGACTGTTTAATCCAGAGCTGAAAATGTGTTGCTGGAAAAGCACAGCAGGTCAGGCAGCATCCAGGGAACAGGAGAATCGACGTTTCGGGCATAAGCCCTTCTTCAGGAATGAGGAAAGTTTGTCCAGCAGGCTAAGATAAAAGGTAGGGAGGAGGGACTTGGGGGAGGGGCGTCGGAAATGTGATAGGTAGAAAGAGGTGAAGGTGAGGGTGATAGGTCAGACTGGGATGGGGGAGGAGAGGTCGGGAAGAAGATTGCAGGTTAGGAAGGCGGTGCTGAATTCGATGGATT
>NC_057713.1:98085753-98100301 GCF_004010195.1 Chiloscyllium plagiosum
ACATGGAGATTGGTGGGGTGGTAGGTGAGGACCAGTGGGGTTCTGTCCTGGTGGCGGTTGGAGGGGCGGGGCTCAAGGGTGGAGGAGCAGGAAGTGGAAGAGATGCGGTGGAGGGCATCGTTGACCACGTCGGGGGGGAAATTGCGGTCCTTGAAGAAGGAACTACACCTGGACTACACCTCCTCCCACCCTGCCCCCTATAAAAATGCCATCCCATTCTCCCAATTCCTTCGACTCCGCTGCATCTGCTCCCAGGAGGACCAGTTCCAAAAACGCACAACCCAGATGGTAATACTGCGAATCCTGTTTAATCCAGAGGCCTAGGTAATGTTCTGGGGACACAGGATCAAATCCCACCATGGCAGATGGTGGAATTTGCATTTAATAAGAATCTGGAATTAA
The DNA here is from genome assembly GCF_004010195.1 of Chiloscyllium plagiosum. NCBI lineage: Eukaryota > Metazoa > Chordata > Chondrichthyes > Orectolobiformes > Hemiscylliidae > Chiloscyllium > Chiloscyllium plagiosum. Next base: position 98,086,156 of record NC_057713.1, read on the forward strand.
TAGTCTAACGATAACCATTGTCAATTGTCGCGAAAAACCCATCTAGTTCACTAATGTCCTTTTAGGGATGAAAACTGCCATCCTTACCTGATCTAGCCTCCAAGTGACTCCAGACCCAAAGCAATGTGATTGGTTCTTAACTGCCCCTGAGCAATTTAGGGATGGGCAATACATGCTACCCTCACTAGCAATGCTGTCATCCTGTGAATGAATAAAACAAATTTGGTAGAAATCTATAATAAAAAGTTAATGACAACCCTACTATTGATTGTTGTAAAAACCCAGCCAGTTCACTTATGTCATTTAGGGAAGGAAATTTGCTGTCCTTACCTGCTGTGGCCTATATGTGACTCCGGATCCACGGTAATCTCTGGGCAATTAGGGATGGGCAATAAACGCTGGTTTAGCCAGTGATGCACAGATCCCATGAATATATTTGAAAACAGCGGGTTTTCTTCCAAAGACTCAGCTCAGATTGGGGTCTGGGGTAGGTAAAGGGTTGGGAAGATGGGGCTGAAGTCTCTATCTGTTGGGGAAAGAACTGCCAAAGATTGGATTGGGGTAACCCAGGGCAGGGGAGTCCAAATGAGAGAACTGGAACTGCTGGTCTGTCCATCAGGAAGCTTAAAATAAAATCTTAAAAACATTAACCATTTTGAGCTTTTCAGGCTGATGTGATGCCTGAGATGTTTATTGTAAGGACTGGCTGCAGGTTTGAACCAGGTTCAGAGCCCAGGCAGATTTGGCATATGTGTTTGAGGTGATTGAGGTTTTTTTTTGTGATATGGGAGGGTTCTGCATTTCCTCGTGGTGAAATGAGACTGTACTTTCTCTTACTCATGCCTTGGGATAATTATTGCAGATTCTATAGACATAATCTGATTTCAAACATTGCAGGTTAATGTGGGACGCAACCTCCAGGAAGTGAGTTGAGGAAGTGATAATTGAATCCCATTATTTTAACTACTCCTCACTCCCTTCATAACCGACAGGGACTGATAAAACCAGGATGAAAATTACAAATGGTGGTTACTTTGTTATCCTTTCTGGATTGGTCCAAACTTGTTTTTTTCACTTAACCCAAGTTCAAAAGTCAAACATTAGGACTTTTGGATCCATGTTGTGAGGATTCTCAATTACACCAGAATTCCATTTTAAATGAAGATTGCACAAAATCATTAAACATCTTGGCAACACAAATGCCCCCTTACAAGCACGTGCATGGTGGCTCAGTGGTTTGCACTGCTGCCTCATTGTGCCAGGGACCCAAGTTTGATTCCACCATTGGGTGACTGTGCAAACTCCACACAGACATTCTCCCCATGTCTGTGAGAGTTTTCTTTGGTGGGTCTGACTTCCTTCCACAGTCCAAAGATGTTCAGGTTAGGTCAGTTCTCCATGGGAAATGCAGGGAGACAGGGATAGGGTAGGGGGCTGGGCTGCTTTTTGGAGGGTCGGTGTGGACCTGATGGGCCAAAAGGCCTGCTTCCACATTTGTAGGGATTCTATGGTTATGTCTTTCTTTAATATCCATTTATGTATACTTGTCAAGTTTTCTTTATTAATACAGATTTACAGCATTTGTGGGAAACAGTAGGCTAATCAGCCTCTCCAGCCAGTTAAATGAGGTCATTTCTGCTTTGCATGCGAGTTCCACTGCTGACCTCCGTTCCAAATTCTTTTACACCCTTACCTGAAAAACGTACATCCACTTTGATTTTTTTTCTACTAGTTAACAAACTGGCTAAATAATTCAACCAGTTCAGGAATTGGGTTTACCCAAAAAAAGCAGAAATTGAGGTAGAAATGACTCCCTTTTTTATTTGATATTTTCTATTGACTCTTCCAGCACCAACAACCTATTTAAAGGAAAGAGTTCTCAATCTTTTGTGATGAAGTGCCTGGGCTATGGCCGAGTGGTCTAAGCCGCTGGATTCAGGTGGTAGCCTCTGCACAGATGTGGGTTTGACTCCCACTGCTGTCTAATGCTCCTGTTAGGGTGAAATGGTGGCTCAGTGATTAGCACTGCTGCCTCACAGCATCAGGGTCCCATGTTTGATTCCAGCCTCAGGTGACTGTCTGTGTGGGGTTTGCACACTCTCCCTGTGTCTGTGTGGGTTTCCTCCCACTGTCACAAAGATGTACAAGTCAGGTGAATTGGCCATGATAAATTACCCATAGTGTTATATGCATTAGACAGAGGGAAATGGATCTGGGTGGGTTACTCTTCGGAGGGTCAGTGTGGACTGGTTGGGCCGAAGGGCCTCTTTCCACACTGTAGGGAATCTAAAGTGCTCCCTGAACAGTTCAGTTCTAAGTTTATGAAATTCCTGCCACTAGTGAAGAAAAGTTTCTCACTATCTTATTGAAGCGTATGTTATTATGATGTCTTTAGAGAGGATTAAAAGGGCCTAATTTCACTAATGGGTCGATAACTAGGAAGCATGATTTAAAGTAATTGGTGGAAGGATTAGAAGGGAGGTGAAAAATATTTTCTTACAGAGGGTAATGGGAAATTAGAGCTCACTTCCTGAAACTGTGATAAGGGCAGAAACTTGCATTGCATTACAGAGAGCTACTTGAATATGCACTGGAGCTCCCAATGAGGTTACACAGCAGGAGATGGGATTCAGTTGGATAGCTGTTTTGGTCAGCACAGCTGCAATGGCCTACTACATTGTTGTTTTTCTGTTTGCATGATCCATTTCTTTAATCACCACAATTAGGTCATGATCCTTGAGGGAATAGCAATCTAGTTTGCCCAACTAGGTTCTCCTAGCCTAACCCCTTTTAACCATGATATCCTATCGCATTCATCTACTAGGTCCCCTTGTGCTTTATTTTTCGTTGTTCAAACTTATTGAAAGCCAAACGTTTGGGTGCCTTCTGCAATTCTGCATTGTTAATGATGTGCTGCAAGAGTTTGTGCTTGCATCTATACATTTTCCAAAGACATTGTTCATTTTGATTTGTAAACCGCTAGTAGGATTACATTCACACACACTGTTTCCATGCCAGGGGTTACAATGGCAACAGTTTTGTTTCAAAGGCCGAAGTAGTTTGTTTGCTTGCTTGTGGTCTCTGAGGTTTTGCTTTATCTGAAATAATCTAATGTCAGAGGGAACCTCAATTAGTCCTCTTCCTGTGCCCACAAAGCACAATAATAACACATTCTTTTTGAGCAAGAATTGCAGGAGTTGAATTGAAGGAGCTTTTGCTAGTTTCTCTGTCTGGATCATTTAGTAATAGCTTCATTTCTTTGTAACCTCCTTCAGTCTGGCAAGAATGCAAGATCTCTGGGATCCTCCAGTTCAGGCCTTTTGTACACTCCCAATTTTCTTCACTCCACTGCGGTGGTCATGGCTTCAGCTTCCAAGGCCCTAAGCTCTGTGCTCTCTCCATAAATATCTTTCTCTTTCACGTGCTCTCTTTCGTGCTCTCTCCCCTCATCTTTGACCAAGTTTATTGCCTTATGTGCCACAATGGCAAATGTTTCATGATGCAGCATCTTGGGAGGTGTTACTGTATTGAAGGCACGACACAAATGCAAGTTTCAAGAGCTAAAGACAAATTAGTACGTTTGCTTTAACATCTACTGACAGTGCACCATTCTTTCTGTTCTCCACTGGTGTGTCATGCCAGCTTAGCTTTTTTGTTTTGAATCTCTGGGTGGGACTGGAACCCACATTATTTCTGACTTGGCAGGATTACAAAGTCCTGGGCAAAAGCAGGCCATGAATGGGAATGTGTTGGTGTGTTTCAGAATTTCAGTAGTTGGAGGGTGGTACTATTAGGTAGGATGTGACCCTGATACTCGCTGATCCTAATGGTAATGTCATTTTTTTTTTCCCTTCAAGCAAGAGGTTGGGGGCCTAGGCATCAGCATTAAGGGAGGCAAGGAAAACAAGATGCCAATTTTGATCTCGAAGATCTTCAAAGGTTTGGCAGCTGACAAGACCGAGGCTCTGTATGTGGGAGATGCTATCTTATCAGTGAATGCAGTGGACCTGAGGGATGCAACACATGATGAGGCAGTGCAAGTACTGAAGAGAGCTGGCAAAGAGGTGCTTCTAGAGGGTAAGTTAGTACTTCCTTGTTCTAAGCAACACCTGGCTGATCCAAATCCAAGTCATTTTGCTTCTCATTTGGCAGCCATAATATGTTCTGAGAGATTTTTGGAATATCTTTTTCTTTAAAAAAATCCACCCTTTTTTTTGTCAAAGTTATTAAGTAACTATTAATTCTTAATCCTTTGTGCAGTGGATTGTTGTTCCCACAATTGTGCAGTTTTCTTTTTTTATATTGCATCTTAAACTGGGGAAGACATCAATGGAAATTCTTTTGAACTGCATCAGTAGATTGAATGGTTTCACTGCCGGTTTTCCCATTAGCTGGGGTCAATCATTTACAATGAAGATTGTAAAAAATCTCATCCTGTATCACCATAGCACCAGACGCATTTTAGAATGTCTGGGAAAGAAAGACTACTATTTATGTAACACCTTTTCAAGAAACTCAGACTGTTGCAAAGCTCTTGACAGTGATTCCAGTAAGTTCAGAAGTGTAGTTATATCTGAAGCTGATTGAGCTATGGTAGCTGAAGTCACAGAGAGTACGATATGTTGGGAAATATGTTGTGAAGAAGGTGTAAAGGATTTTTGGACTGATTAGTTTATAGGCAGGTTAATGAGTAGGCAAACATCTGACAGATACAGAAATGGAATATCTGAAGTTGTTCACTTTTTGGTAAGAACAGTAAAATAGCTGATTCTTACTTAACTGGTGAAGAATTGCAAAATTCCAAGTTGCAGAGAGTCCTAAGTGTCTGCATTGTCACGAGAACTCACAATGCAGGTACAGTTTATAATCTGGAAAGCCACTGTGACACTAATCTTCATTATGAGAGGAATTGAATGTAACTGAAATGTAACAGCTTTATATTTATGTTGGATGAGATCGCACCTCAAACACTGTGTTGGCCTCCTTTATTTAAGGAAGGATGCATTGGAAAAGGTTGACAAGGTTAATGCCTGGAATGAATAGTTGTCTTAGGTACAGATCGGACAGGCTGCCTGTTCTCTCTGAAGTTTAGAAGATGAGGGGTGACCTGATTTGAAGTCTACAAGGTCCTGAATGGTCTTGACAAGGTGGATATGGGAAACCTATTTCTTCTTGTGTGGACTCTGAACTGGGGCATTGTTTAAAAATTAGACCTCATCTTTACAGATGTAGATCAGGAGAATCTTGTTCTCTGTGAGGGCTGTGGCGATTTTGCTTTCTGAGGCAGAAAATTTCCAAGTATCAGTGAATGTTTTTTAAGACAGAAATAGGTAAATTCCTGTTAGGCAGGCAAATCAAAAGTTATCGGGAATAGAGGGGAATGCGGAATTTGAAACCCAGATCAGCCATTTTCTTATTGAATGGCAGAGCAGGCTCAAGAGGCTGAATGACCTTCTCTTCCTATTTTGTATATTTATAACTTGGAGAAAACAGCATCTAATTTCCATACAAGGTCTCCCAAACAGATATTAGATCATGATTGGGTTATCTATTTTAGTATCTGTATGGTTTGTGTTCATGCCTCTGGTGGAGCATTTAGAATCCACAAGCTTCTAACTTGGGTGACTGTGCTCCTCATTGTCAGAGTATTACAAAGTGGTCAGTTTCTGGACCACATACCAGCCACAGAGCAACATTGCTATACCTCTTTTTTTTAAAATAAAATGAGGCATTGCAGCTCTTCTTTTAAGTTACAGCTTAATAATGTGCTGTAAAATTCTAATAGGTTAAAGAAAGGAAGCTGCTTAACTAGTAGTTAAACTCAACTCATTGTGGCTCAAGCACCCGTATAAGATATGACTTTAGTTTCCTATTAATGATTGGTGTGACATGTTACGTAGAGACGATTTTTCATAATAGTTTGCATTTTAAAATAAGTGTTATAATCCTTTGTTTGCAGTGTTGTATGTGCAATGTCATACAGCACACATTAGGACAAAATACAGCAAAGTAAGTTACGCCAACTAATTGTAGATCAAATTCCGAGTGTTGTTGACCTCAGCAACTCCATGTTTTTAAACAAAAATTCCTTGAGATAATATCACCGGGTGTGTGAAGGCACCATGAAATGGTAGACTAGTGATTTATTTCAATTGTAAAACCTCTTTATTTTTTCCCAAAAGGAGCATAAAATTGTGAATGTTGCAGGAACTCTGAGGTTATCGGGAGTAGGTGATCCATAATAGATGGGTTCAGATCTTCTGGGCTGGGAGCTGTGATCTACAGCATTTAAGCAAGTGGCAATCAAAGCAAATGCTGTCTCTCGGTGCTGCTTACAATGTCTACTGTAGTTCAAAGGATAAATGAGTAATTAACACTTCAGTACTGCAGTAAATTCTGGGAATTTAAACTGAAGCAGGAAGGCAACAAAAGTGCAGTTTTTAAAATTCTGCGACTGAAAATGCCCAAACATTAGTTGCTGAAAATTGATCTAATGCTGATCTGGAGGATCCCCTCCGGGATGCTACAACTGGTGTGCTATCCAGCTATTTTTACAGTGCTGCTCGTGGTTACTAGCATCAGCTGTGGTTCAGCGGGTGGCTTTTCTCACCTTTTTTGAGTTAGAAGGTTAAGGGATCAAGTCTCACTTCAGAGATCAAAACACAACCAAAGCTGATATACCCAGTGCAGTACTGAGCATTGCATAATCGGGGTTGCTGTCTCCTGGATGAGAAGCTGTTCTGAGGCTCTCTGTTAAATCCATTTAATTTTTTTTAAATGGAGTATGGTGGAACTGATGCATTTTCCTGGGGCCAATATTTATCCCTCGAATGACCAGCACTAAAAAAAAAAGAATTATTAATCATGTCATTGCTGTTTTTGGGAGCTTGGATTATACAAATTGGTTCCCACAGGGAAGCAGTGAGTGCACTTCAAGAAGGGCTTCACTTGCTGTAAAGAGCGTTAGGACATGAAGGTGTGAAAGCAGCAATGGAAATGCAAATCTTTGTGTATTAATTAATATTTCTGTTCACATTATTCATTCATGGGCTGTGAGTATTGCTGATTGGGCCAAAATTTGTTGTCCATTCCAAATTTCCCTTGAAGATGGTGGTGAGCTGCCTTATTGAACGACTGTGGTCCATTTGCTGCAGGTACAACCACAGTGATGTTGGGGGGGGGGGGGGTTCTAGGATATTGACCCAGTGACAGTAAAGGAACAATAATGTTTCTGAGTCAGGATACTGGGTGGTTTAGAGGGGAGTGAACAGAATCTCTGAGACTCCTGATTTATTCTTTTTTTCCACTTTCCTTTTCTTTTTTTCTTCCTTCCTTTCTCTCCCCCCCCGTGTGTGTGCAGGTGTGAGACACAGTGAGAGACACATGGTGCACGAATCTTTATTCAATTTCCATCACCAGGAAGATAGGAAAACACCCAAGCGGCCAGTGACAAGCAGTGTCCTTCACATCAAAGGGCAATGCTGAGTGATCAAACAGTGAAGGGGAGGGCAGGGATAAAATCAAAATAGAGTTGGAGGGGGAAATAATGCACTCCACTCCCTGCGGCACCCACCTCCCCCTGAAAACCTCCAGGGTGTTGGTCGACACCGCGTGCTCCTTCTCCAGGGACACCCGGGCCCTAACGTAACCGCGGAAGAGGGGCAGGCAGTCGGCCCTAAAGACCCCCTCCACGGCCCGCTGCCTGGACCTGTTTATGCCCAGTTTGGCCATGCCCAGGGAGACTCCTGAATTTTTTTTTCTTTTTTTTTTAGGAAGATAGGAAAACACCCGGGTGGCCAGTGACAAACACTGCCCTTCGCATCAAAGGGCAGTGCTGTGTGATCAAAACAGTGAAGGGGAGGGTAGGGACTAAATCAAAATAGAGTTGGAGGGAGAAATGATGCACTCCACTCCCTGCGGCGCCCACCTCTCCCTGAACAACTCCAGGGTGTTGGTGGACACCGCGTGCTCCTTCTCCAAGGACACCCGGGCTCTAACGTAACCGCGGAAATAGTCCAGGCCGTGGTTAAGTAAAACAGGGTCAGTTGGGTTTTTTGCAGGATGGATGAGGAGAAGGGATGTGCTTTGATGATGACTGTGGAGTGTCTCACAGCAATACCTTCCTCCCCATGTCCAGAGCCTGGACCAGGCACTGAGTGCCTTTGATTGACAAATGCAACAGCCTGAGTTGCCAAGCTTGGTTTCTGAGGTATGCATATGCCACGTGGTGACCAGCCTGTTTGTAGCCAGCTTCATGGCAGTGGTGATAGGATGAAATCCTTCAGTGATCACAGTTTAAGGCCCTCAATTGGTGACATGGCGTGAAAGTTGACCTCTCAGAATTTTGTTCCAGTGGAGGTGAAAAGATGGTAAGGTTTGGTTAATAACACCATCCCATCTATACCCTTTCCACCTCCAAGCTCACCTCCTGTAAGAGCAGAAGATTCCAGCCTTCTTTTCTGCTGAATGGGCTAACTGAAGGAGAAAGTGAGGTCTGCAGATGCTGGAGATCAGAGCTGAAAATGTGTTGCTGGAGAAGCGCAGCAGGTCAGGCAGCATCTAGGGAACAGGAGAATCGATGTTTCGGGCATAAGCCCTTCTTCAGGAATCTGAAGTTTCCTGAAGAAGGGCTTATGCCCGAAACGTCGATTCTCCTGTTCCCTGGATGCTGCCTGACCTGCGCTTCTCCAGCAACACATTCTGGGCTAACTGAAGACCAGCTGAAAAAGCTAAATGTGTTTCTGTTAGTTCTGTTGCTGTGCCTGTTAATGGCCCAGGATTGACTGTTTTTCTTGTTATTTTCCGTGTTATCTCAGTGTTTGGTTGCTCGTGTTGGGAAAGGAAGTTCAGGTCATGCAGAGCCAAATTTTTCCTCTTGCATGTGGCTTGGTAACCACAGTTCATGGATACTTAAATAATTGGCAAAAGATCCAGATGGGAAATGTTTTCACACAAAAAGGGTGGTAAGATCCGGAACACGATCCTCAAGAGGACCAGAGAAATAAATTTTCCATAACAGCTTTCAGAGATAGTTGGACGTCTTGGATAACAATTCATATGCAGGGTTCTAGAGAGTGGGATTGATTGAATTGCCTTCAAAAAAGCAGCAAAGTTGTGATGTTTTGAATGGCTTCCCTCTGTGCAAAGTGATTAAATGTAAAACTTGGAGGGAGCATTTATAGAACATGCAATGTCCCTACCAATGATCATATATTTAGGTGGCTGCCCTTAATTAGCTTTTATAAAAGGAAGGAAAACATTATCTCTCAATAACATTCATTCATTGGATCACCCTCCCCTTCCTTTTGAGTATTAATTTATTGTACACCAATGATGTCCATGTGATTGGTCTATTTTCATTCCAACTTGAGGAGAGCCAGTATGCATCATATCCCTCTTGATCCCACCAGCAATGGGGTAGTTTGATTAATCTTGTCATTTATTTTGGAGGAGTTCAGCACTCATTACCAAACCCAATGATCATTTTTAATGGACTGGCAATCTTCCATTTTGAACACTAATGTAAAGGAGGAAAGACGGTTTCCACTGACTGGAGAGTCAGGAACCAGAGGACACCGATTTATGGTAATTAGCAAAATACCAGAGCGGGAGGAGCAAAAAGTTTTCCTGGTGCAGCAGTTTATTGTGATCTGGAATGTGCTGCCCGAATGGATGGTGGAACCAGATTCAATAGTGGCTTTCAATAGAGAAATAAAATGCAGAAATGTGCAGAGCCATGAGGAAAGAACAAGGGAACTGGGACTAATTTGATTGCACGGGTGCAATGGGCCAACTGGCCTCCTTCTGTGTAATATGATTTTCCAAGTTTATGATTCTAAGGTTACTTCATGCCCTTTGCAAACTATACAAAAATAAAAATTGCTAAAGTATTCGTCCAGTGGTAGTATCCCTTTAAACTCCAATCCAAAGTGAATTTTTTTTTGGAATAAAGTGGACAGAATTCAAAAGGAAAGTTACTAGGCAACCTCCTTTTTATTATCATCAATGAGTCTTGCACCATTTTCTAACAAAGGATTATTGCAGTAAGAGATACAGCAACATTAAGACCCCTGTGGTTTATGATTATTACTAATGAATGTCACTAGCTGGAAACGATATTTCAAATGTCATCCATTTTCCAGATCTGAGGAAATGTCAGTAAATCTAACAACAAATTGTGTCAGTGAAATGCATCTCATCTCCAAAAGAATTATTTCTTACATGCTGTGTAACTCATTCGCCCCTTCATATCTGTGCTGGCTCTTTCAAAGAGCTATTTAATTAATCAGGCTCCATTTGTTCGCAATCGTCCTTCTCTTCAAGCATTTATCCAATGTCCTTTTGAAAGTTGATTATTGAATTGGCTTCCATGGTCTTTGCAGACTCATTATATAAAAATATTTCCCGTTTGCTCATTTTGCTAATTCCCTGAAATCTGTGTCTTTTGGCTACTGTCTCATCTGCCCGTTGCTATTTACTCTATCAGAACTCTATGAGAAAGACTAAATCATACGAAGTAGCTGCATACGTAGGCCATTAGCTCATTGAGTTTGCTTTGCTATACAATGGGATCATGGCTGATGCTCAACTTCACTTTCCTACCTTTCCCCATAATCCCTGATTTCTTTACTGATTTAAAAGTCATCTTAGCCTTGAATGTACTTCACAAAGCACCCTCTGTAACCCTCTGCAGTAACAAATTCCACTTCTCTCTGAGGTTATGCCCTCTGGTCCTTGACTGTCCCAGAAGGGAAAGCTACCTTTCCTTATCTACCCCATCAAGTCCCCTAAGAAACTTTTTTATTTCAACAAGACTGCCTCTCATTCTTGATTTAGAATGGTGCTGGAAAAGCACAGCAGGTCAGACAACATCTGAGGAGCAGGAAAATCGACGTTTCAGCCAAAAGCCCTTCCTCAGCCCCTCCATGCATAGTATAAGCCTTTTTCTGGGCTGTTTCTAATGCCAGTAGATCTTTCCTTTGACAACAAACCCCAAACTGTTCACCGTCTTCCAGCTGTGGTCTGACTAGTGCCGTGTTAAGTTTTAGCAAAATCTCCCTGCTTTTATTACACCATTCCCTTCAAGATAAATTTGCTTTTCCTATTACCAGCTGAATTTGGGAATGCTAGTTGTCATTTTTTTTTTGTAAATTCCCTCTGTCTTTTACCTTTCCAAAGCCTTTTTCCACTAAATATGATTCAGCTCCTCTATTTCTGCCAAAATTCATAACCTTACGTTTTTCTGTTTTATATTCCATCTGTCAAGCTTAACCTGTCTACATCTTTGTGTCATAGACACACTTTGTGTCATCCTCACCACTTGTCTTCCCACTTATTTTGATTAAAGTCCTGGAAAAAAGGGATTCCAATATGAACAAGACCTGGACGATATTAGATTGGATTAGATTCCCTACAGTGTGGAAACAGACCCTTTGGTCCAACAAGTCCACACCAATCCTCTGAAGAGTAACCCACCCATTCCCATTTCCCTCTGACTAATGCACCTAACACTATGGGCAATTTAGAATGGCCAACTCACCTGACCTGCACATCTTTTGGACCGTGGGAGGAAACCGGAGCACCCGGAGGCAACCCACGCAGACCCAGGGAGAATGTGCAAGCTCCACTCAGACAGTCGCCTGAGGCTGGAATCGAACCTGGGACCGTGGTGTTGTGAGGCTGCAGTGCTTGATAAGTGGCAAGTAAAATTTGTGCCACGGATGCCAGGCAATGACTGTTTACAACCTGCGAGTATCCAACCGTCATCCTTTTGACTTTAATAGTGTTAGTATCTGAATCCCCCACTATCAACATTTTGGGAGTTACCATTGATCAGAAACAGAAATGGAATAACCACAGAATCCCTATATATGAATACTTACAAGAACAAGCCAGAGGTCTGCAGTGTGCAATTCACTTTCTGACACATTACAGCGCATCTAAGAGGCACAAGTCAGGAATGGATTACTCTCCACTTGTCCGGATGAGGGCAGCGCCAACAACATCCCAGATTTTTGACACCATCCAGGACGAAGCAGCTGTTTGATTGGCACTTCCTCCACCACTCTCAACATTCACTCCTTTCATCTTCAATACACGGTGGCAATAGTGTGTCCCATCTACAAGATGCACTTTAACACTCCCTAAGGCTAATTAGATAACACTTTCCAAACTCTTAAATGTTAGAAGGACAAAAACTGCAGATACCTAGGAACACCCTCCCCTGCAAGTTCCCCTCCCAGCCACTCATCAGAACCATATTGCCATTCCTTTAAAGTCACCATTTCAGAATTCGATGATACACCCCAACAGTACTTCAGATGTCCCTAAGCTCTAAAACCACAGCTCACCAGCACCTTCTCGAGGGGGCAACTAGGTATAGACAGTGACTGCTGGCCTGGCCAGTGAAGCCCAGATCTCATGAATGGTTGTTTTAAGCAGAAAAGTCACAGCTTTCTATTTAGTGCTCCTCCCCAGAGGAAGTAGATCACAAACTCAGCTGTGTAATCCTTTAAATCTTCCAAAGAGTTTTTGAAATATTTTGAGCAGAAGTGGTTCTGTCTTCTGCCTGGGTGTCTGGGTTCTATAGCATCTGTTGCAAAGACAGTGTTGGCAATATTTCACCTTAGCCAGACATGCTCTGTAATGCTATAGTAAATAACACTTTTGTTTTGATAAAATGCAATGATACAGAGAAGAACTATTTGTGACAGCATAAACATTGTACATTTTTGTTTTTATTGCAAGATGATATCATACGTGGATTATCATTGGTTCTGTCAGGAGGGCTGTCCCTGTGGTGATCAGCCTCCATTGTCATGGGTAGATTGTATTGTGTCAGCTATGGTTAGCTGGATAACACTCTTGAGTCAAAATGTTGAGACTCCAGTCTCATTCCAAACTGAACCAACAAAACAGAAATTTGGTGGAAAAGGCTCAGCAGGTCTGGTAGCATCTGTGAAGAAAAAGTAGAGTTAGCCTTTCTGGTCCGGTGACCCTTCCTCAGATCTCGGCATCTGCAGTCCTCTCAGTTTTTACTTAAGCACAAAGTTCAATCACACATTCCAGTGAATTACTGACGAAGTGCTGTGTTATCAGTGGTACCAATTTTCAAAAGAGACATTAAACTGATTTTCCTGTCTGTACTCCAGGAAGGAAATATCAGATAAACTGATAAATTAGACTGGTCTTGTACACTTCAAAATGGAGGACCAGTTCGAGGTCAGTTTGTCTCATTTAATATTAACCATTTTCTTTCCCTGTTATTTCCTTCTGGGCGCTCAGATGGACATAAATGTTCCTATGATATTTCAAAGGAGAGCAGTGGAATTCTGTCTCCTGTCCTAACCAATACTTATCCCTCTAAAAGCATCACGGAAATAGGTTATTTGGTGATTATCTCTATAGATGGGAGTTATCTCTAAGTTGAATACCACATTTCCTGCATTTCAAAAGGTGGTACATTAATTGCAAAGTACTTTAGGGTGGTTTGAGACAATGAAAGGTGTTACATAAATACTTTCTTATAGTTTGTGAATGCTCAAATACAAGTTTGAGAAAGGGTCATGAAGTTATTTCTTTTTCAGTGTGGTTTCCTAGTGCAGCTCAGCATTGAGCAGAAACAGGATTGGAGTACTGCTCTGTTACTTTGTTTGCCTGTGTGATGGGCACCACTGCATTCATGGTAAAAACAATGACTGCAGATGCTGGAAACCAGATTCTGGATTAGTGGTGCTGGAAGAGCACAGCAGTTCAGGCAGCATCCAAGGAGCAGCGAAATCGACGTTTCGGGCGAAAGCCCTTCATCAGGAATAAAGGCAGTGAACCTGAAGCGTGGAGAGATAAGCTAGAGGAGGGTGGGGCTGGGGAGAAAGTAGCATAGAGTACAATGGGTGAGTGGGGGAGGGGATGAAGGTGATAGGTCAGGGAGGAGAGGGTGGAGTGGATAGGTGGAAAAGGAGATAGGCAGGTAGGACAAGTCCGGACAAGTCATGGGGACAGTGCTGAGCTGGAAGTTTAGAACTAGGGTGAGGTGGGGGAAGGGGAAATGAGGAAACTGTTGAAGTCCACATTGATGCCCTGGGGTTGAAGTATTCCGAGGCGGAAGATGAGGCGTTCTTCCTACAGGCGTCTGGTGGTGAGGGAG
>NC_057713.1:98100772-98190144 GCF_004010195.1 Chiloscyllium plagiosum
CCGCACCAATTAACCACACCGCCCCGTGGCCCAACATTTCAACTCCCCCTTCCACTCTGCCGAGGATATGGAGGTCCTGGGCCTCCTTCACTGCCGCTCCCTCACCACCAGATGCCTGGAGGAAGAACGCCTCATCTTCCGCCTCGGAACTCTTCAACCCCAGGGCATCAATGTAGACTTCAACAATTTCCTCCTTTCCCCTTCCCCCACCTCCCCTTAGTTCCAAACTTCCAGCTCAGCACTGTCCCCATGACTTGTCCGGACTTGTCCTATCTGCCTATCTCCTTTTCCACCTATCCACTCCACCCTCTCCTCCCTGACCTATCTCCTTCATCTCCTCCCCCACTCACCCATTGTTCTCTATGCAACTTTCTCCCCAGCCCCACCCTCCTCTAGCTTATCTCTCCACGCTTCAGGTTCACTGCCTTTATTCCTGATGAAGGGCTTTTGCCCAAAACGTCGATTTCGCTGCTCCTTGGATGCTGCCTGAACTGCTGTACTCTTCCAGCACCACTAATCCACCACTGCATTCGGGCATTGGAGAGGATGTGAAGAAGATTTATCAGAATTGTGTCAGGGCTTTCAGTCATGAGCAGAGACTGAGAGAAACTAGAATTGTTCTCCTTCAAAGTGTAGGTTAAGGGAATATGTAACAAATGTGATTAAAACTGAGAGCTTTAATCATGGGAGACTCTTCCCACTATTGGTAACCAGACAAAACTAATTGAAGGTACTTGTCAAAAGTTCCAGAAGGGAGATTTTTTTTTTAAACCACAATGACTTGTTATGATCTGGAATGCACTGCCTGAAAGCAGGATCAGTCGGAATGTTTTTTTCCAAAAGGGAATTGGATAAATACTTGAACTGGAAGCATTTGCAAAGCTGTGGAGGAGACAGCCTTCACCATCTCCCTTCTGTGCTCTAAGACTGAATTGGTTGACATAAACCCTTGGGTGACAAATTCAAACCATACAGCAGAAATCTCGGCTGCATCAGTTCGAGACCAAGCCTGTACAAGGACATAGAAAGATTGGAATGTTGACCATCAGTTTGTTTACATCTATTCAAGAGTTTACAATAAGGTGCCAGGTTTTAGATTGACGGGGTTAGTGGTGAGAGGATCTAAATATCTAATTGTGAGAAATGAAAGACTTCAGACTTTGAAAAACTGGTTATTCCATGTGACTGAACGCTGCTAATCATCTGAAATGTGGGAATGGGAGGGGTCAGTTGTGAGGAGAGAATGGGCTGCTATTGCAGACACAAATCCAGGAGTGGCCGATGCAGTCAGGCCTGATTGCCTGACTTTTTTTAAGTAGGTCTGAGAGTTGACTGACATGATCAATATGTTGAATTCTTTAAATAAAACTTGATGGAACAATTTAATGAAATTCTTTGTTAATGTACCTTTAACAGAGTCTTGTAACAAGATGTACAAACCTAAGTCTATATTATCCAATGTATTTTAGATTAAATATGCAAGGCTAAATATTTTTCAGGTATGGATAATTGATTTATTGTCAAATATTCATTTATGATGCCTTTTCAATCCCAAATGTTTCCAGCAGACAGATTGGATTAAAATTTCTCTCATTATTTCGTGCTTTTACGCTTTAAACAATCCAATAACTTATGTTTTATACACTGCATTAATTTAAGGTGGGAATTCAGTGTTTAAAGAAATGAATAATAAAATCTGGTGATATGTTTTTAGTTCTGTCTGTACAGGGTGAAGTGGAGCCGGGGGGGGGGTTGTTGATTGATAAATTGTGTGGTTTAAAAAAGCAGGAAAGGAAACTGGTTTTACTTCATTATAGTCTGGAAGGTGCTCCCTGGAAGGGTGATGGAAGCAGCTTCAATAGTAAATGATGAAAATGTGGGATTAATTGGATAGCTCAGAGCCAGCCAGTATAAATACGATGAGCCAAACGGCCTCTTCTATTCTACGTGATTCTACGAAATGGCAAAAGCTTTACAGGAATATCTTGGACAGTTTCTGAAAATTCTGTATAAATGTTTTTTGACTATTTAGACTGACTAAATTTCAGTCAGTGTGTAACTTGGCAATTTTTACCTAGACAATAACGTTGCCAACTAACTGAGAGTGTGTGTTAGATGAAATAAAAAGAAACCTACTGGAAGATGGACCATTGAAGTTTCAGGTTTGATTAGACTTTGTGCCTTTTGTCAGCAGCAGTAGCAATGAGCACGCACCACTTCAGACTAAAACTCCAATGATCACAATCCACAGAGATGCTGTTACTGCCTTCCTTTTGTTTATTATACAGTTGTGGCAGTTTGGTTTACAAATAGATAACATTTTACCCCACCCCCCTCTCCTGAAGGCTCCTAGCTCCACAAGTGGTCCTCACCCAAGAACTGCCCTTTGAGGCAGAGTCCTGGCAGGCTGTATTCCTAATTAATGTTTACTGGTGTAGTCATTACTGTTGTAACATATGAAATATTGGGCATTGATAGTATTGTGGTTAGGCCCATCACTAATTGCCCAGCTAAGAGTCATCCACATTGCTGTGGGTCTGGAGTCACAGGGAGGCCAGTCCAGGTAAGGTTGATGGTTTCCTTTCCTCGAGGACATCAATGAACCAGATGGATTTTTTTGACATTTGGCATTGGATTCGTGGTCATTAATAGACTCTTAATTCCAAATTTTTCAATTGAAGTCGCATTCCACCATCTGTCAAAATGGGATTTGAACCCAGGTACCCAGAGCATTACTCGGATCTCTGGATTAACAGTCCTAGTAATAATACCACTAGGCCATCACCTCTCAGCTTTTGGTGGGAGACCCCCGGATGGACAGCAGAAACATTTTATCTTCAATGCATTTCTGAGAGTTCACACATTTCTGCGAGTTCATTGACCTGACCAAAATAGAAGAGGTTCATTCAGAAAATTAATCTGAAACACGCCAAGATAAAGTCAAGATGTTGGAGACTGTACTCTGCAGGCTAGTGCAGTATTAACTGCAGTACCACAATAACCACTGCTGCAGACTGGGAAAGGACAACAAAGTACATCCTGCCAAGGTTGCCCTGCTTTAAAAAATAAGTCTCATTCCTTTTAAAATGACATCAAACCTCTAGTTCAGCAATTAAAGAAATTCTCAAAGGTTAGCAAACTTCGGGAACGTGAAGGTGTTACCTACGGTAGAAGTGCCAATTCTGGTATGATTTAAAGGATCAATGGGAAGCTGTTGAAACAGAAATTTTAACTAAGGCAGGCTTCAAGTTAGATGTGAGAGCAGGACCTTCTTTTTGACACAGACCATAGTTAAAACAAGATCGTCTCTAGCTATCAAGGATAGAACGCTGTGGACTTATCAAATTGAATTTAATTTATTGTAACATGTACCCGAGGCACAGTGAAAAGCTTTGTCTTGCAAGCAATACAGGCAGATCAGAGTTAAGTAGCATAGATAAGTAAATAATAGGTAAACAGCGGCAAAAACAAAAAAACAGGTACAGGCGAATGTTAAGAGTTTGGTCCATTCAGTGTTCTAACAACAGTAGGGTAGCAACTATTTTGAAACCAGCTGGTGCGTGTGTTCAGTTTTCTGTACCTTCTCCCCGATGGTAGAGGTTGTAGAAAATATTGCCAGGGTGGGATGGATCTTTGAGAATGCTGGCGGCCTTTTCTTGACAGCTGGCCTGGTTGATGGATTCGTTAGATGGGAGTTTGGCCTTTGTGATTGTCTGGGCCGAGTTCACCATTAGAGGTAAAGGACTGCAATACTTCAATATACAGAAGGGAACATCACATAAACATTGTACTTAATCCAGAAGCAGGACTATTCAATTTTAATAAAAAGAATTTGGACAGATTTGTAACTAATTTACAAAATCGAGGAATTGGGAAGCCAAGCCAACATTATCATTTTAGAGCTGCATTTCTACAATTGTTCAGAAGCTGACTTGATATCTTGAAGAAATGCCCATGCATTTGCTCACTCTGAGGAAAGTTCTGCCTTGTATTTGGACCAGATAAAGCACGTGGTTGACTGACTGTTCTAAGAAGGAATAGTCTCACCTGGATCCCAGAACACACATTGGTGTTCAGGTACAGTACCAAAATCAAACGAGTCTCAAAATCTCTGTAAATCACAAGCAGTTGAAGAGAGCTGTTGAAAGGGAAATTTATCCAATGATATCTTGTGGATGAAAAATTTACAAAGCTGGGAAAGTTTGAAATTTTCACTCATGTTGATGTGAATAATTGTTTTTGGTAATTACCATTTAGATGTGGAATCACAAGACTTTTGACCATTACAATATTTGGGAGATGTTTAATCAACTACGGGATCTAGGTCAGATGGGCCAATGGGCTAAGGAGTAGTGAATGGAGTTTAATTTGGATAAATGCGAGGTGCTGCATTTTGGAAAAGCAAGTCAAAGCAGAACTTATACACTTAATGCTAAGGTCCTAGGGAGTGTTGCAGAACAAAGAGACCTTGGAGTGTAGGTTCAAAGCTCCTTGTAAGTAGAATCGTAGGTAGATAGGATAGAAAAGGAGGTGTTTGGCATGCTTTCCTTTATTGGTCAGTGCATTGAGTACAGGAGTTGGGAGATCATATTGCAGCTTTACAGGACATTGGTTAGGCTACTTTTGGAATATTGCATGCAATTCTGGTCTCCTTCCTAGTGGAAGGATGATGTGAAACTTGAAAAGGTTCAGAAAAGATTTACAAGGATGTTGCCAGTGTTGAAGGATTTGAGCTATAGGGAGAGGTTGAATAAGCTAAGGTTGTTTTCCCTGGAGTGTCGGTGACTGAGGGGTTTATAGAAGTTTATAAAATCATGAGGGGTATGGATAGGACAAATAGACAAAGTCTCTTGCCTGGAGTGGGGGAGTCCAGAACTAGAGAGCATAGGTTTAGGGTGAGAGGGGAAAGATACAAAAGGAACCTAAGGTGTAACATTTTCAAGCAGAGTGTGGTACGTGTATGGAATGAGCTGCCAAAGGAACTGGTGGAGGCCAGTACAATTGCAACATTTAAAAGACATCTGGATGGGTATATGAATAGGAAGGGTTTGGAGGGATATGGGCCAGGTGCTGGCAGGTGGGATTAGATTGCGTTGAGATATCTGGTCGGCATGGACAAGTTGGACCGAAGAGTCTGTTTGTGCTATACATCAGAGATTTTTCAGAGAATAATGACAAGTACTCTGGAAGGACTAGCCAAAGTAAATAGCTTATAGTGTACCACACATTTTGTTCTTTTTTTTTTGTAATAGAACAAAGGGCCTGGGCGTATGAAAAGTTTGCAGTCTATATTTTGGACCTTCATTTCACAATCAAGATAGACCACAAACTTTTTGTACCTAAGTATTTGGTCAAGTAAGCAAAGATGCCACCACAAGTGTAGTCATTTTGTGTGATTGTTGAGATTGAACACTGCAAATGAATATGTGCGAGGGAAGAAACAGGCTATAGCAGACTTATTGTAATGTATTCCTATAGAAAGACGAAACAAGGGGATATAAATTTTGGTGAAGACATTGAGATCCTTACTTCACTAGCAACCAGAAGTCGGATGAAGAATGTGCTCAAATCTGTTATGACCGTATTAAACAATGAGTAGAATATATTCTGCACCATCTCATTGAGGCAATACTTTGATCAAAGTTGATATTTTTGTGTCATGGTGAACTGTACTGATCTGTGATAAGGTGTTGCTCACACCCAGAGTCCTCTGACTCTCTACCCTTCAAATGTTACACCAGAGTCACCTGGGTATTATGTAATGTTGTGGCAGTGTGTAAAAAAATACATTGTTTGGTGGCCTCTTTCAATGATTTAATTGCATCACGTTAAGTGATCGGTTGGCAAGAATAATGGGAACCATCTTCATTTCTGTCTAAATCCTGAGAATTCTCAGGTTTGATCTTTTTAAGCTCAGATGGAAAACATTTAACTACAATTCAAGGTGGATAAAAGTAAAACATAGAATCCCCATTAAGTCTGCACCAAACCTCCAAAGAGCAATCCTCCAGACCCATAACCCGGCATTAACCATTGGCTAATTTATCTAGCCTACACATCCCTGGACACTACAGGACAATTTAGCATGGCCAATCAACCTAACCTTTTGGACTATGGGAGGAAACAGGAGCACCCAATGGAAACCCACGCAGACACTGGGACAACATGCAAACTCCACACTGACAGTCACTTAAGCCTGGAATCGAACCCAAGTCCCTGGCGCTATGAGGCACCGGTGCTAATCACTGCACCACCATGCTGCCCAGTACAATCATACCTCTGAAGCTGACTTGCATTGTTAAAAGACAAGTTTGCGAGCCAGAATTCCAGTGCTCCTCATTTCAGACAATACCCCACAATTTGCTAATGGATGCTTTGATCGGGCTACTGAATCTTATTGATTTGTCCACATAACTCACCGAAATCTACACTAGCTAATGGTGAGATCAAAGAGGGAGGGAAGAACAGGAAAGACTTATGAAAGAACAATGATGTTAGCCTGGCACTGCTAAGTTATCATTCTACTCCAACTGCACAATGGCTTGGCTCTGTGCAAGCTTTTGTTGGTAAGGAGGCTTAGGACTTAATCTCCTATTTTTCCACATTGACTTTTATATCATGTTCAGCAGCAGATTTAGACAAGGTAAGACAGGTAGTGTACCAAACAATTAGTGTTACAATAATTGACACAGGATATGCAACATACCAGACCTCAAATCTGGAGAGTTGTGGGTTTGTGATGAAAATAATCAAGGCTGAGTTCATTTGGGGAGAGTTAGTTAATATGACTCTGTAAATAAGAGTTTGCATCAGGGAAAGTGATGCAAGATCTCATGACTACTGGGAGATGACTCTCTATTGGAACCTCAGAGTCTTGCTGTGGAATTGGTTAGTATTTTTCATGTTGTGTGAATGTTTTCAATTGATTAAACAAGCCTCCTCCAATTTTAATTATCCCCACTCTTGGTCACAACTAAATTAGACAAAACAATAAATGGTGATAACACAATTCATTGGAATGAAAATAAACCACCAAACAGTCTCTCTACCCAACCTGACCCATTGTGTACATTGAATGGATGTAAGTCATCCCGGTCCTGAGGTCATAGAGATGTACAACACAGAAACAGACCCTTTGGTCCAACCCGTCCATGTCGACCAGATATCCCAACTCAATCTAGTCCCATCTGCCAGCACCCGGCCCATATCCCTCCAAACCCTTCCTATTCGAATACCCATCCAGATGTCTTTTATATGTTGTAATTGTACCAGCCTTCACCACTTCCTCTGGCAGCTCAATCCATACACGTACCACCCTCTGCACGAAACAATTGCCCCTTGGGTCTCTTTTATATCTTTCCTCTCTCACCCTAAACCTATGCCCTCTAGTTCTGGACTCCCCCACCCCAGGGAAAAGACTTTGTCTATTTATCCTATCTATGCCCCTCATGATTTTGTAAACCTCTATAAGGTCACCCCTCAGCCTCCGACGCTCCAGGGAAAACAGTCCTAGCCTATTCAACCTGTCCCTTTAACTCAAATCCTCCAACCCTGGTAACATCCTTGTAAATCATTTCTGAACTTTTTCAAATTTCACATCTTTCCGATAGGAAGGAGACCAGAATTGCACACATTCCAAAAGTGGCCTAACCACTGTCCTGTACAGCCGCAACATGACCTCCCAACTCCTGTACTCAGTTCTCTGGCCAATAAAGGAAATCATGCCAAATGCCTCCTTCACTATCCTATCTACCTGTGACTCCACTTTCAAGGAGCTATGAACCTACACTCCAAGGTCTCTTTGTTCTGCAACACTCCCAAGGACTTTACCATTAAGTGTATAAGTCCTGCTAAGATTTGCTTTCCCAAAATGCAGCACCTCACATTTTTCTAAATTAAACTCCACCTGCTCTTCCTCAGCCCATTGACTCATCTGATCAAGATCCTGTTGTAATCTGAGGTAACCCTCTTCGCTGTCCATTACACCTCCAATTTTGGTATCATCAGCAAACTTACTAACTGTACCTCTTATGCTCGCATCAAAATCACTTATATAAATTATGAAAAATAGTGGACAGCACCAATCCTTGTGGCACTCCACTGGTCACAGGCCTCCAATCTGATAAACAACCCTCCACCTTCACACTCTGTCTTCTACCTTTGAGCCAGTTCTGTGACTAAATGGTAAGTTCTCCCTGTATTCCATGAGATCTAACCTTGCTTACCAGTGTCCCATGGGGAACCTTGTCGAACGCCTTACTGAAGTCCATATAGATCACATCTACCGCTCTGGCCTCATCAATCCTCTATGTTACTTCTTCAGAAAACTCAATCCAGTTTGTGAAACATGATTTCCAACGTATAAAACCATTTTAACTATTCCTAACCAGTCCTTGCCTTTCCAAATACATGTACATCCTGCCCCTCAGGATTCCCTCCAACAACTTGCCCACCACTGACATCAGGCTCACCGGTCTATAGTTCCCTGGCTTTTCCGTACCACCTTTCTTAAATAGTGACACCACGTTAGCCAACTTTCAGTCTTCCAGCACCTCACCTGTAACCATTGATGATACAAATATCTTAGTAAGAGGCCCAGCAATCACTTCCCTAGCTTCCCACAGAGTTCTAGGGTACACCTGATCAGGTCCTGGGGATTTATCCACTTTTGTGTTTTAAGACATCCACCATTTCCTCCTCTGTAATATGGGCATTTTTCAAGATGTCACTATCTATTTCCCTACATTCTGCATCTTCCATGTCCTTTTCCACAGTAAAGACTGATGCAAGATACATGTTTAGTATCTGCCCCATCTCCTGCGGGTCCACACAAAGGTCGCCTTGCAGAACATTGAGGCGCCCTATTCTCTCCCTAATTACCCTTTGTAAAATCCCTTTGGATTCTCCTCAACTCTATTTGCCAAAGCTATCTCATGTCCCTTTTTTTGCCCTCCTGATTTCTCTCTTAAGTACACTCCTACTGCCTTTATACTCTTCTAAGGATTCACTCAATCTATCCTGTCTATACCCTACGTATACTTTCTTAACCAAACCCTCAATTTCTTTAGTCATCCAGCATTCCCTATACCTACCAGTCTTTCCTTTCCTCCGGACTCTCGTTATCTCATTTCTGAAGGCTTCCCATTTTCCAGCCGTCCCTTTACCTGTGAACATCTGTGCCCAAATAGCTTTTGAAAGTTCTTGCCTAATACCATCAAAATTGGCCTTCCTCCAAATTAGAACTTCAACTTTTAGATGTGGTCTATCTTCTTCCATCACTATTTTAAACTTAATAGAATTATGGTCGCTGGCTCCAAAGTGCTCTCCCACTGACACCTCAGTCACCTTCCTTGCCTCATTTCCCAAGAGTAGGTCAAGTTTTGCACCTTCTCTGGTAGGTACATCCACATACTGAATCAGAAAACTTTCTTGTACACACTTAACAAATTCCTCTCTATCTAAACCCTTAACATTATGGCAGTCCCAGTCTATGTTTGGACAGTTAAAATCACCGACCATAATCACCCTATTATTCTTACAGATAACTGAGATCTCCTTACAAATTTGTTTCTCAATTTCTCCCTGGGTATTAGGGGGTCTATAATACAATCCCAGTAAGGTGATCATCCCTTTCTTATATCTCAGTTCTACCCAAATAACTTGTCTGGATGTATTTCTGAGAATATCCTCCCTCAGTGCAGCTGTAATGCTATCCTTTATCAAAAATGCCACTCCCCCTCCTCTCTTACCTCCCTTTCTATCCTTCCTGTAGCATTTGTATCCTGGAACATTCAGCTGCCAGTCCTGCCCATCCCTGAGCCATGTTTCTGTAATTGCCAAGATATCCCAGTCCCATGTTCCTAACCATGCCCTGAATTCATCTGCCTTCTCTGTTAGGCCTCTTGCATTGAAATAAATGCAGTTTAATTCATCAGTCCTACCTTGTCCCTGCCTGCCCTGACTGTTTGACTCTCCTTTGTTCGCAACTGTACCAGTCTCAGATTGATCTCTTTCCTTACTATCACCTTGAGTTTCCCCCCCACCCCCAAAAACAGTTTAAATCCTCCCGAGCATCTCTAGCAAATCTCCCTGCCAGTATATTAGTCCCCTTCCAATTTAGGTGCAATCTGTCCTTCATGTACAGGTCACTTCTATCCCAAAACAGCTTCCAATGATCCAAAAATATGAATCCTTCTCCCATACACCAGCTCCTCTGCCATGCATTCATCTCCTCTATCCTCCTATTCCTGCCCTCACTAGCTTGTAGCACTGGGAGTAATCCAGATATTACTACTCTCGAGGACCTCCTTTTTTAAATTCCTGCCTAACTCTCTGTAATCTCCCTTCAGAATCTTTACCTTTTCCCTTCTATGTCGTTGGTTCCAGTGTGGACAATGACCTCCTGCTGGCCCCTCTTCCCCCTTGGAACATTCTGCACCCTCTCTGAGACATCCTTGATCCTGGTATCAGGGAAGCAACACACCATTCTGATTTTTCACTTCTGGCCCTGCCTAAGAAGCCAAAGAGATTTGGCGAATGGGTTCAAATCCCATCAGGACAGCTGGAAGGATTTAAATTCAGTTAATTAAATCAATCTGGAATAAGAAGCTAATCCCAATAGTAATGATCTTGGACTCACCAGACCTTTGCAAAAATATGTCTGGTTCATCTTTTTTAGAGAAGGAAATAGCCACCCATGTCAGGTCTCATCCATATGTGACTCCAGACCTGCAGAAATATAATTGTCTAATAACTGCAATCTGAAGTCTCCTAACAAGCTACTTTTGGCAGCGATGCCTGGAGTGATTAAAATGTTATTTCTCAACCTAATATCATTGGAGCAGAATGTCTGCTCTCATATATCACAAACAGCTGCCTTAATGTACGTGATGATGTCTTAATGTACATCATTAGGCTGCTGCATTTCCAATGTTATGAAAATAACTAAACCCAATAGGGTGACCTCCTCTGGTCTTCTCCAATATATTTTGGACATCTTTTACATTTTATTCAATGGCACTGTGGTGACTGGGGAGTATCAGTTTAACATCTCATTCAAAAGATGTCATATCTCCCACTGTTCAGCCCTAATTCAGTATTGTCACTCATGTCTCTGGAGTGTAGCCATGAACCAACACCATTCTTCTGCACAGGGAAGAGTGCTGTCGTCATGGTTTCCAACATGTGCACATTTGGACTTTCCACTGCCCAAGTCAAGGTTGTTGTCCACCGTTTTTGTGTGAGTACTCACTATCTCTTTAGGACAGGAAGTAATAGAGTCATAGAGCTGTACAGCACAGAAACAGATCTGTCGGTTCAACTGGTCCATGCCAACCAGATATCCCAACCTAAGCTAGTCCCACTTGCTAGCACTCGGTCCATATCTCTCCAAACCCTTCCTATTCATATACCATCCAGATGCCTTTTAAATGTTGTAATTGTACCAGCCTCCTCCACTTCCTCTGGCAGCTCATTCCATGCGCCACTCTCTGCATGAAAAGGTTTCCCCTTAGGTCTGTTTTATACTTTTTCCCTCTTGCCCCTAAACCTATGTCCTCTAGTTCTATATTATCTAGTAATCCAGATATTACTACTCTACTTACCCCAAACCAGGGAAAAGGCCCTGTCTATTTATCCTATCCATACCCCTCAAGATTTTATAGACCGCTATAAGGTCACTCTTCAGCCTCCAAAGCTCCAGGGAAAATTAGCCCTAGCCTATTCAATGTTTCCCTATAGCTCAAACCCTCCAACCCTGGCAACAACCTTGTAAATCGTTTCTGAACCCTTTCAAGTTTCACAACATCCTTCCACTAGGAAGGAGACCAGAATTGTATGCAATATTCCAACAGTGGCCTAACCAATGTCCTGTCCAGCTGCAACATGACCTCCCAACTCCTGTACTCAATACTCTGACCAATAAAGGAAAGCATACCAAACACCTCCTTCATTATCCTATCTACCTGCAACTCTACTTTCATGGAGATATGAGCCTGCACTCCAAGGTCTCTTTGTTCAGCAACACTCCCTAGGACCTTAGCATTAAGTGTATAAGTCCTGCTAAGATTTCCTTTTCCAAAATGCAACACTTCACATTTATGTGTAAGAATTGTGTTGGCATGGTAGTTTTTAATTTTGGTTTGAAATCAGTAACAGCTATGTTCAACAGGAACACTTTAGGGCCAGCGACCATAATTCTACTCGTTTTAAAATAGTGATGGAAAAGGATAGACCAGATCTAAAAGTTGAAGTTCTAAATTGGAGATGGCCAATTTTGATGGTATTAGGTAAGAATTTTCAAAAGCTCATTGGGCATCACTGTTCGCAGGGAAAGGGACAGTTGGAAAATGGGAAGCCTTCAGAAATGACATAACGAGAATCCAGAGACAGTATATTCCTGTTAGAGTGAAAGGGAAGGCTGGTAGGTATAGGGAATGCTGGAAGACTAAAGAAAATGAGGGTTTGGTTCAGAAAAAAAGGAAGTATATATCAGGTATAGACAGGATAGATCGAGTAAGTCCTTAGAGTATAAAGGCAGTAAGAGTATACTTGAGAGAAATCGGGAGGGCAAAAAGGGGACATGAGATAGCTTTGGCAAATAGAGTTAAGGAGAATCCAAAGGGTTTTTACAAATACATTAAGGACAAAAGGGCAACTAGGGAAAGAATAGGGCCCCTCAAAGATCAGCAAGGCGGCCTAATTGTGGAGCTGCCGGAGATGGGGCAGGTACTAAACGAGTATTTTGCATCAGTATTTACTGCAGAACAAGACTGTGGAAAGGAAAAGCTGAGTTTTCATAACTGCTGCAGCTCCACTAACTCATTACGGTAGAGTGATTTCTGTCTTTATTTACAAGGTTGTTCACAAGTCATTGCTGTTGAATTTTCATACTATGTGTGTTGTGCTCCTCTTCAACAGATCCCTTTCAATCCCACATGTGCTGATCTTGGGTATTCATGCATTGTTTGCTTTTCTCATTGTTGAATCCTTTTCCTTGTCTCAGGCTTCAGGTCTGCATTTCCAATGTATCCATGTTTTGTCATTCCCTGATCATAGTGTGGGGAATCTAAGAAGGAAGTCCTGAACCTTCTGCCGGCAGTATCTTCTGATCATATTCTGAGAGAAGCCTTTTAATTCCAGATTTGAATTCTACCAGCTGCTGTAAGCGGGATTTGATTTTGCCTCCCCAAGGCAATAGCTAAGGTTAGGGTTTATTAGTCCATTGGCATGAAACTACATCACTCACTGTGTTAATGTTTTTAAAAGCTTTCTGATATCATTAGTAGAATTTGAACATGTTAAGCTATCTGAACAATGTGTAATGGTGGTCTGTGACCAGACACAGATCTCCATGGTCTGAACCAATCATTTTCAACAGCTTAGCTAAGGTCTGAAACTCTTTATGTGTGAGTCCCACACTCTGCCATTGAACAATCTTGTTTATAGTTAAAAGGAACTTTGGAACTATAAGCTCGCGGTCTGGCATTTAAACCAGATAAAGATTTGGAAATAGCTAAATAACCCTGATTTAAAATGTTGAATGGTGAAAAATGGACTTTGGACTGTGAAACAATACTGCTAAAACAGTGTATTATGGTCCTGCCCTTGGCAGAACGCATTGAGTTCCATGAACTGAGATAAGGGTGTGATTGTAGTCCCAAGATTGATTTAAATTTTACAATAGAGCCTTTATTCAAACTCTTTATGTTTGACAATTCTGTAGTTCTTGGATAGCAGGTTAGAATTCTTACAGCTCTATCAAGTTCACAATTGACCATTGTGAGTTCTGCCAGAACCATTCAGCTCCTGACCTTATTATAGCTTTTGGCTAAACATGAACAAAAGAGCTGAATTCTATGGGGTGGTGGGGTTGGGAGGAGGTACCAAAAGAAGAGTGCCATTGACATCAAAGCAGTGTCTTCCTGAGTGTGGCATTAAAGAGCCTTAGCAAATTTGGAGAGAAAGGGAACCAGCTACTCGTCATACCTGGCACGTAGGAAAGCAATGTGGTTGTTGGAGGGCAGTTATCTCAACTCCAGGCCATCTCTGCAGGAGATCCTCAAGGTAGAGTCCTAGGCCCAACCACCTTCAGCTGCTTCATGAATGACCTTCCCTCCATCATAAGGTCAGGAATGAGGATGTTCACTGTTGCTGAACGTTGCACATTCATGACGACTCAGATGCTGAGGAATTGATTGCAAGACCTGGACAATATCCAAGCCTGGGCTAAGTATCATTCACACCACACAAGTGCCAGGCAATTACCGTCTTCCACAAGAGGAAAGCTATCAACCCTTGACATTCATTGACCATCCCAATGCTGAATCCTTCACTATTAACATCTCAAGGGTTACAGAAACTGAAATAAATCAGCCATATAAGTACAGTGGCTATAAGAGCAGGTCAGAGGCTAGAAATTCTGTGACATCTAGTTCACTTGGCTCCCCAATTCCTGTCCACTGTCTGCAAGGCACAGTGTAGGAATTTGGAGTATTCTCCACTTACCTAGACAAGGGCAGCTTCAACATCACAAACTTAATGTCATTGAGGTGACCACATTTGAAGTTATCTCATCCGCTAACTTCAATCTTCATTCTTTCTATTTTGTTGAAGACTCGTTCTGCGTTCACTGAAAAGGCTGTGCTCCATTAGAACCAGGTGACCATTTAACCAGATGTTTATTTTGATTGGGTCTGATATGGATATTGCTAAGCAACTTACCGACATCTGGCTTGGAATGGTTAAGCTTTCCAGGGTGTGCATTCTACCATATATTGGCTTATAAGTTCTCTTGCTCAATTCAGGCCTAGTGAGACTTTTGCTATCTCAAGTCCACAAACTGGCAGCAACTGCTGGCCCAGATCCTGAAAATCTTTTCACTGTTTGGCTAAGGTTTGGCTTTGTTTTGGGGTATTGCTGTGGGATGATCTAGAGTTCCTCTGTTCAGGATATGCCCTGAGTGAGGTAATACAATTACCTTTACTCAAGTGGTGTCCCACAAGCTCTGACTGGTGAAGGTATCCACTTTCATTGGTATACACAGTAACTCTTATTCCACATGTTGCATTTTCTGATGACAATGCCAATTATAGTGTCTGTTTGACGTCTAGTGGGCTTCAGCTAGTAGGCAGTTTTGCACGGTTACATTATTAATCCCATATACCAAATGGTCTCTCAGCATCTCATTTAGAGCCAATCCTTATCAAAAGTCCTGACGTGGATTCCCTTGTTCTCCGAACTGCTGAGTAAAACCAATAACGCCTCCGAATTAGAGGAAGCTTGGGGTTGTATTATTCCTTAATTAAATCAGTCAACTCCTAAAAAGGTTTTAGTATCTGGTGCCTTAGGAAAGGTTATGCTCTAAATAACTGAAAAAGCTGTGGGTCCACGAGCTGTCAGGAGAATTGCTTCTGCCCCAATGTCATTTTCCCTGAAAAAGATAGCACCTTCTTTCCACACACTAGGCCCAGTCTTTGGCAGGATCAAATTAATCAAGCTTCCCAAATATCAGCATGGTGCCAGAAATGCTTACCCCAACTCAAAGACGACTGTTGCGAGCGAGTTTTGTCAGGAGTGTTTATTTTCTCTGTCTGACAGCACATTTAAAACAATACCTTCTAAAAGTGTACAGTGGTGATGGAGGCCATTTGGTTAATTATCCTTGTGCCAACTCTTTGAAAGAACAAGATACTGCAGCTATATAAAACAAACATTGACTCTGCTTTCTCCTCACAGATGCTGCCAGACCTGCTGAGTTTCTCCAGCAATTTGTTTTTTTTTGTTTCAAGATACTGCAGAAGTTGGAAGTCTGAAATAGCAATAATAAATTGCTGAAAATAATCAGCATGTCTTGCAGCATGTGTGGAAAGACAAACAGTAATAACACTTCAGGTTGATGACCTTTCGTCAAAACTGAGTTCCAATAAAAAAGTGATGAGTAGCATTAACTTCAGCATTTCCTGCTTTAATGCAATTGAAATAATTGTTGTCTCTGCTCCCATATTGTACAACATTTTGAGTAAAGCATATCCTCATCTCAACTTGTTTCTTTCTATTCAGTTTGTTTCTGAGCTCCCTGGTTACCAGAGTACCTGCTAGTGAAAACAATTTATCCTTATTCACTCTATCAAAATTAATCAGTAAGGGAATAGAGGTATATAGGAGGAAAAAGCAGGAAAGTAGAGTTGAGAATGATTGGATCAGTCATGATTTCAATAGATGACGGAGCAGATTCAGTGGGCTGAATGGCCTCCTTCTGTTGTTACATCCTGCAGTGTCATGGTGTCATAATTTTTAATACCTTTATTACATTTGCTTTGACCTGCTATGCCCTAAGCAGAACAATTTCAGCTTATCTGGGAATATATAATCCATCCAAGCAAGAATAACTAAAGGCTTCTGGTTTGCGGAATCCCCAGTTTCATAATCCAAGTATCAATACTATGGCAGAATATCTGACCTTCAGTATGTGATACCACACCAAGGTATTGACTGGAACACAGTGCTTAGTGGTGGTTGTTATTGTTATTGCTCACTGAGCTCCTGGTAGGAAAAGCTGAATGTTGGATTTGGATTTGAAGTCTAACCAACTGGACAAAAGTAGTGCAAGTTCTGTTGTGTATTTTTTTTAAAAAGAAAAGGTTTATTGAAGGAACCCTCAGTTAGAAAATCCAAGCATTTACTGTTCCATTGGTCTAAGATAAAAACACTAAGTATCATTATGCAAAATAAGCAACCTGGCTAATTCTTCACTTTATTGATTTCCTGGTTCTAACTATTTCCCCTTCACCATGGGTGTCTAATCCCACTGTCTCCATCTGGGCTGTCCTCTTTTTGCCTGCTCGAAGGCCTAACCAGTCCATCACCCACATCCACCTGAATTTGTCCTCACTCTGAACAACTCCTTTGACTCTGCCCATGTCCTCCTAAAATAAAAGGTGTGGCCATGTGAACACATGTTGGTTCTAGCTTTGCTGCCTCTCTATGGGATATGAGGGGCATTTCTACCCAGGCCCCATCCATCATCTCTTTTCTTTTTCTGACATATTGATGACATAACCGTGCTCCAAGTCTAACCTAGAACTTAAACATTTCATCAGCTTTGCTTTCAGTTTTCACACTTTGCTGTCCTTCACGTGCTTTATCTGTGACTGTTGCCCTCTTTTTCTTGACATGTTTGTCTTCGTTCCTGGGGTTAGGCTGCCAGCCAATGTAAACCCACTGACTTCCACAGCTGCTTTTGAAAATAATCCCTCCCACTGCACTTCTTACACTTTATCGCAGCAGCATTTGTTCTAACCATGCGATCTTCCATACTGGTGCTTCCGATATGCTGCCTTTTTCCTTAAACTGAGAGATTCAAAGTTCCCCCCCCCGCCCCCCACCTCAGACACAGAGACACACATGCACATATTCCTCCCATTTCCTATACTTCTGCTATCATCCCTTCTCCTCAGAGGCATGATAGGATTTCCCTTGTCCTCACCTTCCACCCACCAGTCTCCATTTTCAACGGGTCATCCTCTTCAAGTTCCAGCGCAATGCCACCAGGAAATATGTCTTCCCTCTATCTCCCCATATCTTTTTCGGTGATATGCTCAATTGCCCCTAAAACTCTGCACCTTCCCATGGCACCTTTCCTGCAGGCACAAGAGATACAACCCCTTTACCTTCCCCTTTTCCAATATCGAGGATCGGAAAGAACTCCTGGGTAAAAATGTGATTTACTTTCAATTCAGGAACTTTGTTACCTACTCACAACGAGCTCTCCTCCACCACAGGGAGGTCAAATGGCAGATTGTCTGGTTGCTTTGTTTCTCGTCTCCAATGATCTCTACATTTTTTTATTTCAAAGTATACTTTATTCATAAAAAAAATCTTCGTGTGTGTATATATTGTGTCACAAACGTTGGTTTGTACAGTAGCATATCAAGGAAACAAACTAGCATTGGAGTTTGAGTCTATCCAAACAAACCAAAGACATCTCTTACTTGAACCGGACTATGTTAACATGTATTTGAGGCACAACGGTCCGATAACTAACTGAATGGACCCCCATTTAACTTCATGAAGACCTCATTGTGATTTTTCCCCATTGTACCTTGGTGGCAGCTGCCCCCCGCATTAGTACGTCCCTCAGCACGTAGTCCTGGACCTTGGAATGTGTCAATCGGCAACACAAGGGGTCAACTCCTTGTTCTGAAAGACCAGCAAGTTTCAGACAGACCAAAAGATGTGACACCAGGTGTCTGTTTGCCTGTTGTTTTAATGCATGACTCCTGAGGTGCCTCTCTTCCACTTTCTGCACTGTTTCACTGTTGCTTGAGGAACAGCTCTTCTTCTTTTCAGTCAGCCACTGCACAGCCTTCTGGGTACAACATGGAATTTAACAATTTCCAATCAGAACCTGCCCCCTGCTCTTGTTTACGCAGCAACATTTGGTGCTGATTCTGCTGGTCTCATTTGCAGCTCCTCTAGACCCATCCGTTTGTTTCAGGACTTGTTCAGTTCTCATCTCTTTTGCCTCACACTATCATCCCTTTTGTTATTCACTCTCTCTTCTGCCTTTCACTGACCTTTCCCTGCCTCTATACTTGTTAACTCGCTGACTTCTAAAGTTCTGAGAAAAAGTAAGTAACCGGAAAGCATTAACTCTGTATCTCTCCCCTCAGACTGGCTGAGGCTTTCCAGCACTTTCTCTTTGCATTAATATATGATTTACAGCATCTGCAATATTTTTTTTAATTTGTTGGTTATATTGGCCTCCTTTAAAGTCCATAGTAAACGAATATATTTTTATGCTTTAATTCATGAGACAAGAGGCAGAATGTTTAGCCCTTGCTCTGTACTGTGTTGGGTGGTTGCAGGACAATTGATGGAGTGGATTTGACTCTTCATCAACTAACTCTAGATTAGGAAAGGGAAGAATGAAGAATCCCAGGTTCGAGCGCCTGCTACTCTCGTAAAATTGAACGAGGAGCTGTTCTTTGAGATTGGCCGAGTAGGGGTTCCTTGAGAAGAGATTTGATAGCTTTCGAAATCACAGGGGAGCTGGACAAAGCAGGTAGGGCAAACCTGTTCCCACTGCCAGAAGGATTGAGACTAAAAGGATGCTATTTGGGGAGAAAGAAGCAGACAGCGAGTGGTTAGTGTTCTGCCTGAGTGTGTGGTGGAGGCAGGTTCGATCGAGGTCTTGAAGAGAGAATTGGACTGTTATCTGAAAAGGAAGAATGTGGAGGGCTACAGAGAAAAGGGATTGAGACTAGATAAACTGTTCCTTCAGACGCTGGCAGGCTGAATAGCTGCCTCCTGCACTGTAAGCAGTTGTGATTATGATAGTCTTCAAATTCAGAATTGGAGTCGCAGCTCTGGAATGTTAGGAATCAGGAGCAGGTAGTCTTGTTTTACCAGGCTGAAGTTCCAAACATTTTGCAGCCCTGTCATTCCCTTCAGTAAAGAAACACTTGTCTATGTCAATCAGTGGCTTCTTATTAATGGCTCATTGTTGAAGTTATGCAATTCGAGAGAGGTCATCTGCAAGCAGCAAATTTCAACACTAGATGAAATGTTGGTCCGTAAGGGAACAGACATAGAGGATGTAATCTGTTCCGATTGAGATCAACTCTATTTATCTTCAGTTTTGCGTCCACATTTGTCTTTAATTTCAGAGCCAGCAGCGTTACTCATAAGGCAGCACTTTGTGTCATGTTCTGTTTTCTTCATGACATTGGCTCGCAATCTGCCTGTTGCACTCGGTCTCACTCTCATGTATTCTCATACTTGTTCAGACTGCCTCACGGAGTGCCCCTGATTCTTTCTCGCTCGCTTAGATTTTAATCTGCCGGGTTCAAGTCTACTGCGTGTGGTGTGGAATTTTTTTTTTTCTCTTTTTGTAATCTGACATATTTTAAATGCTCAGCATTCTGGATTTTCATTTATCCATGTGGTGAGAGTTTCAGGAACTGTGGCTGCTCCTGTACAAGAAGACTCCTGGTGAACTTGAAAATCAGGCAGAGTCCAGGCCTAAGAGTTATTTGCCAAGGCCGAAATTAAAAAGTCTACCCTTTTCAATTTACTGGCTGTGTTTCCAGCATGGACTCGATGAGATGAATGAGCTTCACTAAAACTCAATGACAATTTGTCCAACACATTTCTTCAATTAAGTTAAATCCCCTTGAAAATTGCCAGTAAACTACAGGACAGTCTCTCCTGAGAATTCATGCTAATTATTTAAGCTTGTCTGTAGTGGTTCACATGTAGCAGTTTTGCCTCTTAGTTCAAGTCCTGACCTGGCAACAATCTAGGCTGACACTGCTGGTGCAGTACTGAGGGAGTGCTGCATTGTCAGAGATACTGTCTCCTTAATGAGGCATTAAACTCCTACTCTCCACTCTTGGATGGGAATAATTGATCCCATGGATATACTTTCAATGAAGAGAAGGGGAATTATTATTGATATGCTCAACAAATAAAAGCACATTGTGCAAATTGACTGTTGCTCTTTCATGGATTATAACAATGACAGCAGTGTACCAAAGTACTTCATTGACTGTAAGGCGTCCTGTGGTTATGAAAGGCACTCTAGAAAGGCAAGCCTGTGTTTTAATTTTAGTGTCACTTACAGCAGAGGATTCAGAGCCTTGGTGCAGCTATAAGCTCAGAACCCAATTGAAAAATTACCAGTATGTTGAAAGTGAGACAATTGGCTGGATAATAACAGCCTGAAGCAAACAGGAAGCCATGGTTGAGTTGTGCGGAGAGCCATGCTGTTAAACCATAGTTCACATAACAAGTTTCAAAAGGTTGAATTGCATGCAGTGAACAGAATTCCTGAATTTTACTGGGGGCCGGGAAGGATGGAATGAGTCATCGTGGTAATGTCACTGGTCTAGCTCAACAGAAGCCCAGACTAAAGCTTGTCAGTAAAATGAAGACATTGACATTATCATTAATTGTTATAAGGACCCCTCTGGCTCACTAATAGCTTTTATGGAGGGAAATTGCCCATTCTTACCCAAGGTGACTCTAGCAATGAGTTTCTAAACTACATTTCAGTGGTAATTAGGGATGCTTTTCCCATGATGCCCACGTCCGATGGAAGAATAAAAGGAATATCTGTGCACTCGTAGACAGATTGCAAATGAAATTCTTTCAAATGTTCGAGGTTGATTCAAGAAGAACAAAGACAACCCAGGGAATTCCTCAGTCAGTCAGGGTGTAGTGTTGATAGCAATGTTAACCCAAAGTCCTGTCTGCACCCCTCCCATGCACTTCTTTTCAAACCACATCCTCAAATGGGAGGAGAGACTATCCCAGTATCCTACAACCAATGTGTATCCCTCGTTCAACATCCAAGGAAAAGATTATCTGGTGATCATGTTTACTTCTGTGTACAAATTAGCTGTTGCATTTCCTACATTACAACTGTGTACACCCCTTCAAAAAGTACTTCTTTGGCTTGAAAGCATATTTGGGATGGCTCTTTGATTGGGAGTGGTGATAACGCAGTGCATATTCTTTCTTTTGGAGTTGGGTATAGGACAGACTTCAGATGGCGCATTTCTTTCCCAAAGAAATTAATGAAACGGGCGGGTTTTTTATGACAATCCA
This sequence comes from Chiloscyllium plagiosum, assembly GCF_004010195.1. Lineage (NCBI taxonomy): Eukaryota > Metazoa > Chordata > Chondrichthyes > Orectolobiformes > Hemiscylliidae > Chiloscyllium > Chiloscyllium plagiosum. Next base: position 98,122,382 of record NC_057713.1, read on the forward strand.
GTGTTTCGTAGCCACCAATACTGATTCCATCTATTTATTCCAAATGAATTTAATTAATTGAACTTAAATTTGTCAATAGCTATGGTGGGATTTGAGCTCATGTTCCTGGAACATTAGTCCAGTAACATAAATATGTTCCATAGGAATCCATGTTGGTGACATGGTTTGAGACCGGCACCAGAAACATTTGTTCCCTTTTATCGTGAGCTGCTCGAAAATGGTTGTGCATGCTGGACACCCTCCAGTTGTGTTCAGACAGATGCTGCACAGATGTGGCAGTTGTTATTTTTAATGCTCAAGACTGCTGAGGAATACAGGTCCTTAGAGAGTGATGACCAAGGGTTAGAGTGGTGATACCAGTACCTTTTAGTTGTTGTTGATGATTTAAAGCTAGCTGCATAATTGTCATGATCGTAAGTGATGCTGAAGAGCAGAACTGCTTTGTATTCACCAGGGTTAGTATAATTAAGAGAAGCTATAGAATCATTGTGGCATAGAAGGATGTTACTCAGCACAATGAGCCCATATTGGCTTGCTGCAGAGCACTTCAGTCAGTCCAATTTCCCCCACTCTATTCCCGTTAGGCCTGCATGTTTGATTCCATGAAGTGTCTGACCCATGAATCTAGCTTTTTTGCTCAGAGGGTCAGTGATTGATGTATGCTTAGTTTGACCAGTATAGTCAATTCTTTTTCAGTCATTGTATTCACACTAGCTGTGCACTGCAAAAGGCAGTTTTGACAAGTACATGACAAGGATCAAATAATTTGTTTCATTATTGGAGAGTTGATGTGAAATCATTGAATCCCAACACTGTGGAAGCTGGCCATTTGCCCCATCAAGTTCACACAGACCCTCCGAAGAGCATCCTACCCAGACGCAACATCCTATCATATCCCTGTAACCCTGCATTCCCCACATCTAATCCACCTAGATTGCACTTCCCTGGATACTACAGGACAGCTCAGCATGGCCAATCCACCTAACTTGTACATCTTTGAACTGTGGAAGGAAACCAGAGCACTTGAAGGAAACCCAGACAGACACGGGCAATGTGCTAACTCCATATAGACAGTTGCCCAAAGGTGGAATCAAACCCTGGTCCTTGGCACTGAGGCAGCAATGCTAGCCACTGAACCACTGTCACCCCGCAACCACATCCACTGCCATAATTTTAAATAATTTTTCAATGTAATTTTAAAATTGAGATTATAAAATTAATATCTGGAATTTAAATCTCTTCTGCATAGTGTTTGCCATCAACCTGATCCATTATGGATGAGGTGGACTGTGGTTTACGTCTGGACTGCTTACATTCAAAGACTTCTCCAGATCTTGCTAATGGGCCATAGTCTGGGCAGTGCGGCCATTTGTGTGTTCATGTCTAAGTCCAGAAAGCAGAGTATTAAATTAAGGCTGATGCTCCAATGCGGCACTGTCAGAGATGCTGTTGTTCAGATATATGACATTTAAATAGAGAATCCTGCCTGCCCCCACTCATATATTGAGATAAAAGATCCAATGGTACTATTTTGAAGAGCAGAGAAACTATTCCTGATGTCCTGACCAATATTTACCTCCCAGTCAACAACACTGAAAAACAGATTATCTGGGTGTTATTGCATTACTGTGTGTAGGATCTTTCTGTGCACAAAATTGTTGCAGAATTTCTTACATTACAACAGTGACTACACCTATCTCATTGGCTATAATGTGCTTTGAGATACCCTAATGTCATGAAAGGTAAAAATTTGATTCTTTCTTGACTGTCATTTCAGTCTACTGCTCCTGCATTTGATTTCTGCACGTTGTGCAAACTAAATCAATTGCCTTAGCCATTGACTAGCAGTTCTTTTGTTCAACTGTATTAAGAAGGACGTTGTGAAACTTGAAAGAGTTCAGAAAAGATTTACAAGGATGTTGCTAGGTTTGGCGGGTTTGAGCCATCAGGATAGGCTTAGTAGGCTGGAGCTGTTTTCCATGGAGTGTCAGAGGCTGAAGGGTGACATTATAGAGGTTTATAAAATCGTAAGGGGCATAGACAGGGTAATTAGACAGTCTTTTCCACAGGATGGGGGAGTCCAAAAAGAGAGGGCATAGGTTTAAGGTGAGAGGGGAAAGATTTAAAAGGAACCTAAGGGGAAATCTTTTCAGACAGTGGGTGGTACATGTATGGAATGAGCTGCCAGAGGAAGTGGTGAAGGCTAGTACAATTACACCCTTTTAAAAAGGCAACTGGATAGGCATATGAATAGGAAACGTTTAGAGGGATATGGGCCAAATGCTGGCAAATGGAACTAGATTAGTTTAGGATATCTGGTCGGCATTTTCCGTGCTGTACATCTGACTCTGTAACTGATTGACTATAAGAAGAATGTGAGATAATTGCCCTGAAATATCAGGGATTCTTAAGGCGCCTGACAGGGTAAATGTTGAGAGGATGTTTCCTGTCATGGGACAGTCTAGGACCTGAGGGCTTAGTCTCAGGATAAAGTGATACCAATACTGAAATTAGGAGGAATTTCTTCTGAGGATTGAAAGCCTTTAGGAGCTCCTTGACGCAGAGAGCCTAAAAGAAATAATTATAGCATGGCACTACCAGGGATAACAAGGGTGAACTACATGAGCATTGGGTAAAAACAAGGACTGCAGTTGCTGGAAACCAGAGTCTAGATTAGAGTGGTGCTGGAAAAGCACAGCAGGTCAGGCAGCATCTGAGGAGCAGGAAAATCGAAGTTTCGGGCAAAAGCACTTCATCAACTACATGAACATTGGGTCTTATCCTTCTCCTATCTCGTAAAAATTTCACCTCTCTTACAGTTGTGCTTAATTTCCAATGGCTGAAGTAATGTTTGTTGCATGCATCAGCATGTTTGTAGAAATGGAAGAGAGCGGATGGATAGAGCAGTGTTTCTTCCTCTAGAAAGTTGGAACAGGAAAACATTCTGTTCTGACACTGACAAGAGTTAATGAGTACTGCTGGCACCGTGAAGGCTGATTCAAATGTTCGAACCAAGGCTGTGAACTGCTGTACCTCAGGGCCTTTGATCATTTTTGTGCAGCTTTGCTTCTGGCCTTGTGTGTTCTTGTGCTGCTGGGGGTCATCACATTATGGTTTTTCTTTCCCCCATGCATAATGGGCATGCTAATGCTGCGGCAACACTTTAGTCTGCAACTTTATCAAGTGTTTGAGGAAATGTGCAATTTCAAGTGTTCAATGTTTGTACTCCTATGATCACTCTGGTCGAGGATGCTGGTGTTGTTGCATCTTTCCTCCCAGTAGATTCGCAGGTTCTTGCGGAGGCAGTTTTGGCAAGTACTACACCAGCGCCTTTAGGTGTCTGCAGTAGACAGTCCACATCTCCAGATGATTAGAATTTAATCAGCACAATCAACGTGAATATCATATATCTACTTTGGCTTTAATTAACTTATTAAATATTGCGCACAGATCTGGAATTGTGTGCAATTTACAGCAGCACACAAACAGGCCATTCCCTCCACCATTCAGCCTAACAAGTTTGCATTTATGTTCCACATGAGTCTTCTCGAATCCTTCAGCTCACCCTAGCAATGCATCCTTCGATTCCTTTCTCCTCCTCGTGTGTTTTTTAGCTTCCCCGTCAACGCATCTACACAATTCACTTCAACTGCTCCCTGTGGTTGTAATTTCAACATTCCCACCTTTTTCTGGGTAAAGAGGTTTCTCATCTCCTGGCTTCCCTTTTGGCTCTGGGATGTGGACTGTCTACTGCAGACACCTAAAGGCGCTGGGGTAGTACTTGCCAATATTGCCTGCGCAAGAACCTGCGAATCTACTGGGAGGAAAGACGCAACAACACCAGCATCCTCGACCAGACCAACATCCCCAGCCTTGAGACACTGACCACCCTTGATCAGCTACAATGGGCTGGGCATGTTGTCCATATGACTGACTCGAGACTCCCCAAGCAGGAGCTCTACTCCTAGCTTTGAAATGGCAGGCGAGCCCCAGGTTGATGTCCTCAAGGCCTCACTGGTGGAGTGCGGCATTCCCATGGACCCCTGGGAATTCTGCCAAGCGCAACAAAGCCTGCGGTAGCTGCATTGTTCTGTATAGCCACCTAGGGACGCACCCTGCGAGTGGAAGAGAGTTATTAACTCAACGGCAATGATGATTGAATCACTGATTATCTAATGTCTATGGCCTCTGATTCTGCTCTCAACTATAACATCCCTTCATCTTGATGAAACTTTTCCATGATTTTAAGGGCCCTTTATCCTTCAATCTTTTGTCAAAAAGAACTGCCATCTATTTCAGCCTTTTCTTATAGTTATAACCGCTCATTTCTCCTATCATCCTTGTAAATCTGTCTTTATATGTAACCCAGTACCTCTAAATCATTTCCATGTAATTTTATACGTAATAACATCTTGGCAACAGCAGACACGATCCAAAAGGTTCGAAAGTAATCTTTAGATCTGACTTACTGAATGAGGAAGACGATTTAATGCATTCACAGTTGGTGAGTGCTGCTGAACTTTAGAGTAGAAGTGATCTGAATTCCAAATTGGTTTTTTAGCGAACCAGTATTTATAAGATGTCTTTAATCTTTTGTTTCTCAAACTAATAGGATTCACAAACAGTATTTGAACGTTATTGAGCATAGAACTGGGTTCCAGTGTTGGAGGTTCTAATATAACTCCAACAAATTGCAATTGTGTAGCACCTTTAACATAGTAAAACAAGGCAGTTTTCAAGATGGTTAGCTGAAAAAATGTGACACTTGAGATATTAGGACAAATGACCATTTAATCACAGAGGTAGGTTTCAAGAAGCACTATAAATGACTGGAAGGTAGAGAGGCAGAGTTTTTATTTTGCATGGTGTGTATTGGAGTGTTTCTCAGCCAGACAATTAACTGTGCCGGTGGAGCGATGAAATTTTGGGGTTGCTCAGGAGGGTCAGAATTTGCAGAGTGTAAAAGTCTAAGGCTTCAGCCTGAACAGCTCACAGAATAAAGAACAGCAAGGTTGGGAAGAGATTTGCAAAGAAGGATGCAATCTTCAAATTTGTATTTCTTCAGCCAAGCAAAGCATTATCAATGGTAACAGTTGAAGATGTGTTACTACCTGCTATCAACATGGCTAGAAATTTAAAAGACTTTGACACCATAGAACCAAAGAATAATACTGCGCGGAGGGAGGCATTTCAACCTGTCATGCTTGTACTAGCCCTTTGGAAGAGCTCGTCTTTTGCTTTTGGTCTTTCAGTCTAGTTCTACAAATGTTTCTACTCGTCCAAATGAATTTGGTTTTAACATCACATTAAGAATAGCTTTTTAAAAAAAAGTATAAAACATCAGACCTGAAGAGAATGAATACAACCTAAATGAAAAATAAGAAACTGGGACGGAATGGACGTTGAGAGGAAACTTACCCACTTCCTATTCTTCCTGCAGGCTATTTGGGTATTATTAGTGTCCGGGACCTGGAGATGGAAAGAAACATCTTTCACAACTCCCAAAACATTTCAGTCAAATAATTTCTTCTAGATGGTTCCGATTCCATGGGACCTTGCAGGATTTCTGCAGTGCGTCCAGTAGTTGATATCCACTGCTTTTACTGAGCATCAGTGTCCAGGTCATGATATGGTGCTAATCTAGTGGGCTACTTTACCCTGGATGGTGCTGAGCGTTTTGAGAGTTGAAGCTGCAGCAATCCAGGTAAATGGGGAGGTTTCCATCACACTCTTGACTTCTACCTTTGCAGATGGTGAACAGGATTTGGATGTCAGGATGTGGGTTACTCGCTGCAGCATTCTTGGCTTTTGACCTGCTGATGTACCCACGGTATTTGTATGGCTGCTGGTCCAGTTCAGTTTCTGGTCAATGGTAACCCCCAGAATATTGATAGTGGGGGTATTCAGAAATGGTAATGTCATTGAATGGCAAGGGGCAATGGTTAGAATCTCTTTTGCTGAAGATGATTTTTGGCTGGCATTTGTGTGGCACCAATGTTACATGCCAATTGTCAGTCCAAACTGCACTGATCTGTCAATCTAGATGTTGTGCTCCAACCTGTGGAGGTCCATGGGTATGTTATTGCTCTTTTCTGTTATGTCACTGTTTGAATATGGGAATTACCTGTTTTCGATCTCTTTAACCACCTCATTGTCAAGCATCATTGTCAGGGCCTTTTGCCTGATTGTTTTCCACAATCTGGGATAATTGCCAGCTATCCCTGGAGATTGATTCATTTTTGAGGCCAATTAGGCTGTCATTCGTAACCAAATCGTTGATTTTTATTTGGGATATCTTTGTCCAGGGAGAGAGTGTCATGTTGTTTATGATCTCCTCTGATTAATACTTGAAGTAAGTCCTCTTTCAAGCCTGTTCACATCTTTGGTGGTCTTTAACTCTTCTCTGATTGTCCATTGCTGTTGTGGTACATGAGAAAAAATTGTTGACTAACTCAATATCAGTCAACTGTTAGTCTGGCTTTTAGTATGTTTACATTGATCAACTTGTGTATTTGTACTGCACCTTTTGCAGTAACACACCTCAAAGACCCCTGAAGGAGCTTTTAACAAAATTTAACACTGAGCCATGTTGAGGTGTTAGGGCAAGTGACCAAAAGCTTAGTCCTGGAGATAGGATTTTAGAAAGCATCTTAAAAGAAAGGCAGAGATTAAAGAAGGGAGTTCAAGAGTTTAGTGTTTTGACAAAGGAAGGCATGACCACAAATGGGAGCGTAAGAAAGCCTGAGTTAAACATATTTCCCAGTTTCTCTTCTAACCTCGAACTTGAGAACAGACTATTCTAATATGGATTCTCCTATTTAAGACAGTTGAGTACTACTTCTTTAAGATAGGCTTTGGAATTGTCTTCCAAAGTGGACATAACCTTCAACAAATTCAATGACTTTAAATTAGGCCAAATTGTGATTGACAAGAGAGGCAAGGGTTACAAGAATAGACTAAAAGGTGGAGCTAAGGCCACAATCCGATCAGTCACGACTTGCCAAATGGCTGAGTAATCTCAAAGGAGCGAAACTCCAGCTCGTATTTCTGATGATTTTATGACATCTGTCCAAGGCCTGCAAAACAAAGATCAACCGGAAATAGATTAGATTAGATTACATTAGATTAGATTACATTACAGTGTGGAAACAGGCATTTCGGCCCAACAAGTCCACACCAACCCGCCGAAGCGCAACCCACCCATACCCCTACATTTACCCCTTACCTAACACTACGGGCAATTGAGCATGGCCAATTCACCTGACCTGCACATCTTTGGACTGTGGGAGGAAACCGGAGCACCCGGAGGAAACCCACGCAGACACTGGGAGAACGTGCAAACTCCACACAGTCAGTCGCCTGAGGCGGGAATTGAACCCGGTCTCTGGCGCTGTGAGGCAGCAGTGCTAACCACTGTGCCACCGTGCCGCCCCAAATACTACCACCACAGCTCCTATTTCTGTTTGTTAAACCAGAGGGAGTTTGGGCAATTAAATCCAAAAACAAGTGCTGCTTCTGCGCCTAGTACATTATATCAACTTAATCTGAAGAACTTCATGTTAAAACATAGGCAGCTAACGTTCCAGGAAATAGGCTGACATAGGCACAGATAACATTGAGTTTCCCCTTAAAACCTTCGGTTCTGAAATTGGCATTTTCTTGCAGTTTGAGAAGAGAAGTGTAGGGAAAGATAATTATTGTGGATTACCACAGAGTTCCAACCTAGAAAATAGTTGGCAAATGTTGCAAATGAACATTGCCACATTTGCAACTTGCTGTTCTTGGGATTGTTTCGATGGTTAGTAATGAGTGGGGCGTGTATTTACAGGTTGTCACCAGACCTGTTTCACAGTGAGCTGGCAGGGGTGTAGAGTTATGGATGTTAGCACCACTGTTGGGGATTGACTAATAGATCTGTTTATTAAGCACAGGCTTGAGTTGCTGACTTTGCTCCCGATTCCTGAAGATTTTAAAATTCTGGGAAGGTGGCAGATTTAATATTGTGTTTCACAACTTGTAGCGGTCTAGCTTGTTGAGGCCTGCCAATAATTTACTTTGGTATGACATTTTCAGGAGATGAACCAGTTTGTACCTTTTTTTACTCTGTGAGATGTAGAATCTGTTTCAGAAGCCAACCCTGAATGAAGGAAACTGTGAATTCTACAAGAAACAGTTTGAGTAATTCTCTTCTCTCCATATCCCACCCCCCACCCCCAAACAAAACTGCATTTATACAGTATATATAAAATTAACTGCAGTTGTTGGAAATGAGGAACAAAAACAGAAACTGCTAGAAAAGCTCAACAGGTCTGGCAGCATTGGTGGAAAGACATCAGAGTTAAGATTCTGGGTCCAGCGACCCTTCTTTAGAACTGCATTTCTACAGTGTCTTTCCCAACCTTAGTATGTCCAACAGACAATTTACTTCCTTTTGAAGTGTTGTAAGAAAACAAGGCAGACAATTTGCACATAGTAAGCACCCACAAGCAGCAATGTGATAATGACCAGATAATCTGTTCAAATAATGTTGATAAATATAGGGCAGGACACCAGGAGAACTCTCCTGAAACTGTCCGATCCTTTATATTAGTTGAGGGTTTTACAACACTGGAGCAACCTTACAGGATTATCAGAGTTGCTCATCACTAAGCGTAAATAGCACATTGTGGGTGGAGTTAGATCATTCTACATCAGACTAGAACTATGGAAGACTCTCTCAAGCATGCAGACATGAGCAATTTAAGAAGCTAAATTAGTCCTTATTAATGTAAATACACTGTATATGTCATAGCCTGGAATATCAGACCTGATTTGGAGATGCCGGTGTTGGACTGGGGTGTACAAAGTTAAAGATCACACAACACCAGGTTATAGTCCTGGTGCTGCTCCTTTATCAGGTGGTTGTGGAGTACACAATTGTAAGACACAGAATTTATAGCAAAAGTTTACAGTGTAAGACTCTGTTAACTAATTTTTTAGATTAGAATCAGTCTAAACATTATGGCATGAACAACAGCCCACTGGGGGCTAACACCTTCAAAGTTAACCTGAGAATCTAACTTTTAAAAAAAATTTGTGATTTACACCTGAAAGAAGTGAAACTATCATGGTCATTCTAACAGATGAGAGACTTAACAAACAATCAAGGTATTTTTCAATGTATAATTTCAGTTACATCACACTAAACTTTTGCTATAAATTGCGTCTTACAATTGTGTACTCCACAACCACCTGATGAAGGAACAGCACTCCGAAAGCTAGTGCTTCCAATTAAACCTGTTGGACTATAACCTGATGTTGTGGAACATAAGTCATTATCATCTGTAGCAGTGACTGTTATCTATGCATAACAAATAGTGTTGGTTTGCGATATAAGCCTGAAAACCATTCTTGAACTTGTCTTCTCTTCAACCAGTCAGTTTTGAAAACCAACTCAGTGTGGCATCAAATCACAGCATAAACGACTTCATTGAAAGCAAGCAACTCTGTGTAATGTTGCATCCAGGTTTGACAGAGCAGCACTCCCTCCACACTGCACTGAGAGTGTCAGCCTTGATTTTGTGCATGGCTTTCTAGTGTGGAACTTAAACAGCAATTTCATGATTTAGACAGGCATGCTAGCCACAGAAAGTACCAACTGAGTACAAGCACTGAGCACAGCATTGCCCTGATTTGGTGAAGATTGGTATTAACTTGTTAATTTCACATCATGATGTTTCCAAGTGAATAGATCTATGCTGAAACAGTGGAAAATGATCTTGCAGCATTGAAATGATCTGGCACATTGTGGGAGCAAAGCCAAAGCATGTTCATTTTGTATCAAGTCTGTTCTCTACCTACTGTTGCTAGATCTGAGATTGAATGAAACCTCAGAGCACAATATCATTTAAGCAATACATCAGCCAAGTTCTTGACACAGATCAAAACAAGTAGATCAAATGGTTGTGCAATACTACCAATAAATTATTCAAAGGGATTAATTCTGTCTGGCAAATTGTTCTTAAGAACGTTAATTAATCGTTGCATTTAAGATACACAGTCCATTATATTTGTCTAGACACTGTTGTTATCCTGAAATCTGAATACTTAGGGGGCAGTAAGTGGTGACTAGAAATTTAGCATTGCTTCATTAATTAAGATGTATTTATGGTTGGTTAAAGGTGACATTCGGATTTATTTCTCAAGATTTTTATTTTTAAAATCCCTGATCTGCCAACTTGGATAAAACAAACTTCTTCTTTTGCTGCAGCTTTAGTGACTGTGCTACCTACTCACTTAAGTTCTGGAATTTTCTTTCTAAGTACTATTGGGTTAAAACTTTGGCATTCTCCCCTGAACAGCACTGAGGGGACCCACACCAAATGGACTACAGTACTTAAACTCTGGGCAGTATAATAAATACTGGTCTTTGCAATGGCACCCACATTCCATACATGAAAAAAGGAAAAAAAGGAAGTTTTTTTTGGTAACTTTTTTTTCCTTAAATCTAATTATGTGGTTTGGTGTCAGTTCTTATTTGATCATGCTCCTTTGAAGTGCTTTGGGGATGTTTTATTATGTTAAAGCCACTACATATATTCTTGCTGTTATGAAACAAAAGTCTTCTGCTGCTGCCCTGGTGAAAGTGTGGGAGCAAGACTGAACATTTAGTGGCCTCGATTTATATTCAAATAGTTTCATTGCATAATACTGTCAAGCATTTCCCAGATTCTTATAGAACTTGTTCACTGGCTGAGCAGTCACTCCAGTTAGTGGGAAAACTGCTAGAGTTCTTAACCCTGGTTACCAAGGTAATTGGCTTAAAATCATTGGATAAATCAAGTTCTTTTTTAAAATGAAGTGTTTTGTCCTTTCATGACTTCCATCCTTTTTTTTTGCTGTAAGTAACAGCCTAGATCTTTTTGCCTCACCATTGTGGTGTTCTTGTCTTTCCGTGTAGTTAACCACATAGTTGTGGGCCATTTGGCCCACCTGGGGTTGAGTCTACATGAGAACCTTCTCCCTCCCTCACTTCATTTCACCCTTTTACATTATCCTTCCGTTCCTTCTCCCTCCATCTTCCCTTTTTTAATTCTCTCCGTAGTATTTACCTCAACCGCATTCCCACTGCTCTCTGGATAAAGATGTTTCTCTCTAATTCCTGGTTGGATTCCTTAGTTGGAATCTTACATTGGTACTCCTATTATTTAAATATAAACAGTTTGGAATGTGCAAAGGATAATCTTTTGGTCACAGTTGCTGCTTCTGGGAAAATGTTTCTGACAGTACAATCCATCCAAGCTGTGTCGTTGTCTGCTTCTTGATTACAATGTAAACAAATGGCATGCTATTTATGTTAAGCATCTACTTGTTCAGGGACTTTCAGCAACAGTTGTTTCACAACTTTGTTTAGCAACATTATGAATTAAAATCAGCCCTGCCCCCAACTTAGTACCAAAACAGTCTAAAGCCTAATACGACATTGGAAGTGGCTGTGACTAAGGTAAACATTCCCTGTTCTCCTGCTGGACAAGCTCAGCAGGTCAGGATATATCAGCTTTGTTCCTGTTCTTCCGTTTCCTTTCTTGAGTACTGCCAGTTATTGACATTCAGCCAGTATTTGAAGAAGGAACTTCCATTTCTTTTGTCTTTCATGACCATAAAATGTTCCAAAGTTTTTACATCCAATGGAACATTATATGACAGGGAGCCCAGTTCACGTTGTGGGAAATGGGTTTCAGCACCGCAAGATCTCACTAATGGAAAATTGACGATTACCAGATGAATCTGTTTTAAGCTGGCTGAGGGGTAAATGTTGGCCTAGACACTATTAGGGATTTTTTTGAATTCCTCTTGACATAGACCTTGATGTATTATTTCATCCAAGCGACAGCATTCCTGGGATTATCAGCTTAGATTTGTGCTCAATTCTCTGAAGTGATATTTTAACCCAGAATTTACCGACTGTTTGGGGGAGAAGATTGTGAGCAGAGCTCCATCCCAGCTAAGCTACGGTTATTATTGCTGGTCAAAAGATACAAAGAATAGATCTGTGGAGAATAGCTTTTACTGACTGCTCTTTGGATAAGGAGTGGCAGAGCAACATGCTCATCCATTCACACTTGTGAAAATGAAAACTGGCTATGCCCCATCTAAATACCAAAAGAGTCTAAAGCCTCATTTACAATTGGAAGTGACTGTGACAAAGGTAACATTTTCCCAGCTCTCTACTGCTGCACAAACTCAGCGAGTCAGATAGCATCTGCAGAGAGAAAACCATTTAGCGTCTTGAATCCAGTGACCCTTCATCTGGACTTGCCGAGTTTCTACAGCACTTTCCAAATTCCTTTCACGTTTCCAGCATGCACAGTTCTTTATCTTATTTCTCTGCTCTGTGCCTCACTGTTAGGTTTTAAGGCACATCCTATCTCTTTGACCAAGTTTTGGGTCTCTTCTAATTTTTTCTTAACTCCTCATGCATTGCTTTACAATGCTGCAGCGAAATGGCTTGGGAAGTTTCATTACATTTAGGGGTGCTATCTAAGTGCAATTTGTTGTTAGGTCAAAAGCAAAAAAGTGATCTGCTTCAGCAGTGTCTTACTTGAGCAAGAAAGTAGTCATGATTTGGAGATGCCGGCGTTGGACTGGGATGTACAAGTTCAGAGTGGCGCTCTGAAAGCTAGTGCTTCCAGTTAGACCTGTTGGACTATAACCTGGTGTTGTGATTTTTAAGCAAGAGTGTATTTGTCTGCCTGGAGCTTGCAGCAATATGGAAGGAGAGCCAGTGGAAAGAGATTGTAAGAAGTGAGGATCTGGCATCTCCACTCGCCTGGATGAGTGAGATTCCAACATGGCCCAAGATGCTCGACCATCCAAGACAAAGCAACCAACCCCGCCACCTCCTTGATCAGTGTTCCATCTCTTTCTTTAAACCTGAACTAAACTCACCCATTAGTACACAGTGCAACAGTGTTTACCAGCACCAAGATGCCAGGTTCCTTCTATAGTTCACTCGTCACCCATTTCCCTCACTGCCTAGGAGGAAAAGAGCCAGCACGTGGCTGGGTGTAGCAGCACCTGCACGTTCCTTTCCAAGTCACTCACCATCCTGACTTGAAACTGTATCACCATTCCTTCAGTGTTGCGTCCATATCCTGGAAGTCCTCCTCTTATGGATGAACCTACATCATATAAAATGCAGTGGTTCAAGAAGGCAGCTCACCATTACCTTCTCAAGGAATATAAATTGAGGATGTGGAAAAGAACTGGCCCCATCAGTGATCTGCTATCCCCCTTAAATGAATTTTAAAAAACATGGATAATCTAGTTGAATGGCAACATAGGTTCAAGGACTGGATGGCCTCCTGTTCCTAAGCAACGATAATTAAAATATAAGCTTTGGTGATTATCTCTTTAAGGAAAACAAAAGCTCAAGATTCTGAAAGCATGACCAAAGAATATTTTTTTCAAAGAAATACATGTGATTGTGTGGCATCATGATGAAGTTATCACTGGATGTCACAATCGCCATTAATAATTTGTCAGCCTCTATTGACCAAAATTTAGAATGTGGCTTTATAAAACTGATTGCAGAGCTGCCTTTGACCTTTAGGGAAACTTTACCTTCTCTGCAGCTTTACAGTTTGATTTGGCTCTGCAGTGAGAACAAAAGAAAAGGACTTGGAATTAGTTTTAGTTCATTATAACTGTTATTAGTAAAACACTTTATGTATATCTGTGAAAATGCACTCCCAAGAGCAGTTTGGATTTGCATCAATACTTCTGATGGGAATAATTGTAATCGTTGAGTAATCACTTGGGAATTGCTCCAAATTATTTTAACAGCACTTTGAATATATACAGGAAAAATCAAATAAAGTTTACAGAAGTGAATGTTTCTCAAAGTTTGACGTTTTAATGTTCATGCACGAAGCATACTAGCCAACCTTTTTGAAAACTAAAGAAAAAGCTGAAGGCTCAGTTAAACAGCTTAGAATACAGGCTAAGGAGGCAGTAAATAAGTAAAACTTGCATTAATTTCTATAGCACCTTTCATGATCTCAGAATATCCTAAAGCACCTTAAAACGAATAAAATACAGTTGGTTCTACTGTAACCCATGTTGCTTCAATGCGAGTTGGCTTTACATGGCGCAGCTATTGTGCGATTTTCTTATAATGTGAGATTGCACGAGAACCGGAACTATCCCGTAATATCAGAACCGACTGTATGTTTGAAATGTTGAACCTGTTGCAACTTGACACCATGTGATAATGACCAGGTAAACTGATATTGTGATTTTGAATAAAAGAAATATTTATTTATTTGGACAACCATTAGAACTCCCCTATGTAAAAGCAAATTACTGTGGATGCTGGAATCTGAAACCAAAAGAGAAAATGCTGGAAAATCTCAGCAGGTCTGGCAGCATCTGTAAGGAGAGATAAGAGCTGACGTTTCGAGTCTAACTCAGTTCAGCTTTGACAAAGGGTCAGTTAGACTCAAACCGTCAATTCTTTTCTCTCCTTTACAGATGCTGCCAGACCTGCTGAGATTTTCCAGTATTTTCTCTTTTGGTATTAGAACTCCCCTGCTTTTCTGTGAAATAACACCATGGGATCCTTTACATCCACCTCGGAGAACCATCTCCACATTTGCAAACTGCTTTGGTCCAGCTGAGGAGGGAGGGAGTGTGTGAGGGTTCAGAAATTATGAATGGGAGCTTGATGCAAAAATATGTTTTGATGTTTGACATCTGATTGGATGTGTTTATTGACATTTTGGGGCCCACTGTAATTTTAAGTATAACATGAGCTGGAATTTACTGCTCATGGCTTTCCTACCAGCTGTTTGGAGGAGCACCATGTTCTTCCATGGGGAAGCTCAATGATATCGAAGTTGTCAGACACTTTACACAGCTAGTGTTGGGATATCAATATCTTGGTCGTGCAGAAATCTGCCTGGCAACTCCCCGAGCAATCAGAGACTGGCATTTATTGCCCACCTCCTATTACTCTTAGGAAGGAGATTGTGAGCCACTGTCTTGAACTGTAGTTGCAAGCTTTAAGTAGATTTATTCTTAATGGGGGTATTGAAAGAGCAGCCTAATTGAGAACCAGCTGAAAGTGGATCCTGGAACATATATAAGTAGCTGACCTAGTGTGACTTACAATAGTGTTCCGGAATTAAACGTCTCCGAGTTCAGTGGGAGATAGGGAGAGATATTTGGTTGATTTTGCCCAAGTAGAGCACCCGATTGCTGAGTATTTTCAGTCATTAAAGTCAAAGCAAGGAGTTCAGTTTGTATTCAGGTCTTAAAGCATTTTCTTTTTTGTTTTAAAAAAAGGTAATGTGTTACAAACAAGATTAATAACACTAAGTTCTAAGTGTAGGAGTTCTTCAACTGTAGACACTTTAGTAACTTCAATTACTGACTTGATTAAAATAAAATAGACATGGCAAGTTGAATGATATGTTGCAGTTGAAGTACATGGAAGCTGTTGGACCTCTGTGATTAACTGTGAACACCTCTTTGGCAAGAGTTTGGAACTTGGGCAACTAGGGATCTGAGATGAGGACCTGTGAACCGAACTGTACATGTAATGTCACATTAGGGAGAAGTCAGTTGAACATTTTGCTCTAGACAGCAGTCACACCCCTTAGATTAGATCATTCAAATTTGGTGTATGATCAAGGATGGGCGGGTGTGATTGTAGATGAGCCTGGTATGGGGACCTAGTGTTAGGTGCATTAGTCAGAGGGAAATGGGTCTGGGTGGGTTACTCTTCGGAGGGTCAGTGTGGACTGGTTGGGCCGAAGGGCTTGTTTCCACACTCTATGGAATCTAATCTAATCTAATCTAATGGCAATTTTAGGATTACTACCTGACGCACAGGAAAATTGGCATGGGATAAATCAATTCAAAGAATTAAATGCTTAACGATTACTGTGGCAGGAATAGGTTTCCATTCATGGGTCTTGGCGGGGAGCTGGCCCTGTTGGATGTGCTTCACTTGAACCATGCCGGGGGCCAGTGTTCTTGCAAATCCAGTTACTACAGCTGATGAGAGGGCCTTTAACCTACGCTGAGGGGGTTAGGGATCTGAAGTGGGTGGTGGAGGGGTGAGCAGTGTAAACTTGCAAAACAAAAGAACATAGCAGCTTTGCAGGGGAGCTGTTTTAACAAGGATACCTAGAGTGGAACAGGAAGGGACATCGTGTACAAACAATACAAAAACGCAACAAGTAAGGACAAAGGAGGAACAAAAGGTAAAAAGGCCAAATTAATGGCTCTTTACTTAATCCATTGCATTAAAAGCAAATTAATTCATGGTACAAATAGCAGTAAATGGGAATAACTTCATAACCATGGTGGAGACATGGTTACAAGATGCTCAAAGCTTGGAGGAGAATCAGATTGAGAATAATCAGATTAGCCATGGCCATCTTCAGTAGTGCAGTACACACATGGCCTGGTTCTGTTCCTATTTCTTATCATTGTAAGGCCAAATGGTGTGTGGCTTCAAGGGAAGTTGCAAACGGTGCGATTGTTTATTCATTTGTGGCATGTGGGCATTGCTGGCTGGTCAGCATTTATTGTCCGTCCCTACCTGCCCTGAGAAAGTGATAGTGAGCCACTGGAGTCCATGTGCTGTGGGTTGACCCACAATGCCCTTGGGTAATTCCAGGATTTTGATCCAGTGATCGTGAAGCAATAGCGATTAAGTTTCCAAGCCAAGGTGATGGGAGACTTGGATGGGAACTCAGCATTGATGGTGTTCCTGTGTATCTGTTGCCCTTGTTCTTCCAGATGGAAGTGCTCATGGGTTTGGAAGGCTCTGTCTGAGGATCTTTGGTGAATTTCTGCAGTGTCTTGTAGATAGTATGTTGTACATAGTGCTGCTACTCAACATCAGTAGTGGAGGGAGTGGCTGTGGTACCAATCAGATGGTGTCAAACCTCTTGGGTGTTATTGGAGCTATATCTCATACCATCAAAAGCTCATTCTTTATTAAATCCTAGGAATTTATTTTTATCATTATAGGTTTGTGCCATGACAGAGATAGAGAGTATGACCACATGTTATAATGACCAAGGTGTAAAAGCTGATATCAAAACAAGAGTAGACCATGCAACTGCTCAGTTCTGTCCCACCATTCCGTTGGAACATAGTTGATCTATATCCTAACTCGCTTTACTACCTTGGTTTTATACCCCTTAAGATATTAACCTAACAAAAAAAGCTATCCATTTCTGTGTGACAAAGTTGCTAAATGTAGTATCTATCAGGAGAGATTAGGTTAATTTTTCGAGAAACAAAAACGTTGGGGGGAGCTCGTAGGTTTTTAAAGTTATGAAAGTTTTTGAGAGAGTGGGTATAGAGAAGACATTTCTACTTGTGGAGAGAAAGAACTAGAACCTCTCAACGTAAGATCCATAAATTCAATCAGGAAGTCAGGTGAAATGTCTGTACTAGAGAGTGGTAAGAATGTGAAATTCTCTACCACAGGGAATAGCTGAGATTAGTGTAGATGCATTTAGAGGAATGTTGAATCTAACAAGGGGGAATTGAATAAAGAGAATGTTGATGGGGTGAGATGATAGATGGTTGGCCAATTATGTGGAACATTAGCATAAACGAGTTGGGCTGAATAGTTCACACGAGAAATATTTTGTAATGCAGTTCCACTGACTAGAATACAAAAACAGCATATGTTCTACAGAAGGTGCAGCTGACAAGATCCTTACACTGAACTGCTGGCCAATGGGTCTCTCGATATTGGTGAGCCAGCCCAGTGTGCAAATGCACAGGAGGTGCAAAATGCCAATTTTCATATGGTCCTGACAGCCGTCGTCATTTTCGTAATCCAAGTCATTAAATGCACAGGACTTGTTTCTTGCAAGGATAAATAAAACCATTGTTCCTCAATTTGTTGACGTGAGCAAAACTTCTGTTCAGTCCTTGCAACATGTTTTAAAAGTTAATTGTGTTCAATCAACATGGGTAAAACGATATTCTGGTGCAATATACTCTACTTGGAATCCTACAATACAGAAGCAGATTATGGAGTACAAAAAAGGGCCATTTGGCCCATCACAACTGCACTGATTCTTTGAACGGTCTATAAAATTAGTCTCCCGCTCCCTGACTTTTCCCTGTAGCCTTGCGAATGTTCTTCTTTTTCAAATTTTATTCGAATTCCCTTTTGAGAGTTATTATTGAACCTGCTTCCTTTTTGTGTAGCATGTTCCAGATCGTCATAAGTTGCTGCATAAATAAAACCATCTTCTCATCTCCCCCTCCAGTTCTTTTACCTTTGAACTTTGCCAGTGCTAGTCCAAAATGAACTAGCTGATATCAAAAGTAGCTGCACTTTCACCAAATTCTTCTACTGTTATCCACATTCTCTCAAAAAATTACAATAAACGAATGGTGGCTTAGTGGTTAGCACTGCTGCCTCACAGTGCCAGGGATCTGGGCTCAATTCCAGCCTTAGGCAACTGTGTGTGGAGTTTGTACATTCTCCCTGTGTCTGCGTGGGTTTCCTCTGGTGCTCCGGTTTCCTCCCACAATCCAAAGATGTGCAGGTCAGGTGAGTCGGCTGTGCTAAATTGACCATAGTGTTAGGTGCATTAGTCAGGGGTAAGTGTAGGGTAGGAAAATGGGTCTGGGTGGGTTGCTTTTCAAAGGGCTGATGTGGACATGTTGGCCAAATGGTCTGTTTCCATACTGTAGGGAATCTAATCTAAACTGATATGGATTTCACACGATAAGTTAACAGTATCTTTACATATAGTAGTCAGGAGAAAGGTAACTATCATGAAAAGACCAAAGAGAAAAGTCATCAGGTGTATCTTTCTATTAGTATTACTACATCAACATTAATTTATGCAAAGAAGTAAGACATCTTTGCTAACAGAAACGCTGCACTCTTGCCTCTGAGTCAATAAGGTTGCAAAATCGAGCCCCATTCAGAGACATCAGTATAAAACCTACTTCTGGCATTGTACTGAGGAAGTGCTTCATTGGTGGAGGTGCTATGTTTTCTACCAATCTACTCTCTCTGGTATATTCCTTCTAAATTCTTCTGCCACCGCATAAACTTCTGAAGTCCATTTGCAGCAACAGCCTCTGGAACTGGACAGTACAGAACATCCGACGTTCTCAGAATCTGTGAATAGTGGCACAACTGACACGTTGCCTTTCAGGTGCATGTAAAAGATCCCATGCCACTATGTGCTGTTCTGACTGACTGACTATTTTTTGGTCCTCATCAGTAAAGGCTGATTAGCCAATATTATGGTGTGGCACTACCAGGGTACCTGCCATGTACAAAATGGCTACTACCATTGACTGTATAAAAAAACCGTTATTTCATTGTCTGTGACTGTGTGTTTCTTTTTGCTGCCTTCCCGATTGAACAGTATGATATCTGTTAGTAGTGAGGCTCAAAACAAAAAATAATGACACTAGATCCCACACCAACTTCAGAGGGGGAAGTGGGGAAGCTGAGGAAGGGGCATAGCAGGGTTTCAGAAATCTGAATGCAGATAAGGTCAGAATTCAATGAAGAAGCCTCAGTGTGAATGCTTTTCTACAAGCAAAAAGAAACTGAATTTAGTTCCTTTCCCCTACCCTCAGGCTTTCTGTAGACTGCTAGTTCACTTGAAGTAGCAGTCTTCAAAAAGCCTGGGGGTAGGGGAAAGAAAAGGCTAGAAAGAACTCCATTGTAACCACTTAGAGTCTTTAAATGTAACTGATCCTGATTGTTCTCGATGTGAAAGCTGTTCCAGTATTTAGTGTTAATCTGTTTCACAGTGGTTTCCTTTTCTATTTCAACAGGAACATAGAGGGATCACTGTGAGACTGCATTGTCACATCCAGGCCAATATGGCATATTCCCAAATTCTTGGAAATTGGGAGAGTTCAACATTTGCACTGTCAACAGGAACCAGAAGAGTTCAATGACTAATTCTTTTTTGAACCCAGTCCACCCACCCTACAAAATTTGAGCTGACAAATAAATTGGGCCACTTGGCTGGTGACCCCAGTCCTCTGCATCCTCTCCATTTCCACAGCCATCCCTTTCTCTTCTGACCGGTTACTGCTGTGCAAAAATAACCCAGAATGAATAGGCAGGACATTTGTTTGGGGTGGTTAATAGTACATTCAGTTGTGTTGGAAACAAAACTGAATTGTATTTAGAAAGAACTTGCGTTTATATAGCACCTTACACAATATCAGAATGTCCCATAGCTCTTTACAGGATTGGCTAGGGTGAGCTGGTTGCAGGGGGAGGATAGGGAAGAATTGCAGCAGTCAGCTTTATGCACAGCAAACCTCCAACTACACCATGAGGAGAAACTTTTTCTCCCAAGGAGTGGTGAGCCTGTAGAAGCGGTGGAGGCCAAAGTATTGAATATTTTCCAGAAGGAGTTAGTTAAAATTCTTAGGATTAAAGGGATCAAAAAGTAAGCAGAGAAAGCCAGAACAGGATACCAAGTTGGATGATCAGCCCTGATCGTTTTGAATGGGACACCAGGCTCGAAGGGCCAAATGGCCTATCCTACTTTCTGTGTTCCTGTTTATTCATGGCGCTGTTCTTGAGATGTTAAACTACTTACAGTACTATTTTAAAGAAAAATGGGGAGCTTTTCCCAACATCCTGAACTAATTTATCCCTCAATGAACATAATTTACCAGATAATCTGTTTTTGTTATCACAATGTTTGTGAATGTTGCTGTGTACAAACAGGGTGCCATATTTCATACATAGTCTAAGCTCAGCCTTTCTGACAGTGTCACCTACGAGATGTTCTGTGGTCTTTAAAAGGTGCTATTGAAATCAAAGTCATTATTCCTATCTTTGAGCAGTGATGGAGTTCTGGTCCAAACACAAAATACTGCAGATGCTGGAGATCTGAAATAAAAGCAGAAAGTTCTGAAACTATTTGGCAGGTGAGGCAGCACCTGTGGAGGAAAAATTGTTAATGGGCACAACTTTAATTTTTAGAAAGTGGATACATTTTAAATGAGTTAAAGTCAGGTCAAATAATTCAGAGTGATGTTTTAAAATCAGAACTGAAAATACTTGGAGATATTACAGAAAAGAGTGGGAGGAAAGACTAAAATGGAAGGTCTGTGATGGACGTGGAAGGCAGGACTAGTTAAATGACTTAAAGCATTAGTAATGAGACAAGTAAAGAAATAGAAGATGGGTCCAGTTGAGATGTGACTGGCAATTCTAAAAGCACCACCAACATATATCTGAAAAAGAAATGGGATCGGTAGTTGTGTTGTGCAATTGTTGGATCCAGAAGACTATTGTGCCTAGTCATAACATAAAGTGTTGTTTCTCTAAACTCTCACCAGGATTCAATATGGAACCTTAGAATTCTGAATCACTGTACCATAAATGCTGCCTGACCTGCAGAATGTTTCGAATATTTGGTTTTCATAACTTGGTGCTTCATCATGAGCCTGTTGTCATCCTTCCTTTCACATTCAAAAGCTCTACTTGTGAAGTTCACTTAATCCTGGACGTGCTTACAGTTTGTGTTCCAAACAATTTCTCGGTCTGTGTGATTTCTAAAGATTTTGATAATTTGTTCACCCACACACTTGGTTAAAAATAACATTTCTTCCTTCACATTAATCCCCACACATTGGTTAAATGTGGGTTCTCTAATTCACTGTCACCTGCTTATAACCTTTTCCAATGACCCGAAATATCTATATCTGAAATAGATCACGTCCTGCATTCCTTACACAGGTTTCAGCAATCTTTTCAGAACTCGTCCAAGTTTCCATTCTTCATAGAAGTGCAAGTGACAACTAAGAGCAAACATTTTGAATCTATATGTAATCGCCTCCAATTCTCCTCCTGCCTGCATTTGGTAATGCACATTAGTTCCTAGAAAGTCATCAGTAACCAGCTAAGTTAACCTATCCCTGTCCCTATTCCATTTTCCATAATTCAAAACCCATGTCCCCACAGATAAACCAGGAAAGCTTTGAACATCAATGATGTCACTGCTTGGCCCTGTGTGGAACATGGGAGGAGGAAGATGCCATTGTGTCCATCAAGCCTGTTCCACCACTCACTAAGATTATGGCTGGTCTCTGTCCTAACTCCAACCCCTTGCCTTGGTTCCAAAATAACAATGATATGCATTTAACAGTCACTTTTGTGTTACATTCCACATTAAACAGATATTTTTACACTGTGTCAAGGCAAGTTGTTAAATGTCGGATATGTGGAACAGTCCATCTTCCGTAGCTACACTGGCACCACCCCCCACCTTTTCTCCACTACATCGATGACTGTATCGGCTCTACCTCGTGCTCCCACGAGGAGGTTGAACAGTTCATCCACTTTACTAACATCTTCCAACCCGACCTCAAATTTACCCGGACCGTCTCAGACTCCTCCCTCCCCTTCCTAGACCTCTCCACTTCTATCTCGGGCGACCGACTCAACACGGACATTTACTATAAACCGACCAACTCCCGCAGCTACCTAGATTACACCTCCTCCCACCCTGCCCCCTGTAAAAACGCCATCCCATATTTCCAATTCCTTCGCCTCCGCCACATCTACTCCCAGGAGGACCAATTCCAATACCGAACAACCCAGATGGCCTCCTTCTTCAAAGACCACTATTTCCCCTCAGACGTGGTTGACGATGCTCTCCACCGCATCTCCTCCACTTCCAGCTTCTCCGCCCTTGAACCCCACCCCTCCAATTGCCACCAGGACAGAACCCCACTGGTCTTCACCTACCACCCCACCAACCTCCAGATACATCGTATCATACATCGTATCATCCTTCGTCATTTCCGCCACCTCCAAACAGACCCCACCACCAAGGACATATTTCCCTCCCCTCCCCTATCAGCGTTTCCACACACATCATCTATTGCATCCGCTGCACCCGATGTGGCCTCCTCCTGCTTGCGGAATGTTTCAGAGAACACCTCTGGGACACCCGCACCAACCAACCCAACCACCCCGTGGCGCAACACTTTAACTCCCCCTCCCACTCCGCCAAGGACATGCAGGTCCTTGGCCGCTTCCATCGCCAGATCATGGCAACACGACGCCTGGAGGAAGAGCGCCTCATCTTCCGCCTAGGAACCCTCCAACCACAAAGATGAATGCAGATTTCTCCAGCTTCCTCATTTTACCCTCCCCCCACCTTATCTCAGTCCCAACCCTCAGACTCAGCACCACCTTCTTGACCTGCAATCTTCTTCCCAACCTCTCCGTCTCCACCCGCTCTCCGGCCTATCACCTTCACCGTAACCTCCTTCCACCTATCGCATTCCCAGCGCCCCTCCCCCAAGTCCCTTCTCCCTACTTTTTATCTTAGCCTGCTTGGCACACCTTCCTCATTCCTGAAGAAGGGCTTATGCCCGAAACAACATCGATTCTCCTGCTCCTTGGATGCTGCCTGACCTGCTGCGCTTTTTCAGCAACACATTTTTCAGCTCTGATCTCCAGCATCTGCAGTCCTCACTTTCTCCAAGTTGCTAAATGTGCTGGTTTTGTGTTAGGATTCACAAGCAGCAGCAAGGTTGAGTCATATTTATTGTTTGGTAACAGGGATCGGTAATTCCGAATGGACTAATTTCAGACAATTTCATCCTATGGTTTCCAAATTAACACATGGACAGTGACACACAAGGACAAACACACACACAGACAGAGAGACACAAACACACACACAAACCATCATCTAGCTATTGGCCACCTTATCTGTCCATAGTTCCAGAGCCTCTCCACCCCTCAGCGACTGGAGATGAGACTAGATCTTTGTCACCTGATTTAGTGATTCCTTGCTGACAGTTAAGTACTTTTTTTACTCAAATCATTATTGCTAATTGACAAAAGTATGCAAAGGAAAATGTTTTATTCTGGAAGTGCATTGTTCCTACCCCCACCCTGATTTGCTCATCGTTAGGTCCTGGAACATAAGATAATAACATATTGGAACAGCAATGGGCCATTCAGCCCCTTGAGCCTGTTTTGTGTCAGTATAGAAAATCATGACTGATCTGAGTGTGACTATAATACTTTGCTGAAAATGTGTTGCTGGAAAAGCGCAGCAGGTCAGGCAGCATCCAAGGAACAGGAGAATCGACGTTTTGGGCATAAGCCCTTCTTCAGGATTCCTGAAGAAGGGCTTATGCCCGAAACGTTGATTCTCCTGTTCCTTGGATGCTGCCTGACCTGCGCTTTTCTAGCAACACATTTTCAGCTCTGATCTCCAGCATCTGCAGTCCTCACTTTCTCCTATAATACTTTGCTGCCTGTTACTCATAATCCTTGAATCCTTTGTCAATGAAAAGTCCATCTACCTCAGACTTGATTACATTGAGTCACTCAGCATCCAACAGCTCAAGCCAAAAGATTTCCAGAAACTAATGATCCGCTGAGTTGAGAAATTAGCCTCTTGAATAGGAGACCAGTTATTTTTAAACTGAGCCCCCTGGTTATCCACGTGGATTCTAACATTTATCCTGTCAAGCCTCCTTAAAATAAAGTCCATTTCAAAGTCTCATTCTTCTGAAGTCAATTCTCAATCTTTCCTCATAAGAGGAGATAATTTGTAATTCCTAGATTCCAAGATACTTCTGCATTGGACAAAGAACAGATTGTTTAACTCCAGGAGATTAGCTGTTTTACACAAGCCATGTTCAATATCATTCCACTTGCTGAATCTTTCTCTGTCTCAGTTATTCAGGATGAGATTGAGGAATATGTGGCAGTGCACGGTAAAATAGGGCTGAGTCATCATGACTTTGTCATTCCTGACAAATCTATTTGAATTCTTTATCTAACTTGCTTGTTACCCCTCAAAGGAGAATTAGTGGCTGTGATCTATTTGGATTTCCAGAAGGCCTTTGACAAGGTGCCACACAGGAGGTTGCTAAATAAGAGAAAAGCCTGTGGTATTGTGGGCAACGTACTGTTGTGGATCGAGGATTGGCTGACTGGCAGAAGGCAGAGGATGGGGATAAAGGGGTCCTTTCAGGATTACAGCTGGTGACTAGTGGAGTTCTGCAGGGGTTGGTGTTGGGACAACTATACACCTTATGCATTAATGACCTGGACGAAGGAACTGAGGGCATTATTACTAGGTTTACAGATGACATAAAGATACGTGGAAGAACAAGTAGTGTTGAGGAAATGGACAGGCTGCAGAAGGACCTGGACAAACTAGGGGAGTGGGTAAAAAAGTGGCAGATGGAAGGAAAAGTGGGAAAATGTGAGATCCTACACTTTGTTTGGAAAAGTAGAGGTATAGACTATTTTCTAAATGGGAAAGGCTTCAAAAATACTTTGTATACAATTTCAGAATTATCTTAAGGTTAACATGCAGTTTCAGTGGATGGTTGAGAAGGCAAATGCACTGTTAGAATTCATTTCAAGAGGGTTGGGGATGTCCTGCTGAGGCTGTTTGAAGGCTCAGGTCAGATGGCATTTTGGAATATTGTGAATATTGCATCTAAGGAAGGAAGTGAAGGTGTTGAAAGGGGGTGTCCAGAGGAGGTTTAGAAGGATGATCCTGGGCTGAAAGGCTTATCATATGAGGAGTGGTTGAAGACTCTGGGTCTGTACTTGATGGAGTTTAGAAGGATGAAGGGGATCTGATTGGATCTTACAGAATATTGAGATGCCAGGATAGAGTGGACATGGAGAAGATGTTTCCCTTGGTAGGAGAGACTAGGATCCGAGGGTACAGCCTCAGAGTGAAAGGGCAACCCTTTAGAACTAGGAGGAGCAGAAATTTCTTCAGCCAGAGTGTGTTGAATCTGTGGAATTCATTGCTGTAGAAGGCAGCATTGCATGTATGTAAGACAAGTAGGTTCTTGATTAGTAAGGGGATCAAGAGTAGTGGGTGAAAGCAAGAAAATGGGATTAAGAAACATGTCAGCCATGGTGAAGTGGTGGAACAGACTCGATGGGCCAAGTGGCCTAATTCTGTTGTTTTAAAATTTTAAAATAGTGCCTGTAACATTGAGTCTGAATCATTAATGTATACAATCAACAGCAGGGACTCAACGCAGAGCCCAGTGGAATGTCACTGGGAACTGTTTTCCACTTGCAAAAACATCCATCTGCTGTTGCTGTCTGTTTCCTGTCATTGAGTCCATTTTGGAATCAAAGCAGCACATTTCCCAGTATGCAGTGGATTTTCACTCTTCTGACCAGTCTGTCATGTGTAACCTTGTGAAATGCTTTACTGAAATCCATGGAGATAACATCTACTACAAAACTGTCATTGATCCTCCCTATTCTCAACAATTCAATCATGGTAGTAAAGTATGGCATTTCCTTAATAAAATCATGCTGACTGTTTCTGATCATTTCTTTCTAAGTGACAGTTCTGAGAGACACGATTAATTGATTCTCATAATTTGCCTGTCGCTGAAAGCAGAGTTCCCAGCCCATAATTAGTTGGCCTATCCATTGCACCGTTTTAAACAATGCTGTAGTGGTTGCAGAACTCCTACCCTCTGGTGCCTTGCCTGTATCTAGTGAGAATTAGAAAATGGGCTTCAGCATCTTTTATTTCCTCCCTGGCTTCCTTTAACAACCTGAGATACAATCTAGCCTGCCCTGGCGATTTATTCACTTTCAAATATGCAAGTTCCTCTAATACTTCACTTTTTATTATGTCTATTGTTTCACACTTCTCCTGAACTAGATTGTCAGCGTCAGCCTTCTCCTTTGTGAAGACATGAAGAAACCTGCTCCTATATATTGCATCAGTGTGCAAGTACTTTGTAAATATCTGACAGGCTCAGCCTTTCCTTAGTTATCCTCTCGCTCTTAATGTACTTATAAAACATTTTTGAGATTTCCTTGGTTTTTTTTTAACCTGTCAATATTTTTAATATCCTCCTTTTCTTTCTTCATATTCACCATCACTTCATCTCCATGCTTCTCGTAGGATTTCTACAAATTTTTTTATGGCTGTAGTAGACTTTTGTTTCCTGCTTTAGTTTATGTTGCATGCATCTAAATAATGAGGGGTATGAGCTCTATAATAAGCAGTACCACCCTTTCATCCTTTTTATTTGTGGGGATATGTATACACTGTGCCTGTAGAATCTCACCTTTTGAATGCCTCCCATTGAATGGTCACTGACTTTCCTTCAAGTAACTATCCAATCCACTTTCACCCAGTTGACACTCCTCCATTACATAAGATTCATTATCCCCCATTTAGAGCATTTATACCTGTTCTATCTTTGTCCTTTTTCATCATGCTGCTCAGTCTAACAGCATTATGGTCACTGCATCTAAATGGTCACCTATTGTTACTCCATCCACTTGCCCAGCATTATTTCACCAGGCTAAATCTAGAATTCTGTCCCCCTCTCATTGGGCTTGTTATATGCTGGCTCAAAATTGTTTTCTTGAAAGCACTTCAACAATTTTATGCCTTCTATGGCTTTCACATTGTTCATATCTCAATTGATAATAGATTAGTTGAGGTCCCTAGCTATTATTGCCCTATTGTTTTTGCATTCTGAAATTTGCCTATATATTTGCTGTGTGTCTCCCTCTATATAATACACTCATAACAGCATGGCTGCCCCTTTGTTCTAAATATAATGGTAATGTCAATCCATACGGCCTCATTGATGATTCATTTAATATGTCTTCATTGTTGTAATTGATTCCTGAATCAAAATTGCTATACCCCACCATTTTTAATCCCCAATTCTATCCTGTCTGAAAACTCTGTTGAATTGACCATTTTCCTTGCATTTTAAGCCAAATTTCTGTTAGAGCAGTGATATGCTGTCATATGTCTATCCGTACTCTGAGGTCATTGGTTTTATTTGCAGTACTCTTTGGATTTACATATATACCTTTCAGTACTGCCAAATTCCTGTGTTTACACTTTTTTTTAAAACCTTTGCTTCTTCCTTCTCTGAGACACATACTAATTTTCTGTTCCCGTCTCTGAGTTTGTCTTATGAGTCAGCCTTCAGGTTCTCAAGAGTCTGCCAAGCTAGTTTAAACCCTTCTTTATCAGTCTTCTGCGAGCATATTTGGCCCTGTTCTGTTCAGGTAAAGACTGATCAGCTTGTCCACATCCCACTTTCCCCCAGAACCAGTCCCAATGCCTCAAAAATCTGATGTCCTCTCCTACACCAGCTTTTCAGGCATTTGTTCAACCACATGATTCTTGTCTTTCTCGATTCAATAGTGTAAATAAGGAGAAGCTGTTTCCAACAGCAGCAACGATACAGGACACACAGATTGAAGATAATTTGCTGAAGAACCAATGGTGATGTAAGATTTTTTCTAAACAAAACAATTATTTTTGATCAGCAATGCATTGCCTGTAAGGATGGTGGAAGCAGACTCAACAGTCAGCTGAAAACAGGGAATGAAATATTTGAAAAGGAAATTTTGCAGAGCAATGAAGAAAGAATGGCCTGGGTAGTGGGGGCTAATTGATAACTCTTTGAAAGAGCCAGCACAAGCACAGTAGCCGTATACATTTATGGGGAAATGTGACATCTGTGCAGGGATCTGCTATATCTCATAGCCATTTTCAGTAAATGCAATACCATTTTAATAGCATATTTGACTGACTGTGATGAAACAAAGCAAAGCCAGCAAGAGTTCGGTTTATAAATGCCAGTTCAGAATTTCACTCTGGTTTTGTACCTCACCGAGAAATTATTGAAATTGTTAGGCACGTGTATTAATCAAGATTTTGCAAAGTGGTTCAAGACCAGACATAAACCAGATTACTTCAGTGTATGTACCTAGTCATCCTGCTATTGCTTGGTGGGTCAGAGCTGTACAATTCCTCAGAAATGCGTCCTCATGTTATTGCAAAATAGTTACAGTGCAGAAGGCAGCCATTCAGCCCATCATATTATCACCGGCTTGCTCAATGAGAAATGACTTAATGCCGTTCTCCTGCCTTTTCTTCATAATCCTACCTATTGTTTCTATTCAAGTGATCACCTAATTTCCTCGTGAATGCCTCAATATATTCTGCATTGTTTTTTTAAAAAAAACAATTTTAGTGTCTAGAATGGGCTTCGTCATTCAATGTCATTGAAACGCCCTGAGAGATTTTATATAAGTCATGACTCCTGCTCTTGAATCACCACCAAATGTAGCCCTGATTGTCCACCAATTGCCCAAACTGTCTGTTTCAGAGCCACCTACCTCTGAAGGCAGCTAGAAAATACACAATATTAATGCCATGCTCCCACCTACAGCTCAGGCATTTGGTTTGCATTGAGATTGACAAACGAAGTATCTGAAATGGGAAAACCCAACTAGCCTTGATAATTGCTGGTTTTATCAGCGATGGATAGAGCTGGGTGACCAGTAAGGTGATCATTTGAATATTTTACCAAGACCAAATAGGTTCATTTTAACGATCTTTCTATTTTCACGGTAACTCCCAATGCTGACTGGCCAGGGGCCAGGAACAGTTGTGTGCGTGTGTGTGTGTGTGTTCTGGCCACTAGCAGATAAAGCTTTCCCAGTTAAGCTGCATTATCTAGCCCCACTGGAATCTAATACCTGCAGCCAGTTCTCTGTCAGCAATGAAAACACTCACCTAAAACCGTTACTATCATAAACATGCCTCCAGCAATACAAGGGCTGGCTTATGTATTTTTAACCTGCATTGGGTTTGAGCATGCTAACAATTTGTCAGTCTCTCTCTATCCGAGATCATGGCTTCGTTTTTGAAAGAGATGTTACAAACAAATGTTCGGTTCACCTGTCCAATCAGTCTGAAATTTTAATGGTTTGGCTTGCCACTTTAAATAAAACTTGGATTAGTTTGTTCCAGTCTCTGTGTTGCAGTCAAACAGATCTCCTGCATTTGGCAATCATGTGTAAATGTTCACAGTTGTTCAGAAGTCAGTACAACCTCATAAACATTTAATCACTGCTGTTGCGAGATCGGTTCTTAACTGTTGTATCACCAACTGCATCTACATACTTATTGAAAGTGTGCTCTCGGTTGTGTCACATCAGGAGATAAGGCCTTCTATTTTCAAATTGCCAGGGCCCTGGAAGGCCAGTGGGCCAAAGGAGGCAAGGCTAGGCAATGGATGGCTTTTGATAGCACCACTTGTGGGCCAAGAGAAGTAAAATGGTTAAATGTGATCTAGAGTTTGCTATCTCTCTCTCTCTTTCTCTCAGGATGTGGTAGTGCTTCTGAACTAATAATCCAGAGAATGAGAGTTGAACTCCCATAACTTTTCAACTATCTAGGGTGCAGTTTTCCCTTGTCTAGAAATGTGTGGAGATGAGTGTGTTAGGTGGTGACTGATGTGGTGCACCCACCAGCGAGGATCATTCAATCACTTGTCAGTCGTCTAATTACGAATTGACCTACAAACAAGGCAGGCCTCGAAAGCCCGCCAATCAGAAACCAAAAGCTTCTTGGTCCTAAGGTCCGCCAATTGAGGCTTACTCCTCAGGGGATCCATCAGCAAGTTGTTTTTTGTCTCTTGTCATGTGGTGTAGTTCATGGGGAGAGGGTTTGTGGAGGGGTTAGCATTCAGACAATACCTCCTGACTCACCATCATGCTTCTAGTTCCACCCCGAAAAAGGGACATTTTATAGTCTCTCCCCAATCCCCCTTCCTACCACCAACACAAGTTGGCAGACGGCATCTGTTTTTGAACACTTCTAGGCGAGTTTCTCTTAACCTTCTTTGATCCTTGAAGGATATCCTGGGTTCTATGGAAATGGAAGATGATTTTTGTTAGTAAATTAGCTTCAGAAAATATGGGAGAACAAAGTTTTCTTGAGCCTTGAAAAAGATCATGAACCTGTCCAATTTTCTTTGTTTGACATGTCCGTGAATGACTGACAAAAACAGAAACTGCTGGAGAAACTCAGCAGGAGTGGCAGTGTCTGTAGGGAGTGGACTAGGGTTAATAGTTCGAATCCAGTATTTGTCCCTCTGAACTGACTCTTTAGTTCTGCAGGAGAGTGATACCGCGTTTGAAACATTATCCCATTTCTTGTTCCATAAGTTCTGCCAGACCAGCTCAGTATCTCCAGCACTTTCTGTTCTTATTTCAGATTTCTAGAATTCACAGTATTTCAATTTCATTTCAGTGATTGTGTACTTCATGATTAGGATCACTGGTCAAATTCTACGAGATTGTTAGTTTTTCCTTGGGATGAGGTAAAGTGGCACTTGTGAAATGTTTCATGTATTTGTTTGTTGGCAGTTTCTTATGACCCATGGTTTGTGGGTTTTTTTAAATTGCCTAGAAATGCTTGTAAACTCCTTAAGTAAATTTGTGAAGCAATGATTGATCATTAAAGTATAGGATGTACACAGCAGTAAATCACATAATTATTCTCTGTTAACAAATCAAATACTGAGTCAGCCAGGAGCTGGATTGAAAACTTGAAATGAGCCTGCCAGCTAGGTGCAACTCTTACCATCTGAATGATCTTTTCATGCCTGGTAAACGTGCTTGCTAAGTTTTTAGTAAAGTGTTCAAGTTTTAAGAAAATGGTCTCCTACACGTTTGAGACCAGTTGATCCCTTCTCTCTCCTGTCCATTGAAAACTGAGGACTTTGGGTGGGGGGATCCTAGAAACATCAGGGATTCAAGATTGCTGTACTTGCAAAACCATGGAGATAAACTGACAGAGGCACTGAAGGATAATTTTTTGTTGTGTATATTTCCTTTTGGAGACACAGGCCTGACATTTATCTCAAAAGCAGTGAATAATGAGTAATTCCTCCCTGTTGAGGGATGTAATATCACAGGGAGTTGCAGTTGGACCTGCATAGGCTCCTGAAGGGAGCATCAGTTAGTAAGGAAACTCGGACTGAACTCCCCATCAGTGTTTGCACTCATTAGTTTAGTTTTGGGGTTGTCCTGATGCCAGTAGAGCCTGCTCAGGAGAGCAGGACTTTAAATGGACACAAGGGTCAAAATCTTGCAGAAGGCTCCAGATCCCCAGCTGTGTACCCCCTTTCCCCATACAAACAAGCCTCCGCACTCCCAGGCTCTTGTCCATTGTCAGCAGAATGGAAGAGTTGGAGTTACTGGTGGGTCAGGTGAGTGAAGAGAGCTGTTGGGATAGCTGCAAGGTAAAAGTATATCCGAGTAAAGATTGCAAATGATTCAAAAGCGCTTGCCCACCATTGAGCATCGAGGGGCATATCTTCAGCTTTTGAGGTCTGTTGGGGATTGTGCTGAGGGTTCCCTCACCATTTGAATCACAGTTTACAACATAACTGTACAGAGGAGTCATAGTGACATAGAAATGTACTGTGCTGGCTTTGTGAATGAACAATATACCTCGTGACGTTTACCCTCCTCCCCTTTGTACACTTTTCCTTCCAGATAATAATCCAATTCCCTCATGAATGCCTCAATTAAATCTCCCTCATTACTCGTTGCATTAAATTATCACTATTGCATCGTTTGCCATACACCTTCCAAATCTTTGTTCTCAAACCTTCTACCAATGGGAACAGTTTCTCCCTGTCTACTCTGTCCTCCTGATGTTGAGTACCTCGATCAAATCCCCTTTTCATCTTCTCCAAGGCAAACTACCCAACGTCTCCAATCTATCTCTAACTGATAGCTTATCTTTGCTGGAACTCTTCTGGTGATAAAAACCAAAAGAACTGCGTATGCTGTAAGTCAGAAACAAAAACAGAAATTGCTGGAAAAGCTCAGCAGGTCTGGTAGTAACTGTGGAGAGAAATCAGAGTCAGCATTTCGGGTCGAGTAACCCTTCCTCAGAACTGGTGATTCTGTTCTGTTTGAAATTGAATTAGGGACGTGGGACTTCATGAAGACAGTAATATTAAACACCGATGCTAGGAGTGCGTCTGTGGAACCTGGTCAGAGAAGTGAGGTTATGTGGTGAAGCCCATAGGGATATATGATTAGAGTGGCACTTATACCGAGTGCAGCGAAAGATAGTTGTGGTTGTTGAAGGTCAGTCACCTCAGCTACAGGATATCTCTCTTAGATTTCCTCAGGGTAGTGTCCTAGGCCCAACCATCTTCAGCTGCTTCATCAATGACCTTCCCTCCATCCTAAGGTCAGCAGAGGGGGTGTTCATCCATGATTACACAATATTCAACAACAGATACTGAAGCAGTCAATGTTCAAACACAATAAGACAAGTGGCAAGTAATATTTGCATTACACAAAAGACTGCCTCCAATAGGAAAAAATCTAACTGTCACTCCTTGAAAATTCATGGTATTGCCATCACTGAATCCCTTCCTTTCAACATTCTCGAAATTCTCATTGAACAGGATCTCACCTGGACAAGCTATATGAATATTGTGGCTACAAGAGCTGGTCAGAGGCTAGGAATCCTACAGTGAATAACTCAACTCCTAACTCCCTAAGGTCTGTCAACTATCTGGAAGCACAAGTCAGGAGTATGAAAGAATATTCCTCAATTATCTGGATGGGTGCAGCTCCATCCAGCACAAAGTAACCCACGTCACTGACACCACATCCACAAACATTCATTCTCCTCCTTACTGATGCTCAGTAGCAGCGATGTGTACCATCTGTATCATGTACTGCAGGAATCCACCAAAACTCCTTGCACAGCACCTTTCAAACCCACAACCACTGCCAATGTAACAGGAGAGGGATAGCGGATACATGGGAACATCACCACCTCCAAGCCATTCAGCATCTAGATTTAGAAACATTTCTTCAGTGTCAGTGGGTCAAAAGCCTGGAACAATCTTCCTAACTCCTCTGTGGATCTGACTCCCCTGTGGCTCTGTCTCATTGCATGGACTGCAACGGGTAGCAGCTCACCCCCACCTTCTCAAGGGTAACCAGAGACGTGTAATAAATGCTGGCCCAGCCAGCAACCCCTACATCCTGTGATAGAATATTTTTTAAAAAGTGTCACTCTGTAGGAACCAGCCTGTTGTATGAAATTATCCTCTGACGACGACTCTTTCCTCTTAAGTGGAGTGAGTTTCAGTTGGTAATTCTGCTGCATTTGTATTGCAGAGGGACCTAAAGCTACCGTCTTTGCCAGTTTTAGAAACTAAGTAGCATTTTGAGCAGAAACCCTAGCTGAGGGACATTTTTTTTTCCCCTCTTGAGCTGAGTGGAATTGCACTTTCCCACTGTAATGGTCTTTCAGTCTCTCCCTATTCACTCAAACTGAGATTAGTCTCTTTCAGGTTTCTCTGACTCAGTGACAGACAGATCCTCCCTATGGCAGAAAAACTGTTTTGCAATCAGCCTCATTTGGTCATAAGATGGGAGCTAACAAGAAATAAATAGTGTAGCCAGGAAAACAAAATGGAGAAATGAAACTGGGGCTAAATCATGGGCGAAAAGGAACTAGCTCAGGTTTTGGGTGAAACTGCAGAAGGTTAACTTTCTGCTTTAGGATTGCTATAAATTCGGTGTCTTACAATTGTGTCCTCCACAACCACCTGGTGCTTCCAATTAAACCTGTTGGACTATGACCTGGTGTTCTGTGATTTTTCACTTTGCTTTAGGATAGTCATTTTGCAAACCTAGGCAAAAGTGAGGACTGCAGATGCCTCTATTCCTGATGAAGGACTTTTGCCCGAAACGTCAATTTTCCTGCTCCTCGGATGCTGCCTGACCTGCTGTGCTTTTCCAGCACCACTCTGATCTGAACTCTGGTTTCCAGCATCTGCAGTCCTCACTTTTGCCTATTTTGCAAACCTGTCAGCTTGGTCCAATGAGTCTGTCTAGGCAGTCATTCCATTAAAGCTGCTGTACTATGAAATTGTATCCTCCACCTGTGCCTCACGGTGTGTCCGTGCTTCTGTAATTGGTGTGTGTGCGCGCGCACGGGAGTGGGTGGGGGTGGGTGTGGTGAGATTTAATGCATAATAGTACAGTGTGAACCTGTGTGTGATTTGTGTGCATTAGAGCCTGTGTAAGCATGTGCATTTGTACTCTTCTGTTTGCATGCGTGCATTTCTAATAATGTGCACAGGCACATAATGGTACTTGGACACCAAATTGTGACACGATTTCACTCGCTCTAGCAGTCTGTTCCGAGTTGACTCACATCAGTGTTCTTCAATTTGTTACTAATCTCAAACACACCCGGCACTTCTTGTGACTTTTATTTTCCCCTTCGGCACACCCTGACCTTCACGGTTAAAAACTCTCGCTGGAAATCTATCAAAACATTTGGAATGACTTTTCAAAATCATTTGAGGGAACGGTGAAAGTAAATATAGAGACTTTGAGTGATTACCAGTGCCAGCTAGTCAGAGCAATATGTTTTCTCAGGGCCTTTATCTGCTTTGGAAAAGTGAACTTGCTGAGTACTGCAGGATTCTTTCTTGATAGATGTGAAGAAACAATATTTTACTTTGTTCAGTGTTACATTTTTGCAGAACACTGCAACAGGAAAGAAAAAAAACACAAAGTAGCGGGGGTTACAGTATGTTTGTTTACACTGTAACATGCAACATTCCCATACCAACCTGGTAGACACCACAGCAGTTCATGGGAACCATATCTGCAGTTCAAGAAACTGAGTTGAGGAGCTGGAAACTGACCTTCAGACACTGCGATGTTTCAGGGAGAGAGAAATGTACCCAGGAGCTTGTGCCAGGAGACAGTGACATATCAGATTTAGTCAGAGACTGAAGGCTGTTACAACAAGTGAGAGCATCCAGAGGGTAGCAATGGAAGAGCCTCAGCCCTGGCAATTGTCCAACAGGATCAGGCTCCATGCAGCTTATGTGGATGAGAGCAGAGAGCTGGGAAATGCACTGCTGTCTTGCCATACTCATGTGACCTCTGTCTCTACTGTGTCTTAATGTGCAGTTGCTGGCAGCCAGTAAATGCAGACTGCTCATGATAGTCACTTAGATGGATGAGCAAATTCAGCCCAGTCCCATGGTATGGGGGTGTGGGGAGGGGTGTTGGTGGCGTGCAGTTGTGGAAGCCCAAAAAGGAATACAGTAGCAGCAGGGGACTGTGATGTCAGGGGAACAGCTACTGTTCTCTGCAGCTCAGAACGTGATTCCCTAGGGCTGTGTTGCCTGCCTGGTGCTAGGGTTAAGGCCGCCTCCTCAGGAACTTGAAGTGGGAGGAGAAGGATCCAGTTGGCATGGTTCACTAAGGAGTAATGACATAGGTAGAACATAGAGGTTCTGCTGAGGAAATATGAGACATTAGGAACTAAATTATAAAGCAGAACATCAAGGCTAATAATCTCTGGATTAATACCTGACTAATGAGCAAATTGGAGTAGAGTAAATAATATTAGAGAGCTGAATGGGTCAAAGATTCGTGTGGGAGAAAAGGGTTTCTCTTCATGGGTCCTGAAACCAGTAGTGGGGAAAGGGGGAACTATATTATTGGGATGGGCTTCACTTCTCCAGTGCAGGCACCAATAGTCTGGTAAGTTGTATATCCAAAAGGGGTTGAAAGGGCTTCAAACTAAATAGTGGGGAAGAAAATTCAATTGTGGGAAAAATTAGAAGGTTACAGAGAGACAGTAGTGCAGGGTGATTATAACTAGACCATGAAATTAGAAAAGTACACTAACAAATGGGGTCAGTGTAGAATAAAATAGTAAAAGTGTCAAACTTTAAAACTCTTATGTAACCTGTCTACAGCCACAGCAAGTGTGTAAATGTACTAATCTTTTATCAGATTGGCCATTATCCAGATTTTTTGAAGGGAGACTTTTGAAATTATCTGGAACATTAGAATAATCCAAGGTCGCACAGAGGGCTTTCAGTGAACGTCACTTTTTGCAGAACACCAAAGGTTTTCGATCATCTTAAAGAAGTGCAAATTTAAAATAGATTTTGCTCCCTGATCGCTCATCTGGAAAATAGTGCCGGTGTGGTCATAGGAAGTTTCCAAGTAAAATCTCCATTTCATCTTCATTAGTTGATCCCAACTAAATCAATGGCTGTGCGCACCACAATTTATTTTGGGTAAACTAGTGTTCCTTCCGTCTGTCACTGAGTGCCCGAGGCAGGGGGGTGGTGGGGTGTGTATACACTACAATATGTAGTGTTTTTCAAAATACGATTCCACATCGATCAACACTTTCATCTCCCTTCTCTTCAGAAGCTGTATTTGCAAAGACAAGAAAGAAGATTACTTTCTTTGTGGGGAATAAAGTTTCCTGCTGTCTCGTGGCTATAACTCGCACTGTCACATGAAGAGGTTTCACAGCTATGATTCAGAGCAGGCTGTTCTTCAACAATTTCTCTACCATCTCCTCCTCCACTTTTCACTCAACTTCAAAAGTTCAACCATAACTGAATGCTGAAACAAACAGTATCACCACTGAGCAAGGCTGATCAACCTGTGATTAATGAAGCACAAACTGGAAAGACATCAATCACATGTTATAATAGAAATATAATCACAAGAACCCAATGCAAGATACCTTTTTATGTTCAATAATTACTGTTACCATCTCTTATCAAACCTCTTCCAGCCCCATAACTATAAAATATCTCTGTGCTTCTCCAGCTGTGCGTGTGTGTGTGTGTGTGACATGTGTTGCATTATAAGGATATTCAGCTGAGCCTGCAACCACATACTACTTTGACAGTTCTCCACATTTAATCACTTTGCCATTGCCAGCTATGCCTTTTGAACTCCTGAGTGTAAGCTCTGGAATTTTCTCCCTCAAGCTCTTCATCTCTCTCTCATCCTTAAAGATGCTCCTTCGAACCTTATCTCTTTGTCCAAGCTTCTGGTCACCTGTTTCAATACTCCCTCATGTAGCTTGGTGTCACCATATGTTTGATAACAATCCCAGTCAATTACTTTGAGGCGTCCACTGATTTCCTCCGGACTGGTCACGTTCCACAACCCCCCCCACCCACCCTCAAACACTCTAATATTTCTGGAGATTTAACTGTATTTACCTGTAAAAGTAAGAGTTTACAATGTGCTTCCAGCCAAGTTACATCGGCGGAGTTCCCGCAGCTTTGGGCGATTTCCCAGAATTTTCTACACAGCATTAGCAACAGTGCAAAAATAATTTGCGTGTTTTTGAGACCTGGTGTAATAGGGCGGTATTTAATCATAATTTTAAATGTACGTTTCATCTGAACTTGGTGAAATAGACAACAGAAATAAAAATAGAAACATGACTTGCATTTCTGTAGTACATTGCGTGACCTTGGAACACCCCAAAATGTTTTATAGTCTAGTGTTTAACTTTAGAAGTGTAGCCACTGTTGTAGAATGGTCAATGCAGTAGACAATTTGTATACAACAAGCTTC
This sequence comes from Chiloscyllium plagiosum, assembly GCF_004010195.1. Lineage (NCBI taxonomy): Eukaryota > Metazoa > Chordata > Chondrichthyes > Orectolobiformes > Hemiscylliidae > Chiloscyllium > Chiloscyllium plagiosum. Next base: position 98,160,642 of record NC_057713.1, read on the forward strand.
TCTCAAACGGCAATGTGATGACCGTTTTTCATCTGTATTTTTATTTGTATTAATTCAGGCATAACTATTGACCTTAACACCACATTATTATTCTCCTGCTGATCTTTGAATACTATGGGATCTTTGGTCTGTAAAGGACCAAAGGGGCCTCTGATTAACATCTCATGATTACTTTTTTGACAGTGCAGCATTCCTTGACACTACATTGGGAGTAGCAGTATGGAACTTTGTATTCAAGTCTCTGGAATGGGACATAAACCCAGAGTCTTTGATTTAGAGATGAGAATGGTACTAAAAGGCACACAACTGATCTTCTAATCATTGAACTGCACTCCCCTGCTCCTTCCCCATCAGCAACATGAGGGTTTATACTGTCCGTCTGTGCTAAGCAAATTCTGTCAGGGACCAGCTCTCTTGGTCATTGCCCCTCTTTTACTCCAAGCCCAGGGTGATTTTGAAAGAACACAATCCATTTGAGAGTGTGTCCTCATTCCTAACTCTTGTGTTCGATTAACGATAGTGAAGGGTAGCAGTTGAGTTTGTAGTGTCTGAAAAGATGTCAGTGTGAATCTCTGAAGATAACAAACAGCATTGGAATTGTAATGTTGTCAACTAGCCTGTCTTCACCCAGTTACTATCTCTTTTCCCCCTTTCTAGTGAAGTATATGAGAGAAGCTACACCTTACATCAGGAAGACCTCTCCAGTTTCAGAACTTGGATGGGAAACCCTCCCTCCAGAGTCTCCCAGGCTCAGGTCTGCGGCCACGGAATCTCATTCAACCCCTTCATTCTCGTTACCCAGCAACTCCAAAGATTCAAAGAGCATTCCGCTGAAGATGTGTTACGTCACACGAAGTTTGAGTGTGCCAGACCCTGAAAACAGGTGAACCTGTTTCTCTTTTCATTAACCATTATATTTACAATTGGCAGGATGACAGGGCAGGACGATTTAGGATGCAAATATCTTTAAAAGAAGCTATTAATAAACTTCAGCTAATGTGAGGTAACATAATCGAGAATGTGTTTAGTTTAGGTTTCATTTAATGAGATATGACTTTGGGGTCCATCAACAGAGAAGAACAGAGACCAGAGATGAAACTAGAAGTTGTAATATCTTTCCTTTTGAATATGTGGAGGACTCACTTGCCCTCTCAGATGAATGTCAGATTCCACAGCCACAACTTGGAAGAGCAGGGGAGTTCTACCCAGCATTCTTTTTCTTAAAACATCATTTTTATTATCTGGATATCTAGTTATTATTATCATGTGGTTGTACATGGGCTCTTGCTGTTTGCTAATTGGTTGTGGCGTTTCCTAGATTACAACGGAGAGTATTTCAGAAATTGCTTCATTGGCTATTTTGCATCATCCTCAGATCCTGAAAGGTGCAATGGAAATGCAAATATTTCTTTTTCTTTCCACCTCCTCTCTTTCTGTCCCCGTCTCTCTCTCTCTCTCTCTCTGGATTCCCTAATTGCCTGCCTATTAATTGAATCATGCTTTGGATCTTATGTTCTGAGGAGATCCCTTGCTAAAGAGAAACAAATTGTCACTCTGTACACAACAGGATGAGGAATTGCAACTGAAACAACATTTGAGCACAAGTTTATGAAAAAGATCAACTCGAGTGACAGCAAAATGAACAAATCACAGAAAGGAGATTTTGCAGTCAGAGCCTGGATAAGGAACAAGAGCATTGTTATTGGGAATGCTGCGAATGGGATCTTGGAGAGCAAGGCATCGAGACAGCAAGACTTAGATTTGATACTGAAAGAGGCCTTGAGATTAATTATCTGATTGATTGTGGAAAATTCTATCCACCATAACGTGGGAGTAGCATGCTCCCTGGTGATACAGGGACATTGAGGGCATTGAAACAAACACATGGATCAACTGGTATGGAAAAACAGTGTGAAAGATAGATTAGAAAGAAAATGTAATGCTCTGTTCATTGTCACCCTGTTATAGGAAGCATATTATTAAGCTGGAAAGGGTTCAGAAGAGATTTACCAGGATGTTGCCGGGTATGGAAGGTTTGAGTTATAAAGAAAGGCTGGGACCTGACAGAAGTTTATAAAATAAGAAGAGGTTTACATGGAGTTAATAGCAGTTGTCTTTTCCCCTAGCATGGGAGATTTCAAGACTTGGGGACACATTTTTAAGGTGGGATGAGAGATTTTTAAAAAGACACGAGAGGCAAAATTTTTATTGAGGATGGTTCACATGTGGAATGACCTTCCTGAGGAAGTGGTGGATGTGGGTACAATCACAATGTTTAAAAGACATTTGGATAGACACATGAATAAGAAAGGTTTGGAGGCATATGGGCTGGTAGCAGGCAGGTGGGATGAGTTTAGTTTGGGATTCTGTTCGGCATGGTAAAAACAATGACTGCAGATGCTGGGAACCAGAGTCTAGATTAGAGTGGTGCTGGAAAAGCTCAGCAGTTCAGGCAGCATCCGAGGAGCAGTAAAATTGACGTTTCGGGCAAAAGCCCTTCATCAGGAATACAGGCAGAGAGCCTGAAGGCACCCTTCAAGCTCTCTGCCTGTATTCCTGATGAAGAGCTTTTGCCCGAAACGTCGATTTTACTGCTCCATTATGTTCGGCATGGAGTGGTTAGACCGAAGGGTCTGTTTCTGTGCTGTATTACTCTAGTGCATGCTGTTTATCAATGCATTATAAGAAGACAAACTGTCCAAAGAACAATGTTCTTATTTAATCTAAACATAATGCTGCATATACTCAGCATGTCAGGCAGTATCAGTGGAGAGAGAAAATAACAGTTTAGGTCCATTATTTCTCATCAGACCTGATGAAAGGTGAATGATCTGAAACAAACTTGGTTCCTTCTTGCTCAGATTCTGCTTGACCTATTAATCATTTCCAGCACTTATTATTTTATTACAGCATAATAATCCAGGCGTTGCATAGTTTAAGTTTTACAACATAACAGTACAGCTTAATTTGTGTCCAATAATGTTAGTTTCATTTCTTCAGTTGCACCCGGGAAGCTGTGATTTGCCTGGAACAATGTGGCTATGGTCCAGGATTTTAAGATTGCACATGCTGTCAGTGTTATAGGTTGTGTCTCTCTAGAAATATCATAAACACCACACACAAGACTCTTACAACAAAGCAAGTACTTCTTTAATTGTACTCACCGATGAATCATGTTGCAATGTTTTTTCCATACCTTTAGCTGTTGGTTTTCATTTCTGTTGTTTCAGTTTGACTTTGAACTGCTGTTAGTTTCATTTTAGACAGGCTTTGCAATGTACAATAGGATCTGTGGGTGTTGGATATTTAATGTGCTGTCTATTCCGTACTGCCCCAATGGCTTTCAGCTGTGCCTTACTGAGCAGCACACATTCCTCCAAGTCAGAAGGTTACCTCTTCAAGTCCCACTCTAGAGACTAGCTGTCAAAGTTTCAGCTGTCACACCCAGTGCAATAATGTCAAACCAAGAGACTGGCTAAGAAACACAATACTGGGGAAGAAGGGACTTGTGTTTATGAGGTGGCTTTTCCAACTTCAAGATATTCTGAAGTACTTTAGAAGAGTATTCACTGTTGTAATGTAGGAAAATCGACAGCCAGTTTGCACACATCGAGGTCCCATAAGCAGCATTATGATGAAAACCAAATCATCTTTTTTTTGTGAGTTTGATTGCAGGATAATTATTGGTCAGGAGACTGGTGAAAGCTCCCTTGCCATAGTGCCAGAGGATCTTTTCCATCCACCTCAGAGGGCAGACAGGGTGCTGCTTTAATGTCTCATCCCAAAAAGACCCCAGAACCTGGAAACGGTACAATCCATGTGAAAATTCCCCAACTCCAATCATGTCCTTAGCCTTCCCATTCACCCTTAACTTCTATCTTATTCTACAGAGGCTCTCCATTGACTATCATTGACCAAGTCCTATTGTTTGTGAACTTTTGCAACTAAGCAGTACATCTGGCACTGTGGAGAACATTACTTGTGGACAGGATCCCTGAAATCACCTCCCAAACGTGTAACCTCTACTACTAGAAGGACAAGGGCATTAAAAATACTGGAACACCACTTGTAAATTACCTTCAAAGTGTCTCCGCATTCTGCCTTGGAAATATATCACTGTTACCAGGTCACACTGTGTCAAAATCCTGGAAAACCCTTCCAAACAGCATGGTGGGTGTCTGTACCTCACATAGACTGCAGCCAACCACCACCTTTTTCGGGGGTAATTAGGGATGGGAAATAAATATTAGCCAAGCCAGTAATGTCCACATCTCATGAATGAATTTTTAAGGTGAAAGGTAATATCCATTCTTGATCAGGGTAAAAATGCCCTTAATGATTGTAAAGAATCAGAGTGATTTAAAGTTTCGAACTACCTTCCACAACAACATCAACAATGGTGCTATATCAATCGTTCCTTTTAAATCTTGAGATTGATATACCTATGTTAACTAAATTTGTTAAAATGTATGGAACAAAGATGATTATATAATGTGTGATTCTGGTAGGAGGAGTTCAATGGTGGTCAAACTTCACGGGCAGAACAAAAGTATACATGTTTTATTTTATCATCAGGATGGTCGATTGGTTTAACTTTATTACTGTTCTCCAGAACACCAGAGACTTTCATCAGACTTCTTCAATAAAATCAAAAACATTTTGTTTATTCCAACAAAAGTATTTACACAAGTGGCAAAACTGATTAACAACTAAGTTAAGATGGAAAATTGAACTATGTCCCCCTTAATCCCAATAAATACACATTCATTCGCAGTTAGTATCTCTGCAGAGCTGAGTCTTATCCAATCGGTGAGAAAAATTTTATGGAAGAAAATCACACCTGTGCAGATCAAGCGTTCAAACTAAAAGGGTAGAATAAGTTGACTTCTCACAGTCCCTTTGGTTTCTTGTTGATGAGATCAAGTTGCTGTTAGCTACTGAGTGACAGAAGACCCTCACTTTTGGTTAGGCCCAATTTCTTGGGCTTAGTTAACAGTTCAGCTTTCAGAGTTTCCTAGCTCTCTGTCTCTGTGTCTCTGTCTCTGTCTCTCTCTCTCTCTCTCTCTCTCTCTCCTACACTGTCCTCACCATGTGCTTCCTTTGTTTGCCCTTCTCCCTTTTAAAACTGCTGTTGTTTTGACTTTTTTTTTCCAAAGTTCCAAAACAATGCAACAGCATATAAAACAGTAATTGCTGCTCCTGGAATTCGAGGAAGTCACCGTGTCTCTGTCTGTGTGTGTCTCTGTCTGTGTGTGTGTCTCTGTCTCTCTTTCTGTCTCTGTCTCTCTTTCTGTCTCTGTCTCTCTTTCTGTCTCTGTCTCTGTCTCTCTCTCAACATATTTATGGAATCTCTTTGGATTATCCTTAAACTTATCTGCCAAGGCTATCTCACATCCCCTCTTTGCCTTCCTGATCTCCATTTTAAGAATGCCCCTATACTCAATAGATTCGTTTGAATCCAGTTGCCTATATCTAATATAATTCTTGACTAGAGCCTCAATATATTAATTCATCCATTGTTTCCTAATCCTACCAGCCTTGTCTTTTACTCTATCAGGAACGCAATGACTCTGAACTCTCATTATCACATTTTTTTAATTGATGTAAACAAGAAAGTAAATGTTCTTAAATGACAAATAATAAATGATGATCAAACTTTTGTTTTAATGCTGTTTCCTTCAGACAATTTGAACTGCATTCTCCTGACTGCAAGTACACGGTGGTTCTGAGGTGTAAAGATTCCAGCACAGCCCAAGCCTGGTTCAACACCATTCAATCTAATACCAATAATCTGACCGGCAAGGTCATAGCAGAGGTCAAAGATCAACTGGGAAGAACGGGGATAGCTGGGAATCGAGAGATTCGCCACATAGGCTGGCTCGCGGAAAAGGTAAGATGTGAGAAATGCTTTGTTTATCTTTTCATGTTTTGCACTAGATTCAGAAGCAGTGAAAGTCTTGTTAAAACAATTGTAGGATGCTGTGAAATTATCCAGAGGTTAGTCAAGGTTAATGGAAATGATGGTACAGAGAAAGCAGCAAAGATCTGCTTCCTGACTGCTGATCACTTCTGCACAGTAGCTGTTTAATTATTTTATGAGCCATATAAATAAAGTTTACTGGTTTATGAAGCTTCCCATGATTTACCAAAATACCCATTTTGATTAATCCTTCCTGCAAATATATTACCACTGTTTTGTCAATGATGATATACGATTGAAGGGAGTGTGCTATTATGAGCAGTTGCGTAATGAAACAGAACTTGAATATCACTGAAAATATCACTGAAAAGTGAGATATGTTGCTGAAGTTTTTTGACTTGCACTCATCTGGACAAACTGAAGAATGCCAAATTTCACATGAACACAATAGTTTATACTGTAGAAGAAAAGGTGCTGAGTAGTTGGCTGGCTGCCATTCAGGAAGCAGGGACAACTGACAGGTACCCCAAGTGCTCAAGTGATTCAACAAGCGTGCAAAGCTTGAATGCTTCTACCTTACTGTAGCAGAGTCCTACATATTTTAATAAATATGAGCACAAACCTTGGGTCGTGCAACTCCTTGGTCAGCTGACTTTTTCAACAAGCTGTATCCCTTTCTCTTGCTGCATAAATTATTATGGTGGTTTAAAATTTGGCATTCTTGCATTTGGCCTGAGAAATTCAAAATGAAAAGTTTTTGCAATATTATTCCTGTTTGTGTAGACTATGTCCAGAATGTTATTGATTGGTCAATGATGATACCATAATGATTTCGCTAATCATTGCCATCTTACAGATGAAATGTTGACACTTACAGGTGGAAGTAACTGATCCTATGGTCACTGTTTTCAACAGGAGTAGAGGAGATTTCCTGATGTCATGATCAATATTTATGCCTTAATAAACACTATGAAAATGGATTATCTGGTCATTATCGTATTGATATGTTTGGGATCTTGTTGTGCAAAAACCGGCCACTTTGTTTTCTATGATACAACAGCGACTATACCTCTGAAGTACATAATTAGCAGTGAATGACATTGGGAGGCCCTGAGGACATGAAAACTATTCATATTTTCCATCACTCCACCATCAAACATGCTTTTAGCTGTCTAGGCACTGAACTCCAGAATGCTCTCCCTAAATATCTATCTCTCTTTCTCTTTCTCTCCTCACTCACTCACTCACTCGCTCTCTCTCCACCTCCCCCCTTCCTTCCATGAAGACATGCCTTGAAAGTTTGACTAAGCTTTCCAATTATTGTCATACTGACTCCTTATTTGGCTCATCACTCACTCACTCACTCGCTCTCTCTCCACCTCCCCCCTTCCTTCCATGAAGACATGCCTTGAAAGTTTGACTAAGCTTTCCAATTATTGTCATACTGACTCCTTATTTGGCTCATTGTCAATTTTGTCTGATAACACCCTGAAGTGCCCTGGGACAATTTATTTTGATAACAGTGCAGCATTGTATAAATACAGTATGATAAAAACCAAATGCTCCAGATACAGAAAATCTGAAATAAAAGCAAAGTGCTTGAAAAACTCAGACATTGTGGCTGCCTGTGTAGGTGAAGAAATGAGGTTACTGTTTTGGGTTGAATTTAATTGTTCTTCAGAATTAGTGTTCTTCAAAACCATGTTTAGGTCAAGCGAAGAGAGATTCAATCTATTCGGTCTTTCCTGATTTTGATAACTTCCTAGTTCTGGTATCGTAATTTTCTTTTGTACTGTCTCCAGAACGTTTATCTCCTTTCTGTTATATACCGTCTTTTTAAAGCAAGGTCTAATCTAAATTCCTATTAAATAGATCAACTGAGCCAATGGACTAAGGAATAGTAGATAAAGTTTAATGCAGATAAATGCGAGGCTTGTATTTTGGTAAGACAAATCAGGGCAGGACATATACAGTTAATGGTAGGCAACTGGGAAACGTTGAACAGAGAGATCTAGGCGTGCATAATTCCTTGAAAGTGGCATCACCAGACAGAGTGGTGAAGAGGGCATGTGGCACGTTTGCCTTCATCAGTCAGAGCATTGAGTACAGGAGTTGGGATCTCATATTGCAACTGTACAAGATATTGGTAAAACCACGTTTGGAGTACTGTGTACAATTCTGGTTGTCCTGCTAAAGGAAGGATTTTATTAAACTGGAAAGGGTGCAAAAAATATTTAAAAGGATGTTACCGAGACTGAAAGGTTTAAGTTATAAAGAGAGACTGGGACGTTTCCCTGGAACTTGGGAGGTTGAATAGATCCTTAAAGTCATAAGGAATATAGATGAGGTAAATAGCCAAGGTCTTTTTTTCCCCAGGGTAGGTGAGTCCAAATCTAGAATATATAGGTTTATGATGTGAGGGGAAAGATTTAAAAAGGACCTGAGGGGCATCTTTATTACACACAGGGTGTATATGGAGCAAGCTGCCAGAAGGAGTGGCGGAGGTGGGTACAATTACAACATCCAAATGACATTTGGACAGTTACATGCTTTAGAGGGATATGGGCCAAATGTAGGAAAATGAGACTAGTTCAGTTTCGGAAACCTGGTCGGCATTGGGCGAAAGGGCCTGTTTCCGTGCTGTATGACTCTGTTATTTGTTCATAGAATCCCTACAGAGTGGAAACAGGCCCTTCGGCCCAACAACCCCACATCGACCCTCCAAAGAGTAACCCCACCCAGACCCATTCACCTTCCCTATTACTCTACATCTACCCCAGACTAATGCACCTAACCTACAGATCTCTGAACACCACGGGCAATTGAGCAAGGCCAATTCACCTGCCCTGCACATCGTTTGGATTGTGGGACAATACCGGAGCACCCGAAGAAAAACCACGCAGACACTGGGAGAATGTGCAAACTCCACACAGACAGTCACCCAAGGCTGGAATCGAACCCGGGTCCCTGGCCTCCACTTCTTCCTGTGGTGGTGGGAGTTGATAAAGTGTGGCGCTGGAAAAAGCACAGCAGGTCAGGCAACATCCGTGGAGGAGAGGAGTTGACATTTCGGTCAGGACCCTTCATTAGGACAGTCTCTCCTGCTCCTGGGATGCTGCCTGACCAGCTGTCCTTCTCCCAGCACCACACTTTATTGACTCTGACTCTCTAGCATCCGCAGTCCTCACCATCTCCAGTGGTAATGGGTCCTACATTCCTATCATTTCCTGGGTAAAGAATTCCTTATTAGATTTATGGGTGACTATTGTATATTTATAACCCTTAGTTTTGGGCTCCTCCTCAAATATTACTTCCAGAATGTGGAAGGTTTAGCACTTTTCTTTAAGGTGTAGGATCGCTGCAGTACTATTTATTTTACATTTTAACTTGGATTGAAACAAAAGCGAAAGTGAAGGGAGCAGTTAGCCACAATGGAGTGACAGGAAATAATGCACACAGGCAGTTTGCTAGAACTTCATGGAGGGCATTGACCTCCCACAGGGAATAAAGAGGAATTAACTTGCTGTTGCCTTTGGAGGGACTGCTACCATTTATCAAAGCAGATAATTGGATTCTATTGAAATCTCTGCTACAAATGCAGTATCACTGCTTCCTCTTAAATCTAGGATCTGTCTGAATGCCGGTTTATTCAAATACAGAACAGAAAACAGTATTCTTGACTGAATTGAAAAATACATGATTATTGTTATTGTTTTTTCAGGCTCAATGTTACTGACTGATTGATTGTTTAAAAGCTTTCTTTCAGGAGTGCACAATTAACTCATCTCAGTCCTCTTGGGGCAAATGAATTGATCCTGGTGAAGCAGTTTTGGCTGTGCATTCTCGTATTGGACAGGCTCCTTGAGCTATAATTAATTGTTCTTCTTGGTGTGTCAGACAGAAGAAAAAACACTTGCTAGAGAATGCCAGTAACAGTCAAAGAACTTCTGGTTGGCTAAATACTTGTTACGATAGCTTTGGATGAGTTGAATTTTGTATTCTGTGAATATCCTTATTGGATGGTGATCATTATCCAGTGTCTGATAATATTTATTTACAGAGCAAACATAAAACTCCATCTGTGGGAAATGAGAATTCCTCTGCACATTGTTGGATTGGGGTGGACAAAGTCAGAAGTTACATGACACCAGGTTATAGTCCACCTGGTTTATTTAAAATCACAAGCTTTTGGAGCGCTGCTCCTTCATCAGGTGAGCTATAACCTGGTGTCATTTGACTTCTGACTTATTTAAGGAAAGATGGAAATATGTTGAAAGCAGTTCAGAGGAAATAGGCAGGTTGCCTCCACTTCTTCCTGTGGTGGTGGGAGTCGATGAAGTGTGGCGCTGGAAAAAGCACAGCAGGTCAGGCAACATCCGTGGAGGAGAGGAGTCGACATTTCTGTCAGGACCCTTCATCAGGACAGTCTCTCCAGCTCCTGGGATGCTGAAATAGGCAGGTTGCCTCATAAGGAAAGGTTGGACAGACTAAGCTTGTAGGCAAAAGTGAGGACTGCAGATGCTGGAAACCAGAGTTTAGATCAGAGTGGTGCTGGAAAAGCACAGCAGGTCAGGCAGCCGAGGAGCAGGAAAATCGATGTTTCGGGCTAAAGCCCATCAAGAATAGAGACAGGGAGCCTCCAGGGTGGAGAGATAAATGGACGGGGTGGGGGGGAGCTGGGGAGAAGGTAGCAAAGAGTACAATGGGTGAATGGGGGTGGGGATGGAGGTGATAGGTCAGAGGGGAGGGCGGAGCAGATAGGTGGGAAGGGAGATTGGCAGGTACAGCAGGTCATAAGGACAGTGCCCTCCTACCACCACCCCCCCACCCCCCAATTTATCTCTCCACCCTGGAGGCTTCCTGCCTCCATTCCTGATGAAGGATTTTTGCCTGAAACGTCGATTTTCCAGACTAGGCTTGAATCCATTGGAATTTGGAAGAGTAGGAGATGATTTGATTGAAATGTAACAGGGTGGATCCGAAAAGGACATTTCCTCTTGGGGGAATCTGTGACTGAAGATTACTGTCTAAAAGGGTCACTGACTCGAGACACGAGGGCAAATTTGTTCACGCAGAGAATCGCAAGTCTCAAAAACACTGCCTCAAAAAGTGATGGAAACCAAGTCTGAATATTTTTAAGGCAGAGATTCTTGATGAGTGACAGGTGGGGGGGTATGGTGAAAGATTATTGAGGTGGGTGGGAAAATGGAGTAATCAGATCAGCCATGATCTGATTTAATGGTGGAGCAGGCGTGAAGGAGCAGAGTCCTGCTCCAAACTGGCATGTCTTTATGTAAAGGGCAGTGGAAGCAGATATAGTAGTAACTTTCATAAGGATAAATAACTTGGAAAAAGACTTAAAGGAAAAGAAATTGCAGTTCCATGATAAAAAGACTATTTGGATTGTTTTTCAAAGGATTGGCAGAGACTTAGTGGGCTGAATGGCCTCTCTTTGTGTACTGCTTGATGCTATGATGTGCCTTCACATCTGATTAGAACATCAAGATACACAAGCCAAAAACTATTCATTAAAATTGGGTTTTCTAGTTGTGTAATGATCACATCATAGCTTTTGCTTTTTCATGAGCTTGCCATTTAAAGTACTGACAACAGTATAAAACTGAACTTCTAATTAATACCATTACAGCTTCCTTCCTGTCCAAAAGAGAGAGAAAGTTAAGCCCTGAAATTTGCTTATTGATCAAAGTTTAATTTCTCAAGGAAGTTTGGAGAATTGAACAGCAAAAGCTCAGATTCCAATTTTCCAAAATGCAGTATTCGTTTGCTACAAAATTGGAATGACATCAATTGGAAGTGCCATTCATTTCAATTGCACCTCCCATTAATCCAGATTCTGGTCTCAGAATAGAAGCTTGCAATTTCCAGGATTAATTCTTGTTAAGCTATTTATTTTAAGCTTTGTTTTTTTTATCCCCAATTTGTCTCTTGAGTGTCTGCCTGCAATTATATATTAACTGCAAGCCATATTTTCTGAACTGTGGCCCTTTTAATTCAATGGAGCCTTGATCAGTCCATCTCACGATGAACTCTGAAGTAATAGCAGCTCCTTACTCTGAGGTTTGTTTGATTCAAGACTTGGAGGAGTGGTTCCCTCTCATGGTTCCTTGTTCTGTGATTTTTCATTAGGCAATAGAATGAGTACATGAAGACTTTGATCTTGGTGTTCTTGCCAGACTGGTGATGTTGTGGGTTCAGATATCTGCAAGTCTGTTGAACTAACTGAGTTATCAAAGACGAGATGGTGTTGGCAATGTCACTGGATTGTGATCAAGGAGCCCAGCCTTATAATAGAGGGTGGCATGGTGGCTCAGTGGTTAGCACTGCTGCCTCACAGCACCAGAGACCCGGGTTTGATTCCAGCCTCAGGGCGACACTCTGTGTGGAGATTGCACATTCTTCCCGTGTTTGCGTGGGTTTCCTCTAGGTCACATGTTTCCTCGGACAATCCAAAGACGCGCAGGTTAGGTGAACTGGCCATGCTAAATTGCCCATAGTGTTCAGGGATGTGTTAGTTAGGGGTAAATGTAGAGTTAATAGGATAGGGGAATGGGTTTGGGTGGGATATTCTTCAGAGGGTTGGTCTGGACTGGTTGGGCTGAAGGGGCCTTTTTCCATACTGTTGGGATTCTATGATCTTCTATGATGTCTGATCTGGGGCCACAGGTCCATGGGAGCTCATAGAATTTAAATTCAGTTAATAAATCTGGTATACAAAGCTATTCTCAGTAATGATGGCCATGACAATTATCACTGATTTTTGTGAAAATCCTTCCCATTCACCAGAAGGAAATCTGCTATCCTAACTTGGTCAGGCCTACATGTGGTTCCAGACCAACAGTAATAGGTTAACTGTTAATTGTCCTCTGAAGTGACTGAGCAAAACTCTCAGTAGTAAGGACAGTTGAGAATGAGCCACAAGTACTGGCTTGATCAGCAACACCCACGTCATTATAAAAAATGCTTGGTGGTAGTCCTGGCATTTCCAATCAAAGTGATTGACATCTGCATTCCCTGTGGCCCTTGGCAATTAGGCCATGAACTGGAAGGGCAGCATTGCCCAGTTGTTGCAGCTCGAGATGATACCTTGAAATTTCCTGGATGCCCAATTGCATTAACTCTGTCCCACCTTCATAAGTAACTGCAGGTGAGAAAGGAATACAGGTCCCTGATTTACAAACATCCAATGCTTGTACTTAAACAAGACCCCATATTAATATTAAGGTTACACCAGGCATATGTTTGCGTACTTACAATTGGCTATTTTATATTGTCCTGCATTGTGTACCAACTTGCATAGAAACTGACTTATTAACGTACTCAGGAATGGAACATATTCATAGCCCAGGGACTCCCTGCATGATATGAATGGGGGATGTCTGCCCCTTTTTTAATTGTGCTTGTGTGCAAGTCTTGGAGAGCGTTCAGGATACTCCGCTCCAAAGATGGCATGTTGGATAGAAATCAATGTGAGCTGATGATGACCGGAGATACTGATTTATTCTGTCTAGCTGGTCTGCTAAGCTTCTAACTTATAAACTGAAGGAAAATTAAAACCTGAACTCATTTTTTACAGGGCGGTCCCTAACTAAACTTGAAATTTAATATTGTGATAAGGGCAGCTTGGAGTGTTTGCAACAACTGAATAAAATACAGTCCTGAGGAGCTTATGCACTGCTAATGGTGCTATCTTTCAGATGGAGAGAGCTTGTCTCTCCTCTCAGCTGGGTATAAAGATCCCACAGCTGCTGTTTCACAGAAGGGCAAAGGTGTTCTGTGTCAGTGCTTATCTCTCCAGTAATACTGCAAATCCGCTTACCTAGTTCATTGTTAAATTGCTGATTAATGTGTTTGAAGTAGTAAAAGGAGCTATATTAATGCAGTTGTTTGTTATTTGAATGGAGATGGGATTGATAACTCCTTAATGCGGTCCATTTCTCTCTCGATCTAGACAATGGGAGAGAATGAAAAGAGACAGTGGAAGCCTGTTCTGGTAGTGCTGACCGAAAAGGACATGGTGATTTATCCCAGCATGCCTCGCATGAAGGAATCCTGGTCCAGTCCTGCTCACACTTACCCTTTGCTTGCTACCAGGTAAGGAGAGGGGACAAACTTCCCTTTTTATAATTAAAAACGTTCTTCAATTTACCAACAGAAACTTGACTTCCTTTTCATTGCAAGAGCTTCTCAGCTCATCGACCATGTAAATACAATGGGTACAAGGTCAGGTCAGACGCTGGGAAATTTATGGTGAGTAACTGACCACCTGACTTCCCAGAACCTATCCACCATTTACAAGGCACTCAAAAAAAACTTCACACCATCCAGAGAAAGCGGCCAGTTTAAAAGGCATCCTGTCCACCACCTTCAATATTGAATCCTTCCACAGCCAATGAGTGGCAGCAGTATGCACAATCTATAAGGTACACTGCAGTCACTCACCAAATCTCCAAACCTTCAAACCTCAACCACCCAGACAGGCAAGGGTACCAGAACCATTGGAAGTTTCTCTCCCAACCACACATCATACTGACTTAAAATCATATCACTGATCCTGCACTGTCACTGGGACAAAGCTCTGAAACTGACTTCCTAACAGCACAATAGGTGTATTTACACCACAGGAACAGCAGTGACTGATGACTACTTTCTTTGGGGTATTTAAAGATGGGCAATAAATGCTGGCTTTAAAAAAATCAACGTAAGTTTAATTAAACTGAAACTAATAAGACTTTGACAAGTATTTCTTACCTTATATTCTTTAGATCTAATCATTTCCTTCACTGCACATTGTACATGATTAGCCTTCCTTATTTTGAACAAAGGAGCATAGGAACTTGAGGCCATTCAGCTTGCTGAGCCTGTTCTACCATTCAACGAGATCACAATTAATCTGTGGCTTAACTGCACATACTTGCATTTACTACATATCTTTAACATATCTGGTTAACTAAATCAATCTCTTATTTAAAATTATCAACTGATCCAGCATCATTTGCCATTTATTGAAAGAGAGTTTCAAACTTCTACCAGCTTTGTATAAAGAAATATTTCCTGTAAAGATTGACTCTAATTTTTAACCTGTGCCCCGAGACTCCCTCATTAATGGAGTATGAACATTCAGGAAGAAACCATCCGTTCTCCATAACACCTTGAACACTAAATTAAAATTATTCCTTAACCTTCTAACAACTTTCAATTAATTGTGCTATCCCTCTTTTTGTAATTTAAATTTAAAGTCTATCATTCTGGTAAATTTATTCTGTACTCCTTCCAAGGCCAGCAACTGAGAAATATTTAGAGTGCCCCAGGTGTGATCTAACTAAGGCTTTGTATGTACTTCATTTGTATTATATTCCTCTAGGTCTTTCGACTGCAGACTTGGATAATTATTGAACGTTTGCATCTCCTATAGAGAGGGTGTGGGGAGAGTAGAGGGCGAATTTAATCCTGCATCAAAGTGATTCTGAAATTCGCATTGTATCCTGTAATTCATCACTCTGATATGAAAAACTTCAGTGACTTCATCTTGTCCATGTAATCCTGGCCACGTCAATTTGATCAATGTAAATCAGTGAAATGAGATTGCCTTGCCCTGAGTTACTCAGAGACAGTCTCCAGTTAATTACCAGAACAACCTGGCTACAATGTACCAACAGAGTGATACACCAATGTGTCACTTTTGAAAATTCCAATTCTCTTGTTTAAATTTCTCCATGGCTACAAATGCCCTAACCTCCCTGGGCTCTGCAGCACCCCTCCAAATCTCATGATTCTGACCTCTTGCCCTTTATCCCCTCACTCCACCATTTGCTGTCTGTTTCGGTCAGTTGCCTGGGCTCTCAGCTATGGAATTCCTCCTCTAAACGTCTTGACTTCCTTTCCTAAGAATGTTTCTTCAACCCCTTTCGGTATCAAGTTGTTCCTAAAATCTCCTTCCTTTGGATTGGAGAGTTTTTTTCTTTAGATTACACCTCTGCAGAAGTATTTTTAAAATGTTAAAGCTGCTTCTTCTTGGTGCAAATTGGTGCACTAGGACCTCTCTTGCTTCATTTATGGGTTAACGTTTAAAGCAGGTGGATGTGCCATCTTGTGGTCAGGTGCATAAATGGTGAGACAAAGTTCAGCTCGAATCAGAAATTTAAAACTCAAGATATTTTTGTAATCAACCTGTTTGAAGATGGTATTGAGCAAGGTGGGACTTACCTCTGAGTCAGGAGATTCAGGTATACGTTTGCTACCATTGCATCACTTGACCTCCTCATAAACTTAAGGCTTAATTAGCTTTTGGCAACTTAAAGCAGATGTCCATTGTTGGACCTGTTTACTGTGACCTTATGGAATTACCCCTGAATCTGCTCACCTGGGTATGAACTGTGGCTCAGTGGGAGTAGTACTCTGACCTCTGAAGGTTTTGAGTTCAAGTCCTGCTTAATGCTAGCATTAGAGTAGTGCTGCTGCTTCCTTTACAGGTGCTGTATACATGTACCAAACCTACAAATTCTTGGAATATTTGGATGCTAGTATCTGTTTTGCACTTCAGATTCCCTCAGATCAGATCATTGTTCGTAGAATCTGTACAGTGCAGAAAGAGGCCATTCAGCCCATTAAGTTCAGTATCACAGAGGGCTGTGGAGGCCAGGTCACTGAGTATTTTAAAACCAAGATAGGCTCTTGATTGTCAAGGGTTACGGGGAGAAAGCAGGAGAATGGAATTGAGAAACTTAAGCCATGACTGAATATTTATCAGACTCAATGGACTGAAATGGCCTAATTTCTGCCCCTATGTCTTATGGTCTAACCCTCTGAAGAGTATCCCACCCAGACCCCCACCTGGTCCCTGTAACCCTGCATTTCCCATGGCTAAAACACCTAGTCTGTACATCCCTGGACACTATGGACAATTTAGCATAATCAATCCACCGAACCTGCTCATCTTTAGACTGTGGGAGGAAACTGGAGCAGATTCTGGGAGAATGAGGGCACAGTCACCCGGGGCTGGAATTGAAGCTAGGTCCCTGGCGCTGTGAGGCAGCAGTGCTAACCACCGTGCCGCTCCAGAGGGATTGCTGAAGAAGAGGGGCAGATGAGTATGGTTGACCAAATAGCTTTAAGAATGGGCAGAAAGGATTTATCTTTGTTTTAAAAAAAAACTTTAGTGAATCATTTTACAGTCTTTGATTTCAAGCCACTAATTACAAGGAAATGTCACTGAATTCCATAATGGAATTACTGCTGGAAAAATCCCAGTTATTTATTTGTATCATTTATGTAGTTTGGGAGGGGAGGGGTTGGTCAGAACTAAGGAAGGAATAAATTATTAGCTGCCTCGTGAAAAGTCCAGCTCACTGTGCCAGGGCATTGGCCTTTAGTGAAGCTTTGAAAGGTTTCCTGAGACAAATGAATGGAAGGTTGATCATTGCCAGGTGATTTTTCTCCCATGACCCGACCATGACCCAGCCTCCACAACCTAGCATTGTTGTTCTGTCACCAGCTCATTTCGTATCATAAAACCCCTTCCTCTGAATCATAGGAAACAGCTTTAAGAATGTCTGTCTGTCTGGTTTCTTTACCCTGAGTCTGTTTTCAGCAATATTAGTTTGTTTGCAACTGTGTTACTTGTAAAATTTTCATCCCCTTGCTCTTAAAAACAGAAAAGGTTACTGAACAATGCAATTTAACATGAAGACTCCAGAGCTTTAAATGCTTACCCTGGGCTTAAGTGTTTGAAGTGGAATTATAGGTCCTGTTCTCATTTGCCCAGCCTGTAAAATTACAGAGCAAATATTTCAAACTGCTATGCACTCCCCCTGCCCCAAACTTCAACGTCCTTCTGAATTTGCCAGCTGTGGGTGGGGTCTAGTCAGAAGTAGGGGTTTCTGGTGCTTTGTCCATTTAGTGTTCAGTAGGAGCTGGGATAAGACAAATTTTATAGCCAAAGCCTCTTAGACTTTCAAAAGCAACAAGAAAATTTAAGATGAGCTTTGAGAAGAATCTGAAGATCAGTAGTTCATCAGGTCACCACAATTAAATCGAATTGAGTAAAGGGACTTCATTTGAACTCGCTGCGAGTCTGAGACTGTGGAACTTGCTAGTATTAGATGTACTTGAAATGAACAATAAAGATGCATTTTAAGATAAGAAACACAAGTACATGAGGGAGAGAGAGAAAAATTTGGTTAGGCCACCTTTGGAATACTGTTTTTAATTCTGGTCTCCTTGCTGTAGGAAAGATGTTAAACTTGAAAGGATGTCAGAAAACATGTATAAGATGTTGATGAGGTTGGAGGATTTGAGCTATAGGGAGAGGCTGAATCTGTTTTCCCTGGAGTGTCAGAGGCTGAAGGGTGACTTTATAGAGGTTTATAAAATCATGAAGGACATGGATAGGGTGAATAACCAAGGTCTTTTTCCTGAGGTGAGGGAGTCCAAAACTAGAGGCCGTAGGTTTGAGATGAGATATAAAAGAGACCTAAAGGACAACGTTTTCACGCAGAGTGGTGCGTGAATGGAATGAGTTGCCAGAGGAAATGATGGCATTTAAAAGGCATGTGGATAGGTATATGAATAGGAAGGGTTTAGAGAGAATTGGGCCAAGTGCTGACAAATGGGATTAGATTAGAATATCTGATCAGCATGGACAGGTTGGACTGAAAGACCTGTTTCTGTGCTGCACAACTCTATAAATAGAAGGATATTTGGAGGAGGTTAGATGAGTTCAAAGTTTGTGAGAAGATTTGTATCTCGGGTGCTCGTTGTTGTGGTTCTGTTCGCCGAGCTGGGAATTTGTGTTGCAGACGTTCCGTCCCCTGTCTAAGTGACATCCTCAGTGCTTGGGAGCCTCCTGTGAAGCGCTTCTGTGATCTTTCCTCCACCATTTGTAGTGGTTTGAATCTGCCGCTTCTGGTTGTCACTTCCAGCTGTCCGCTGCAGTGGTTGGTATATTGGGTCCAGGTCGATGTGCTTATTGATTGAATCTGTGGATGAGTGTCATACCTCTAGGAATTCCCTGGCTGTTCTCTGTTTGGTTTGTCCTATAATAGTAGTGTTGTCCCAGTTGAATTAATGTTGCTTGTCATCTGCGTGTGTGGCTATTAAGGATAGCTGGTCGTGTCGTTTTGTGGCTAGTTGGCGTTCATGGATACGGATTGTTAGCTGTCTTCCTGTTTGCCCTATGTAGTGTTTTGTGCAGTCCTTGCATGGGATTTTGTACACTACGTTGGTTTTGCTCATGCTGGGTATCGGGTCCTTTGTCCTGGTGAGTTTTTGTGAGAGTGGCTGTTGGTTTTTGTGCTGTCATGAGTCCTAGTGGTCGTAGTAGTCTGGCTGTCAGTTGGTGTTGAAAGACCTGCTTCTGTTCAGTAATTTCTGTGTAGTTCCCTGTGCTGTTGCTTATAGATCAAAGGATCAGGAGGGAAGGAACTTGATTCCCATGAAGTGGCAGGGGTGACATTCAACTTCACTATGAGCAAAACTGAGACCATAAATCAAAACCTGAGAAATCATCAAGAACACAGCATAGAAGCAGGAAAAATGGGCAAGGAAGCAAGAAAATAAAGTATTATTAAAAATAACCTTAAGCCCATGTGTATGGAAATCATGTCTGTTCAATCATAAGATGAAATGGGAAACAAAAACTTTGGGAGAAATCCATCTGGAACAGAGTGCAAATTCCCGAGGCACTTGTCTACAGATGGAATTGGGCTAGGCTCATACAAATGTTTAGAAAGAAAAATGAAACATTTTTATTAGACCTGATGATGGTCCAAGTTGTTTAACCATCATAAAGTACTTTACACCAGCGATTATATTTCATACATAGAAAGACAGCAACCAAATGGTGTACAGCAAAATCTGACAAACAGCAATGCTATAACAACCAGATAATCTATTTTTTATATTAACTCCCGCACACCAGGAAGAATTTACCTGCTGTTCTGCCAAGGGGGTCTCTCAATCATGAACAGTTTACGATCTCTTCTGTCCCGACCTTATAGCTGACTCCTCCAGTTTTTTTTTAAAACTCAAAAATGGAATGGAATTTGAAGCTTCAATCTTCTGACTCAGAGGTGAGGCTCCTACCCATTGAGACACTGCTCAAAGAGTAGGTAGCCTTTGAGAGGGTTCTGGCAAAACATTGTCAGCCCAACTTCATCTATCATTGATAGCCACAAGCGAGGTGCCGGAAGACTGGACTATGGCTAACATGGTGCCACTATTTAAGAAAAGTGGTAAGGAAAAGCCAGGGAGCTATAGGCCAGTGAGCCTGACATCAGTGGCAGGCAAGTTGTTGGATTGAATTCTGAGCGAGAGGATCTACATGTACTTGGAAAGGCAAGGACTGATTAGGGAGAGTCAACATGGCTTTGTGCATGGGAAAGCATGTCTCACTAACTTGATTTGAGTTTTTTGAAGAAATAACGAAGAAGATTGAGGGTAGAGTGGTGGATGTGATCTCTATGGAGGTCAGCAAGGCGTTAGACAAGGCTCCTCATGGTAGACTGGCTAGCAAGGTTAGATCACATGGAATACAGGAAGAACTAGCTATTTAGATAGAGAACTGGCTCGAAGTTAGAAGACAGGGTGGTGGTGGATGGTTGCTTTTCAGACTGGAGGCCTGTGACCAGTGGTGTGCTACAAGGATCAGTGCTGGGTCCACTACTTTTTGTCATTTATATAAATGATTTAAATGTGAATACAGGAGGTATAGTTAGTAAGTTTGCAGATGATACCAAAGTTGGAGGTGTAGTGGACAGTGAAGAAGGTTACCTCCGATTACAATGGGTGGCACGGTGGCACAGTAGTTAGCACTGCTGCCTCACCGCGCCAGAGACGCGGGTTCAATTCCCGCCTCAGGCAACTGATTGTGTGGAGTTTGCACATTCTCCCAGTGTCTGCGTGGGTTTCCTCTGGGTGCTCCGGTTTCCTCCCACAGTCCAAACAAAATGTGCAGGTTAGGTGAATTGACCAGGCTAAATTGCCCATAGTGTTAGGGGGAGGGGTAAATGTAGGGGAACGGGTCTGGGTGGGTTGCGCTTCGGCGGGTCGGTGTGACTTGTTGGGCCAAAGGGCCTGTTTCCACACTGTAAGTAATCTAAAATCTTGATCAGGTGGGCTTAGAGACCGAGGAGTGGCAGATGGAGTTTAATTTAGATATACGTGTGGTCCTGCATTTTGGAAAAACAAATCAGGGCAGGACTTATACACTTAATGGTACAGTCCTGGGGAGTGTTGCTGAACAAAGAGATCTTGGAATGCAGGTTCCTTGAAAGTGGAGTCACAGGTAGATAGGATAGTGAGCAATGTGTTTGGTACACTTGCCTTCATTGGTCAGCGCATTAGGAGTATAGGAGTTGAGAGGTCATTTTGCAGCTGTAGAGGATATTGATTAGGCCACTAATGGAATACTCTGTGCAATTTTGATATCCCTGCTATAGGAAGAATGTTGTGAAACTTGAAAAGGTTAGGAAAAGATTTACAAGGATGTTGCCAAGGTTGGAGGGTTTGAGCTATAGGGAGAGGTTAAATAGGCTGGAGCGTCAAGAGGCTGAGGGGTGACATTACAGAGGTTTATAAAATCATGAAGGGCATGGGTAGGGTGATTTGGAGATGCCGGTGTTGGACTGGGGTGCAGAACGTTAAAAATCACACAACACCAGGTCATAGTCCAACAGGTTTAATTGGAAGCACACTAGCTTTCGGAGCGTCGCTCCTTCATCAGGTGGTTGTGGAAGACACAATTGTAAGGCACAGAATTTATAGCAAAAACTTAGTGTGATTTAACTGAAATTATACTTTGAAAAATACCCACACTCATACATGCATATATGCTATATGTTTGCTATAAATTCTGTGTCCTATAATTGTGTCCTCCACAACCACCTGATGAAGGAGCGACGCTCCAAAAGCTAGTGTGCTTCCAATTAAACCTGTTGGACTATAACCTGGTATTGTGTGATTTTTAACTATGGGTAGGGTGAATAGACAACGTTTTTTTTCCTGGGGTGGGGGAGTCCAAAACTGGAGGGCATAGGTTGTGGGTGAGAGGGGAAAGATTTAAAAGGGACCTATGAGGCAACTTTCTCACGCAGAGGGTGGTAAGTGTATGGAATGAGCTGCCAGAGGAAGTGGTGGGGGCTGGTAGAATTGCAACATTTAAAAAGCACCTGGATGAGTACATGAATAGTAAGGCTTTAGAGGGATATGGGCCAAGTGCTGGCAAATGGAACTAGATTAGGTTAAGATATCTGGTCGGCATTTATGAGTTAGATCGAAGGGTTTGTTTCCGTGCTATATATCTCTATGGCTCAATGGGTAAAACAAGGTAGGAAATGGGAGCAAATTAATAAGAGATCTCAGAAATTAAACAACTGTCAGTGTGCTATTTTGACATTGCACTTTTGTTTTCTGGAACCATAAATGAATTGCCAAGAAATTATTTAAAATTTCATGAGATATGTAATAGGTCAAAGTGACAGTGAGTGCAAGTAAGCTTCCAAACATGAATCTAATTCTGTCTATGAAATTAACAGTGTATGTAGCTTTGGAAAAAAATCCATGTTAGACTGACAGCTCCAGTGACGAGTCACATAGTTCCTGGGTTGGTGTATTTAAATTTTGGAATTTTCCCTATGCGTGGTATGCTGTTGGATGTGGTCATGTGAATATACTGAGTGAAAGCAATTAGGAGTGAACACTAACTTTTCCATTCAGTGAAGTTCTTGTGTTTTCATGAATTAAGCAATGAATATAAGTCGGCCCTGAGTCTTTGAATGTCATGAACTTCACATCTGCCTGGTTAATATGTTGAACTAAAAAAAAAGTTTGGATAAATATCTGGAAATAATACTGTTAAAATGCAACTCATTCATTTCCAATAGTGGTGATGAAACCCATCATAAAAAATAATTCACAAGCTCCCTAGCTGGATTCATTAATCAGCTCCTCTTCAACTGTCCGTTATTCAGAACATTTACAAGGATCCATATAATCTGCCTAGCAGATAATGAAGCTTGCTTAGAACATCCAGAAATCTTGAATGAATCCTGTTTCTATGATTAAGGTGGCAGTACTAAGTACAGTAACATTGACATCACTTGCCCTCTCTCAAGCCCATCTGTATTTGAGACCCTTATCTATTCTTTTGTTACCTTCACTTTTTCAACATGATTGCTCTCTTGAGTAGCCACCAATCACGCATTCTCCATAAACTGGATCTCAATCTAAATTCTACTGGCACACACTACCTCCCACTAAGCCTCCTTCACTTGCCAGCCACTGTGTTGAATTGTTTTGATTCATGGTCTGGTGATGCCTCCATTTCAAAGTTCTTACCCTTGTATTTATATAGTGCCATTCACAACCCCCAGATGTCCCAAAGTGCTTTACATCCAATGTAGTGTTGTCACTGTTGCAAAAAATGAAACTGTAGCAGCCTAGGGATGGGAGTGAGGTGGAGCAGGATGCTAGGAGCAGAGGATTACAAGGTTTAGGCCCAGCTAATATAGGCCAGTCACTGTTTTGCTGATGCCAACAGGTGGGTTAGAGAGCTGTCTCTTTGAGAAGTGGCCACATGTAAGAGGGAGATTTAGAGGATGGAAGCATTGGGGGAACCCATCAAAAGGATGAGTTAAACGGGGAAGCCACAGGAGCTGAAATGTAGGTTGGGAGGCCACATTGGTGTTGGGAAGAGATAAGGACACTAAAGTGGGGCAGCACGGTGGCTCAGTGGTTAGCACTTCTGCCCCTCAGAACCAGGGACCTATGTTCAACTCCTGCCTTGGGCAATTGTCTGTGTGCAGTTTGCACATTCTCCCTGTGTCTGCGTAGGTTTCCTCCGGGTGCTCTGGTTTCCTCCCACAATCCAAAAACGTGCAGGTCAGGTGAATTGGCTATGTTGAATTGCCCATAGTGTTAGGCGCATTAGTTAAGGGGTAATAGGTCTGGGTGGGTTACTCTTCAGAGGGGTCATTGTGGACTTGTTGGGCCAAATGGCCTGTTTCCATACTGTAGGGAATCTAAAAAGTGGGGAGGGAGACTGCATGGGCAGAGATGGCTGCCAGTGTGGTGAAGAGGGAATGGTTTCAAGCTTTAAATAAAGAAACCCTCAGCTGATTAAGATTTTGGGAAAATCTGAAATCACTGAGGTAATGCATTACTTGCAAATAAATATGGTATGTCTAGATTTAGCTTGTAAATATTCAGAAGCTACTCCATGGGAAATAGTATAATGGATGCTTTTGTAATAAGGTGTTAAATTTAAAAATTGAAATCTGAGATGTAGCAGAAAAGGCAGGATATAATACTCTAGTTTTGTGACTTTGCGATGGAAACATATTAGCCGTAACCTCATCAGCCTGCAGATATTAGATTTATGGTGATGGCTTTTTGTATGTAGAACAATATATTAGCTACTTCGGGACATTTTTTGCTAACTTAAATATGTTGTTTTGTGCCAATTGAAATTTGGTTGGTATCTCAGAATCTAATGCTTCCTTGTGCACTATGTCTAAGTTTATTAGAATTGATTATTATTGAGGATATCGATGAATTCTTCTAATTCTGCTTCTGACTGAGACTATATACCATGTATGTCAACACAAATAGCGTGTGACAGTGTGACCGTGTCAACTAATAGAACAGAGTGAGAAGGCAGCCCCTGAACTCTCTGCCTAAAAGCACTGCAGGTTTACCTAGACCCAAAGTTCAAGAAAGCAGCTCATCACCACCACCTCGAAGGCAATTAGAATGGGTAATAAATATTGGTCCAGTCAGCGACTGCCACAATCCATGTACGCATTAAAAACAAACCTTCCAAAACTGTGACCTCTCTCATCTGGCTCAGTTCTACAAGCTGAAAGGCCTGAATGCCACTTCCTGTTTGTGTTCTCAATCATTTCCAATGCCAGATTTCCCATGGACAAATTTGTGGACTTCAGTTATTTCAAGTTTATGATGAGTGTGTGTGTGTCTGTCCTGTTTTGCAGATTGGTTCATTCTGGTGTGGGGAGAGATTCACCACAACCAGGTGGGGAGCTGTCTTTTGCCACTCGCACTGGAACACGCCAAGGCATCGAGACTCATCTCTTCCGTGTCGAGACCAACTCCAGTTTGTCCAACTGGACCAGGCAAATTGTACAGGGCTGCCACAATGCAGCCGAACTAACTAAAGAAGTCACAATCAGTGAGTATCTGTCATGTCGTACATTTTGGTGGGAGGAAGCTTTCTGTTGTGTGACATTTCCACTGGAGTTGTCAACATATCTCAAGGTTAAAGAAGACCTTGTTTAGAGCAGCCCAAGCTGGTAAGGCACCAGTTTGCCGCCTTTCTCAAACTACCTTATGACAAAGTTAAAAATCACACAACACCAGGTTATAGTCCAATAGGTTTGTTTGGAAGCACTGGCTTTCGGAGCACTGCTCCTTAATCAGGTGGTTTGTGGAGTATAAGATCGTAGGACACAGAATTTATAGCAAAAGTTTACAGTGTGATGTAACTGAAGTTATGTATTGAAAAAGAGCTGGATTGTTTGTTGAGTCTCTCATCTTTTAGAATGAACATATTAGTTTTAGTTCCTTCATATGTAAACCCCAGAACTTAAAGTTACATTCTCAAGTGAACTTTAACAATCGGTGCCATGTTGGCCCAGATAATGCACTGAAGTCGTGAGGTGCCTTTAATGAGACTGTTTGTTTGTGCCCCAATCTTCAGACTAATTCTATTTCTAAACAGGGATTTACAGAATCTTACATGGATTCTTCCAGTTTTTGAGCAAAATAAAATGTAATTCTGCAAGTACAAATTCACCCCACAAATGTGTGTGTGTGTGTGCGCGCGCGCACGCACTTTTGCATGTATGTGTGCGGGGTGTATGAGTGTCTGAGAGAGTATTTGTGAGAGTGTAAAGGGGTATAGGTCTGTGAGAGGGTGTGTGTG
This sequence comes from Chiloscyllium plagiosum, assembly GCF_004010195.1. Classification (NCBI taxonomy): domain Eukaryota; kingdom Metazoa; phylum Chordata; class Chondrichthyes; order Orectolobiformes; family Hemiscylliidae; genus Chiloscyllium; species Chiloscyllium plagiosum. Next base: position 98,186,516 of record NC_057713.1, read on the forward strand.
AATGTGTGAGCATCTGAGAGAGGGTCTGCGTGAGTGTATTGGTCAGTAGGTGTCTGTCTGTATGTGTAGTGAAATGGGGTCACCTGTTGTGTGACATGAACCCTTGGAGGATGGTCGCCCAAAGGTCCCAGGTCGAATGTCCCCGACCGCTGAAGTGTTCTCCAACTGGGAGGGAACACTCTTGTCTGTTGATTGTTGCACAGTGTCCATTCAACCATTGCCATAGCCTCTTCGTGTTCTCACCAATGTACCATGCCTCAGGGCATCCTTGCCTGCAGCGTTTGAAATAGACAACGTTGACCGAGTCACATGAGTACCTGCCATGTACGTGGTGGGTGGTGTCCCCATGTGTAATGGGGATAGCATCTACCGTGACAGGGTTGTACGGTGTTGTCCTGAAAGCCAGACAGTTTGCTATGAACAATGATCTGTTTGAGGTTTGGTGGTTGTTTAAAGGCAAGAAGTGGAGGCATGGGGAAAGTATTGGCAAGGTGCTCATCCTCAAAGAACATGGCGTAGTTTTTCGGCTCCTGGGAAGTACTGGACAATGATGGGTATACTGTCGGTTGCAGCTCATGTCTGTCTCCTGAGGAGGTCATTACGGTTTCTCGCTGTGGCACTTCGGAACTGGCGGTCAATGAGTTGAGCATCGTGTGCCGTTCTTACAAGACCGCCTGATCCGACGTGCTACAGCTAGAAACTGTAATGACCTCCTCAGGAGACAGACACAAGCTGCAACCGACAATACTTCTCATGAGCTGAAAAGCTACGCCATGTTCTTCGCGGCCTGCAACACATTATCAATGCGAATGAGCACCTCACCAAGACCTTTCCCACTCCTCCGCCTTTAAACAACCACCAAATCTCAAACAGATCATTGTTCGCAGCAAACAGCCCGGCTTTCAGGACAACAGCATACAATCTTGTCACAGTAGATGCTGCAAGATGTGTCAGAGTGTCAACACGGATACCACCATGTATGTGGCAGGTAACCATGTGACTCGGCCAATGTTGTCTATCTTATACACTGCAGGCAAGGATGTCCTGAGGCATGGTACATTATTGTAGCCTCTGCTTGGTCTCATCAACGGATGAATGGACACCGCACAACAATCAACAGACAGGAGTGTTCATCCCAGTTGGAGAATACTTCAGTGGTCCAGGACATTCGACTTCAGACATTCGGGTGACCATTCTCCAAGGTGGACTTCGGGACAGGCAACAACGCAAAGTGGATGAGCAGAGGCTGATAGCCAAGTTTGGTAGCTATGGGGATGGCCTCAACCGGGACCTTGAGTTCATGTCACACTACGTGTGACCCCATTGAACTAGACACATACACACGCAGACACACGCACTCCTACAGACCAATACACTCACGCAGACCCTCTCTCATACACGAGCTGTGTCTCTCATGCTCACATGCACCCTCTCACAGACTTACACCCCTTTACACTCTGACTCTCACACACACATACATACACTCGCAGAATTCAGATATCCCCCTACATGCGCACGTGCACACACACACACGTTTGTGGGGTGAAGTTATACTTACAGAATTTATTTTGCTCAAAAACTGCAAGAATCCATGTAAGATTCTGTCAATCCCTTTTTTAGATTAGAATTAGTCTGAACATTGGGGACAGGGCACCTCACTCCTTCAATGCATTATCTGGGCCAACATGGCACATACTGTTAAAGTTCACTTGAGAATGTAACTTTAAGAAAGTTCTGGGATTTACATATGAAAGAACTGAAACCAACATGGTCATTTTAAAAGATGAGAATCCTAACAAACAATCCAGTTCTTTTTCAGTATATAATTTCAGTTACATTGCACTGTAAACTTTTGCTATAAATTCTGTGTCCTACAATCTTATACTCCACAACCACCTGATGAAGGACCAGTGCTCCGAAAACATGTGCTTCCAAAAAACCTGTTGGACTATAACCTGTGTGATTTTTAACTTTGTACAACCCAGTCCAACACTGACACCTCCACATCATGACCACCTTATGACAGGGTGAATTCACGATGACCCAGGAAGGGAACTAAACATTTACTACTTGGCATTCGAACTCCTGATTTCCTGGCTGTTGTCCAGTATGTGTCTGCCTGAGACCTTGACCCATTACTGTAGTGTATAATAGAAAATAGATGCAATTCTGTACCCAAATAATAGAGAATGTGAATCTTGTTACAACAGGGTTGAGGTAAATAGCATAGATGCAATTAGACAAAAGCTGAATAAACACATGATCAAACCATAAGCGGATCAAGTGAGATGGAATGGGGTGAGAGGAGGTGTAAGCATTAACATGGATCAGTTGGGCCAGTTACCCACGTTTCTCTGTTGCAAGTTCTGTGTTCGCCTAGCCATGGCACGGGGAATGTGACAACCACATTTATGTGGGCAGCACGGTTGTTCAGCCATTAGCACTGGTGTGCCTCAGTGCTAGGTAATCAATTCCAGCCTTGGACAGCTGTCTGTGTGGAGTTTCCAGTTCCTGCATCGGTTTCCTCCCACAGTCCACAGTCCAAAGATGTGCAGGTTAGGTGGAATTACCGTACTAAATTACCCATAGTGTCCAGGATGTGCAGGTTAGGTGGATTAGCCAGGGGAAATGTAGGGTTACAGGAATACAATGGCGGGGGTTGGTCTGGGTGTGATGTTCTTTCAGAGGGCTGATGTGGATGTAATGGGACAAATGGCCTGCTTCCACATTGTAGAAATTCTATGATTCTATAAAGTACAACATAAATTTATAGACCATGATCTGAGACTCTAGGTTAAGCTTAACGGTTAGAAAAGATCAGGGAGATCCTTGAAGTGCCAAATCTGGGAAAGGGAAATACCAGGTGCAAAAAGATTAAAACACTTCGTTTCACACAAATATTTCTTGCATTAATGATTACAAAATCCACGCATTTCTTTTAAAAAAAAAGACACTTGGTTACTAAAGAGGCAGTGGGATTATTCTGATGACTCTTTCAGGAACTTTTCTACAGTGCATTGTGCTGAAAGTAATAATTCAAATCTATAGTTCTTTTGCTGTGATGTAATGAGTCTGGCGGTAATGCCAAAGTTACGTTATTGGACTGAATGGTAATCCAGGTAATTCAGACATTACTTAGATTATACAAGTTCAAATACCACCACAGCAGTTTGAGAGCTTTATAATTTATTTAAGAATAGATGTCAGGAAATAGCTGGAAAGTAAAAATTAAATTGTGTCAGGATAGATAGTCATCGAGATGTACAGCATGGAAACAGACCCTTCGGTCCAACCTGACCATGCCGAATAGATATCCCAACCAAATCTTGTCCCACCTGCCAGCACCCGCGCCATATCCCTCCAAACCCTTCCTAATCATATACCCATCCAGATGCCTCTTAAATGTTGCAATTGTACCAGCCTCCACCACATCCTCTGGCAGCTCATTCCATACACGTACCACCCTCTGCGTGAAAAAGTTGCCCCTTAGGTCTCTTTTATATCTTTCCCCGCTCACCCTAAACCTATGCCCTCTAGTTCTGCACTCCTCGACCCCAGGGAAAAGACTTTGCCTATTTACCCTATCCATGCCCCTCATAATTTTGTAAACCTCTATAAGGTCACCCCTC
>NC_057713.1:98190247-98270189 GCF_004010195.1 Chiloscyllium plagiosum
CATTAGGTGTATAAGTCCTGCTAAGGTTTGCTTTCCCAAAATGCAGTACCTCGCATTTACCTGAATTAAACTCCATCTGCCATTTCTCAGCCCATTGGCCCATCTGGTCAAGATCCTGTTGTAATCTGAAGTAACCCTCTTTGCTGTCCACTACATCTTCAATTTTGGTGTCATCTGCAAACTTACTAACTGTACCACTTATGCTCGCATCCAAATCATTTATGTAAATGAGAAAAAGTAGAGGACCAGCACCGATCCTTGTGGCACTCCACTGGTCACAGGCCTCCAGTCTGAAAAACAACCCTCCACCACCACCCTCTGTCTTCTACCTTTGAGCCTGTTCTGTATCCAAATGACTAGTTCTCCCTTTATTCCGTGAGATCTAACCTTGCTAATCAGTCTCCCATGGGGAACCTTGTCGAATGCCTTACTGAAGTCCATATAAGCTATCAATCTTTTAAAATCCAGTTGAATAATTAACATCCATTTTAAAGAAAAAAAGAAAAGACTTGCATTTAAATAGCACCTTGCACAACCTCAGGATATACCAAAATGTTTTAAAGCCAAGAAAGTACTTTTTATAGTGCTGTTACGTAGGTATATCCTGATGGTAGTAATGATAATGATATATTATTGGCACAGCATTTGATTTACAGACATCAACATCTCAAAATCAGCAATATCTAATGACCAAATATGGTGTTTCTTTTCTCATCTCTCTGGCTGAGGGATAAATATTGACCTTGAAACCAGGGACAAAGCCCCTGCTCATCTTGGAAATAATGCTATGGGGTCTTTCATATTTAGCTGAGGGGATGGGATAGGATTCAACTTAATGTTTCATCTGATAGACAGCACCCTTACTGTGTAGTGCTTCCTTTGTACTGCTCTGGAGCGTCAGCTGCTTCTTGGGCTCCTGCCATTCTTGTCTGATCTAGGCCCACATGTAACCCTAACAACCAACACAATTGACTTTAGGGATGGGCAGATTGCCAGTAATACCTGCAACAATGAGTAAGTTGTGTTTTTAAAAAAAAGCCAAAATAACTAATTTAATTAACCTGAGAAAATGGACAAACTTATTGTTAAATAGTAAAGGATACCCATTCAGATGCCGCAGTAAAAAGATCAATTAAATTAGCCTGCAGTCAACACTGAAAAACATGCACCACTGCAAAGCAAATTCATATCCTTGTCAATGCTAATATGTTTGGGTATCAGGCCAACAAACATGACACTCTTTCACATTGAAGCAGTAGGTTATCCTATGTACTGTATTACTTACAGTTCAATGAGAGAATATATTTTACAGAAAGGATATCATTGAGGCTCTGGGAAAGGTACAAAAGGAGGATACTAGAATTGAGTCATTAAAATTAAGGGAAGATTTAATACAGTAGATATAAAAAGGATGTTTTCGCCAATGAAGAACATCTGAATTCTCTATCTCTCTCCAGGTACTGTATCCCAAGATTGCCTGGCACTATACTCCTATTGATTTATGTTGATCAATGGTGATGGTTTGCTATTGCCATCTGCAATATGATTGACCAGCACCCTCTCTGGTTCTTACCATCAGGCATATTGGAAGGGTTTGCAGGTGATAATCACCTGGTTAGGCTACATTAAGTACCTTCCATAGCCTTCAAGTACCTGATGTGGAACTTGAACATTGAATTCTGGCTCAGAGACAGGGACACTTTCCACTCTGTCACAAGACCTCTATAGCAAAACGAGGAGCCATAAATATAAGATGGTCATTAATACATCTAAAAGGGAATGCAGCAGAAACTTCTTTACTCAGAGAAATCAGTATTAAAAGTAGATATCGTGAAGAGGACACTAGATGAACAGGAGGAAGAAAAAAATAAAATGATCTGTTGATCAGGTGAGCTGAAAAGGGAGGAGATAATTCTTGTGTGGTGCACAAAATCAGTTGGACTGAATGGCCTGTTTCTGTGCTGTTCTACATACACTGAATTTCCCAGGACCTTCTGATACTTAATGTTGAGTGTGGGCACAATCCTGATTGATTGGTCCTAAGATTAAACATTAACCATACAAGGCATAAGACTGTCACAGAGCTGCTTGTTCAGTAAGCTAAATTTGGGATACCTTCAGTGGTATGCTTCGATCTCAGAGTTGCGTTATTGCACAGTACAGCTATGTAATTGGAGGCCAGCAGCTATATAACTGCAGTATTAAACAAAACCCTCTCGAACTGACCATCAGGAATGTACAATGATATTAGTGATGGCTTGAATGCAGAGCTTAGGCCAGAGTAGGACTAATATGTCATGTCAGCTGATGAGAAGTTTTAGTGAAAAGAATAAAGCAGTAAATTTAGAGCTACTCCATGCGTGAGGTAGGAAATAAGATGCAAGTACAGTTAATATTCATAAACAGTAAGTTTTATTTATAAAGACAATGAAGTTGAATAGCTGGCATTCGATTCACCTCACTAAATTTCAGTAAGATGGAGTGAACTGGTAACTTGATATTACAGAATGAACTGTACTGGGTGAGCTAAATACCGTAGCAGTGACAATTTTGATGAAGTGACACATGTAGTATTTTTGTGAATGTTTGCCCTGTGCTTTCATTGATCTGTAATCTAGCATGTTGCTGGTTTTGTTGTATGAAATGAAAGCATACACAGGTTGCTCCATAAATATGCCTTAATGGAAGCGTGGAGTTTGTAGAATAAAGCAGCTTTCCATTCTGCATTTAATTGCCACTCACTGTTAGTAGATTAACAAGTGTGACAACTCTTGTTGAGTACTGTAACTATCAGTTAGTTTCTCTGGTATTAATTATCGTACAAAGTGAGGAATGTACAGTATAACTGAATGTTCCCGTGCACTTCTGTTGTGGATGAGTGTCAGAGAGTTAGGAAACTAAGATTACATTTTTAAGATTTGAGATCAAAGAATTCTCCCAGTTTTATTTCTACCCACCCCCCCTATATTTATTGTATCACTGTTGGGATGTAGGTTGCTCAAAAGACAATTTGACTAGAGTGGCATCACAGCCAAGGCTGTGACTGTCCTCAACTGATATTTAGACAGACAGTCTTTCTTTCTTTCTGTCTGTCTCTGCCTTCATTTGTATAAATATTGACGAAACCACATCTCGAATACTGTGTACAGGTTTGATCTCCTTATTTAAGGAAGGATGTAAATGCGTCGGAGGCAGTTCAGAAGAGGTTTACTAGATTTACACTTGGAATGAATGGGTTGTCTTATGAGGAAATGCAGGACAGACTGGACTTGTTTTCATTGGTATGCATTATTCTGAGCGGTCTTGACAAGGTGGAAGTGGATGTGATATTTCCTTTCATTCCAAAATGTGGGGGCAATGTTTCAAATTAAGGATATCTTTTTAAGACAGAGGAATAATTTTTATTTATCTCTGAGTTGTGTGACATTGGAACCCTATGTCACAGAAGTGCGGTGAAGTTAGGTCATTATTCTTAAGACAGAGGTAGATGGTTTCTTGTTAGACGATGGAATCAAAGGGTAGATGGAAATGTGGAAATCAAAAGACTGAGGTAAGACACTTTTATTGAATATGGAGCAAGCCAAGGGTTAACTGGCCTACTTCCACACCTTGTTCATATATTCAACCCTACAAGCTCACCGATCCTTATGCAACAATCTCCAGATTCTCTTGCTCCTTCTCTGGCCTAATGTGCACACCTTACTTCCTTTTTCCCACTACTGGTGGCTGCCCCTTCATTGTGGGGATTTTACGAAATGCTCTGGGAGGCAGAGATGAAAAGAACATTCAAGTTTATTCAATATATGCAGGTAAGACTCTTCAATAAAGAAGTCTCTTGCAAGTTTTAGTTATTGCACCCTTCAGGAAGCAGTGTTCTTGCTAATTTGATCATATTTTCTGTCTCTTCCTTCAGTTCTGCTTTATGCTATCTAGAGAAAGAAAAACAATTTAATTCTATTAATCCTTTATACTTCCCACATCACCCTCAGTTGCATATACCCCAGGGCTCCAGAATTTCCTCCCTAAGCTAATCGCTGGCCATGCTTTAAATCACCTTTTGCTTGGCTTGGTAACTATTTAGGAAGACTGAACTTTTCTTTATTCAATAATAGGATTATTATTGGCTAGACCAGCATTTATTATCCATCACTAATTGCCCTGGAGATAATTGTGAGCTCCTTCTTGAACACTAAAGTCCACAGGCAATTCAGTGTTGTTTGGATGGCTTGTGACCTGGAGGTCAACTTGCAGGTGGTGATGTTTCCAAGCATTTGCTGCTAGGTGGTACAGATCGTGAATTAGTAAGGTGACATTACAGGTGTCATGGTGAGTTACTGCAGTGTTAGATTTGGGGGAATTCATGATCATTACCTAATAGGCAATTTTCAGCTCATTTATTGAGTTTAAGAAGCAGCAGTATAGATATGTTAACGGATTCAGAATTAGGAAACTTTCTGTGGAATGGTGGATACCTGGGTTTGGAGTGGTGGGGTTTTGTAGTCTTTGTTCTTCCCTTGAACTACTGGTCTTGTCCGGGAACTTTGCTTCTCTCTTCCAAACTCCTCCTGTAGATGTACTATATTCTGGGGGCCTAGCAATCTATGTTGTGTCAATGGCCTGTCTGAACTCTTTTTTGCAAATGACTGTAGGCGGTTACTCATGATGTCAGGATGACTCTTGTCCTTGTGCCTACTTTCATTTGAAGGTTAACTGTCATTTCTTTTCAGACCAAAACATGCTGTTCTTCAAAATACTGCACTGATGATAAGGCATGATAAATCTTTGACGTCCACTCAACAGAACATCATGACATGTGATTCTTGTAATCCTGTTTTCATGTGTTAGAGATTTGTTTTATATTTCTAGTTACTTCTGTGACATAGCTAAATGAGGTTGTATGCTATACAGGAAATACTAAATATAGAACATTAAAGGAATTCTGTTTTAAAGGGAGCCCTAATTTTCAACAAGTGCACTTTGTATTAAACATCTTGGGGCATTTCTCTAAGTTATTGGTGATGGTGATTTATTCTGTTTGATGGCTCAATGCAGGTTCCAAAGACTCATGTGCACCAGACAATGAAATTGTGTACTATCATAGGATCTTTTCCTAGTTGTAATGTTCTATTGATTGTGTTATTCTTGTTATTCGCAGCATGTACATACAGGACCCAGGAGTGCCTTCTGACCATTCATTATACAAACGGATTTTCTATCTTGAAAGACGGACAAGAAGGAAGTATGCCAAAGCTGATTTGGCAATATCCCTTCGAGAAATTAAGAAACTCCTCAGATGACGGGGTGAGAATGCTCTTTCTAGACTTTGGCGGAAGAGATGGGGAAATTGTAAGTATCCTTGTTTGTCTGTTAATTGATATTTAATAATGAAGTTGAAACACTGCAGAAGTGACTGACTGAAAAGATCCAGGCTTTCTCTCTCACTGTTCCCATCTGGATTAGACATTTATTAATATCACTGTGTGGTTATCAAAAAATCTAGACGGTGGCTTAGTGGTTAGCACTGCTGCCTCACAGCACCAAGGACCTGGGTTCAATTCCCACATGTCTGTGTGAGTTTCCTCCCACAATCCAAAGGTGTGCAGGTCAGGTGAATTGGCAATGCTAAGTTACTCATAGTTTTGAGGGATATGTAGGTTAGGTGCGTTAGTCATTGGTAAACGTAGGCTAGGGGAATGGGTCTGGGTGGGTTGCTCTTTGTGGGGTTGGTGTGGACTTGTTGGGCAGGTGCCCTGTTTCCACACTTTAGGGATTCTATTCTATCCTATATTTTAAGATGCTTCATTACATGACACAACTACCCTCCGATTTTAATAGAATTCCCAGGATGTTTTTTGTTTTTCTGTAACTTATTTTTATTATACAGTGATGTCATTTTGACTCCGATTCAATAAAACGTGTCTCGACATCTACATTAACTATGATCCATGATAAATGAAATTAACCTACCACAGGAAACCTACACAAAAGGTCATCAGTTTAACACGATAGAGGACAATATGTGTTACAGTCCTCAAACTGAAGGCTTACAATACCTACATCTAAGGGCTCCATTTTGATTTTTAAAGTTGAATAACATCTTGGTTAAGAAATTAATCACCATCACCATTTTCACTCACATTTTAGGCTATGTCTGGTAATGGCTAATATGTAACTGGGAACATAGGAGGAAATGAAATAGTGGTTTAGAATCTGAAAATAAACTCTATATGCTGCAAGTTCTAATACGCATATCACTTCTATTTGTTGGGTCCTCTTGGCCAGACTCTCACCTTCCATTCTCTATAAACTTCAATCCATTCAAAGCTTTGTTGCCTATTTCCTAACTTACATCAAGTCTGTTCACCCTTGTGCCTGTGGACCTATATTAGCTCTTTGTCCAGCAATGTCTCAGTTTTAAAATTCTTTGTTTTCAAATCCCTCTAATCTCCATCTCTGTAACCTCCAGCACTTCAAATTTGAGAATTAGACGTGCTTCCAAATCTGGCCTCATACACGGAACTGATTTCTTTTATTCCACCATTGGCAATTATATCTTAACCTGTGTGGACTCTAAACTTTAGAACTTTTCCCTAAATCTCTTTGGCTGTCTCTCCCTTTCCCCTCTCGACACTCCTTTAAAACCCTATGTCTGGTTTCTATGTTAGCCTGTTTGGCCAAGACTGGGGTATTGTGGGTATGTTCTGTGTGTGTTGGCACGCTTGCTTCTGTGTTTGTTTTTGTGGTTATGTTGTGGGTGGGCAGGGTAGCAGATCTATTTACCATACTAAGTCTTTAACCAAGTTTTTGGTTACCTATCTTTAATATCCCTATATGAAACTCAGTATCAGATTTTATCTGAGGAAGCTCCCATGAGGGACCATAAGATATTTTAAGTCGTTGATGTAAGCACTAGCTCATACTGTGTGTACCTTCACTAATAGCAACTGTATGAATATTCAGTAGAATACAAATGGCTAATTTCATAGTTATATTTGGTGTCAGCATAAGCTACTTTTTCAAACGTCAAGCAAATCAGCTAATTTTTTTGCTGAGTCTTACTCACCAATACTGCTTTGGTCGGGGCATTGTTTTACATTATTGTCACATTTTGTTGAGATGTTAAAGAATTGCGCTTCCACTAGATTTGTAAAGGTATTGTGTCATTACTTTATTTTTGTTGTACACTTAAAGTCTTGCACCATCTGTAGAGAAAGAAAGGATTAAAGTACTGAAAACAAAAAATGCTTGAAATCACAGCAGGTCAATCAGCGTCCATGGTCAGAGAGCAAGCTAACATTTTGAGTCTAGATGACTCTTCATTAGATCTCGGAACTGAACACAGATGTTCCGCAGTCACCTGGTTTATGTTTTTTATTGTAGAAAAGGCTAACTATTGATACAAAGTTTAAAACGTTTAATTTTCAAAATACAAGGGACTTTCTCTTTGAGGTTAATAAAATAACTTTTCTAACTGTTTTGAAAGTTCTCTTTTAAAAACTCAAGTTTGTTATTTTGTTGTCCTTGTCTAGCAGTTGGATCTTCACTCGTGCCCGAAACCTATCGTTTTTGTCATTCATTCGTTCCTTTCAGCAAAGATTGCGCGACTTGGCTTGCTAGCCTGAAATGGAAACACTTGCAGGGCGAAGGAACTCTCCTTGGAAAGATCTTACACAACTGCTACGAGTCAGCCTGAGGGGGTGGTGGGAGAGTCTCTGTAAAGGCAGGAGTATTTAATCTTTAATAAAATCAGACAAATAGTTTATTTAATGGAATAGAGAAAGTTGTAACAATCTGAAGCAAACGTAAAAGGCATCTCGTTGCTTTTATAACAAGAAACTTTGTACAAATTTAGACTTTCATAGCACCATTGAAAACAATCATTGGCAGCAGAAAAATATTAGTATCTTTTCCACAAAATCAAAGGTTTTTTTAAAAAAAGGTTTGCAGCTATATTGTTAATTCTGTTTTGCCCATTATATAATTGAAAATATCTATCAGTGAATCTTTCATATAATTCAAAGTTTCAATAAGCAATCGATTAGATTTTATAAATATATGAAATGAAAGCAAAGTTTAATTCATATAGTTTCTTGTGAGAGAAATTGAAGCTTCTTTATTATGTTAAACTCAATCAAACAGTTGAGGTAAACGTTACACTTCATTGGCTTTGCTCAATTGTAAAGTTCTAATATGGTCTTGTGTTGGATGAATCTTGATTTGTGTTAAGTGCTTTTGTCATGTAAAACTAATTTGGAACTGTTAACGTTTTCATGAACAATAAGTCAATATTTAACTTTCAGCCAACACCACTAAAAACAAATTGTCATTGTTGAGGGTGCTTCTGTGCACAAATCAGCTGTTCCATTGCCAACATCACAACTATGCTGTTAATTCATAGGTGTACCTCTGATTGAAAATCAGAGATTCTGAGGCTGTGAAAGTAATGTTAGTGAACACAAGTCTTTCTTTTCATTAGTTTGACCATGTTCCAAATTATTGAGTTGTTGAGTTCTTCCTGGCAAAATGACTGGTTAATAAGTTTAAACAAATTGGGCCTAGAATTTGGCAGGGGCAGGTGAATCGTCAATTTTAGCTGTTTCCACTGAGGTAGGGTTTTTGTCCATTTTGTACCCCCATGTTCAAGTTTCCTTTCCATTGATATTAACCAATCCCAGCTAGGCAGGAAAATCTTTATTTACGAAGTGATCCATTTGAACTTATAGGTTTACGTCCAGGTTGCTTTGGGAACAACCAATAATAATTCAGAATGTTTCCCTTTAGTTGTAAAGGGTACCTTCTGATGATCCTGGATCAGTGGGGCTGGAAGAGCACAGCAATTCAGGCAGCATCTTCTGATGATCGCTATGTCCAGTTGCTATATTTGTGATAGAAAAAAAATGCATGTGCTTGTGCAGGAGGGAAAGAAATGACAGCACACAAGTAGGTAACAGAAGGTAGGAAGGTGGTACCTTGCCTCTATCTTTATTTATAGCGATGCTCAACAATTTTTACACTCAAAGGAACAATTCCAACTGATCTGATTTTTCATTGAAAAGCTGGTTTTTTTTATACAACTGGGGCCATTGTTATCCTCAGCAGATTGAATTATTAATAATTTAATTTTATAGGAAGGTTAATATGTTCCCTCCTCCCCCACCTCTCCAAAAATGATTATTGGTCTGGACTTAAATACTTAGTCAGATGTATAAGTTCTCTTGGCTACTATTGTTTAAACTAGAATTAGTTTCAACCATCATCGGTAGAATAAATTTCTAACATTTTAGCTGAGATTAGTTGCTCTTGACAGCAATGTGCAAAACTACCGTTAAACCATATTTTGGGTTATTCAGAGAAGAAGGAAAATGTAATGCAATTCAACATTTTAAATTATATTTAATAACAATTCAAATTGTTAATAACTGCCTATTATTGTACAGCATCTTAACATGGAATTTATAGACCGGATCTTAAAGCTGGGTAGTCTAAAATAAATGTATATTAAGATATTTTAATGATTAATTCAAGCATATTGCCATTGTAGCGCTACATTCTTTTCATGAAAATGCATTTACCTCTTCTGATATGAATATAATCACACAGGATTGTTATGAATGCAGTTTCCTTAAAAAGCTCAAGGTCACGAGATGAACGTAGAGAAGACCATCAGTCCATTTTAACCATGCAATGTGTGACAAAAACAGCAGAAGTTATATTTACATTAATTATGCCTTTAAAACAACAAAATGTTTGATGCACTTCATAAGAATCTCAGGAAATAGCATCAGACACTAAGCTCAAATGGAGAGATTGCAACAGGTGAACAAAAATTTGGTCAAATAGTTCCTCAAATAAAAGCAAAATAGATGGTTCTCAGATAACACATGTTCCAGCAGTGTGATTTGCTTATAATGTCACTGAGGAGTTAAGGAACAGTATTTTCGAGAATGCTTACCTGTGTTTGTAATAGCGCAATTCCAGCAGTGATTGTTTCGCGCGCTTCGTTCTGCAAGTGCAGCGACATCTGTGAAATTTCCGTGATGTTCTGCACATTCACCGAAAGAGCAGCTTTGAGAGCGATACATTGGGCAGCTTCTTGTGATAGGTATACTAGTCCTAGATTATCCCTTTTTTGAAAAAAAAAATGGAGGGGCAGAATACCAAGAATGTTAGCAAGAAGCATCCTGGTGATAAAACTGTGGGTGGTTATTCCAAACGAGAGGCTATAACACTGGAAGAGAAGCTAGATATTACAAGCATTTTGAGCTTAAGGAGCACAGTATGATACAGCTTGCTTAACAGGAATGAGGGAGTCTACCTTACGCACCATGATGACCCCTGCACCTGCATTAACAATATTTTTAAAATGTACTATTAAATTTTCTTTTGTTTCATTGATAAATGAGATTATACTTTCATTCAGGCAGTGCTATACTTTGCGTTAGAGTTTTCGATGATTTTTGAGCAATTGAGTGATATTTTTGCTGGACTGCCTCTAACATCTCTTTTCCCAGAGGCCCCATTGTTTATATTAAGCGGGGTTTTGCTGGAATACAACTGGTGTTACAGGAGAACTACCTGTACTGTGGACGCTGGAGAAACTCAGCTGGCTTGCCAACATCTGTGGAGAGAAAGCAGAGTAAATGTTTCACATCCAGGAATCCTCCTTCAGAGCTGAAAGATGTTCAAAAACATTGTCAAAAGTATATATTTTTTTTAAAAGGGTGAGGGAGGAGCAAGGGGGCAATGGTGGAAAGGCCCAGTGTAAAAGACAAAGGGTTTTTAATGGAAGTGAAATAGAAAAGGGAATGCTCAATGCACCTCTCCATCATCTGCCTCCTTCATCTTAGTCAAAAGCACATTAAAAAGAAACAATTTTCCAACACCTATCAGCTCAGAAGAAGAGCCATGCTGGACTTGAAACATTAAACTCTATTTTTCTCTCTTTTTACAAGGCTATTTACCAAGTGATGGCAATTGGGATTAAAATAGTTCGGTGGTTATTTTTGACCACTGTAGACTCAAACCCATTCTCTTGCTTTCTCCCCTGACCAATCAAGAACCCAACAATCTCCAATTTTAATACACTCAGTGACTTTGCCACACAGAAGGCTGTGGAGGCCATGAGTACCACAGATTCACCACCCTCTGGCTGAAGGAATTCCTCCTCATCTCAGTGCAAAAGGATCATCCCTTCACTGAGAGGCTGTGCCCTTGGGTCCTAGTCTCTCCTTCTAGTTCAAACATGTCCACGTCCACTCTACCCAGGCATCTCCGTATTCTGTAAGTTTCAATGAGAACCCCACCCCATTCTTCTAAAATCTATTCAAGTACAGACCCAGAATCCTCAATCATTTGTATGACAAGTCCTTCATCCAGGGATCATTCTTGTAAACCACTCTGGACTCCTTCCAACTCTAGCACATCCTTCTTTGGATACAGGGTTCAGAACTGGTCACAGTATTCCAAATGTGGTCTGGCCAGAGCCTTATCCAAATTCAGCAGTACATCTCTGCTCTTGTACTGTCAATGAATGCTAACATTATGTTTGCCTTCCTATCTGTCAAATGAACCTACATGTTAACCTTAAGAGAATCCTGAATGAGGACTCCCAAGTCCCTTTGTGCTTCAGATTTCCAAAGTCTTTCCCTAGAAAATAGTCTACGCCTCTATTCTTCCCAAAGTGCCTATCCTCACACCTCCCCAATTGTATTCCATCTGTCACTTCTTTGCCCACTCTCCTAGCCTATCCAAGTCCTTCTGCAGCCTCCCCATTTCCCTAACACTACTTGTCACTCATCTATCTTTGTCATCTGTACACATAGCAACAATGCCCTCAGTTGCTTTATTAATATACAAAGTAAATAGTTATAGACCCAACACTGACCACTGGTCACCAGCTGCCATCCTGAAATAGACCATTTTTTCCCCCCACTTTGCCAGCCAGCCAGTCCTCTATCTATGCCAATTACCTTGCCCCTAACACCATGAGCTCTTATCTTATTTAGTAGCCTCTTGTGCAGCACCTTCTCAAAAGGCCTTCTGGAAAACTGTTGAACTTGCTCATAATCTCCTCAAAGATTCTAACAGATTTGTCAGGCACAACCTCTGCTTAACAAAGTTGTGCTGAGTCGACCCTATTTTACAATGCACTTCCAAGATCTTAAAAGACAGAACTTAATATGTAGTAAAACAAACACAAATAGAAGTAATAAAACAGCACTAATTTATTTTGCAAAAACTAACATTGTCACTGCACTAAGGCTGCATTGAATAGTTCAGACTATTAACATGTCTTTTTATTTTTGACCACTTACAAATGTATACTTTAAATTATTCGCATTCTTCTCAATCTTTATAAGGCTTTTGTAAACCTAGGTCAGCTTTTAAAGTTACAGCCATTGTTTAGTTATATATTTTATGCATAAATTAAAATCCCCACAGCAACTAGTTTATTATCCATGTCAATTAATCCAGAAACACAAATATTAGGCTGCAGTGCTTCTAGCATTGGACAGTTGCAAAAGGTTAACATTGCTGACAAGTTGTGAAGAAAAGAAAGAATTCTCGACTCTTTTTAAAAGCAGTTTAAAACCAAAGGTTAATTTAAAGAAAAGAGCAAGCACAGAAATAGGAATTGTGTTTAGTTTTTCATCTGATGATTCAAAGTCAAATTTAGTGATCAGTGCAACTTGTTCAAGCTTTTTTTTTTCAACTAAATCAGCATTACAAATTATTGTCTTTTTAAAATAACATTTGAGGTGGTCATCTGTTTAAAGGGAAACAATACTAAATACCACTAAGGCAATCAAGTTAGCATTCTTCCTAAATCCTAATTGCTATTTGACTTTTTTTAAAATAAAGAAAATGCTGTTTGGTAGCATTTTTTAGGATCTGAGCTGATCTACTTAAAGGTAACCTTTTGAGGTGAAAATTTGTAGTGATGTAACAAAAAAAAGACAATTGATGTATTTGTCTGATTGATTGTGATTCCAAATATTGTGAAGAATCAGGTGCGAAAAACCTGCTACAACAGCATAAGTTAAAGGGACAATACAAGATGGGGTCAGGGTTTGTTCGGGGTAAGGGGAAAAAAAGGCAGATTAAATACAGTGGACAAAAGTATACATACACCATTCAAGCAACATTATATTTTTAAGGACAGAATAATTGCCATCCAGAGGAAAAGAAGGCCGCACTTGTCAACAATTCCCATTCTGAGCAGGTACCAGTGTCCACGGTGTTTCCATGTTTACAAATTCCTGGGTTTAAAAAAAATCTACCAGACAATCATAATAGGACCTATCAGCCTGAGTGAGTTTGAATGACAAACTTATCAAATTCATGAGGGTGGTGGAAGTTGAGACAGTGATTTCAAGAGGAAATTGGATGGTCACTTGAGTGAATGAAACTTGCAAGGCATCTCAGATAGCTCTCAAGGAACTAAACTGATGGAGTTGCTCTACAGAGCCAGCATGGGCTGAATAGGTCATTTTCTGTGGCATAATGATCCTATAGATTTTTTTTGTTGTTATTAGGCACTAAATAGTGAAGTGAAATTTGTAGTGTCAAAACAAGTCTGTCATTCAGTTCATCTGGTCCATATGATGTAACAGATGCCATGTGCCTCATCAAGTTTGCTCTTCCATTCAATGAGATCCTGGCAGATCTGATAATGCTGAACTTCACTTTCCTACCTTTTCTCCATAACTCTTACTGATAAAAATCTGTATATCTCAGCCTTGAATATATTTAATGGTCCAGCCTCTACAAGCCACTGTAAAGAACTCTAGAGATTCAGTATTCTCAAAAGAAATTCCTGCTCTATCTTAAATGGATGACCTCTTACTCTGAAAATATGTCTTCTACTTTGAGACTCTCCCACAACAGGAAACAACTGCTCAACATCTCCCCAGTCAAGTTTCTAAGAAGCTTCTGTTTCAAAAAGATCACTGCTCATTCTTCTAAACAGCAATTAATACAATCTGCTCAACCTAATTTCAAGAAAAATGCCTTCATGCCCAGAATCAACTTAGTGTGCATGAGGACTCTCAAATCTCTACTATTTTTCCGCAATTTAAATAATATGCAACTTCTCTATTCACAAAGTGTACATTTTCCCACATTATATTCCATCAGTGAGTTTTTGCCTTGCCAATATCCCTTTGCAGACTCTGTCACTCTCACCATTAACTTTCCAATTTTTTTTGTCAACTGCAAACTTGGTATATTGGCAAAATGCTATGTTCACATTCCTCCTCCAAGTCATTTATCTTGACAACAACTGTGGCCCCAGCACTGATCCTGATGGCACTGCACTAGTTACAGGTTGCCATTCTTAAAATGCTCCCATATCACTTACTTATGCTCTACAACTGTCTCGTCCCATCTGCCTTTAAAGAAATCTAAGCCTATTAAATTATCCTTCAGTTCCTTTCTCCCTGGTATTTATCTAGTTTTTCTTTAATGGAATCTACGCCATCATTTCTTCATGTGGTAGAGTTTGCATTGTCACTCGGGATAAAGATATTTCTTCACATGAAGAAGGATGTAAAAGGTTTCGAGAGGGTGCAGAAAAGATTTATGAAAATGATGCCAATGACGGGGTACTAGCTGGGGCTAGACTGAAAAAAGTGGAGGTTGTGCTTCTTAAAAGGTGGAGAAGATTTGACAAATGCTCAAAATCATGAGGAATTGCAACCACACAGAAGAGAGAGGGAGAGAAATTCTCTTCCCTTTAGCAAGATCAAGAACCAAAGGAGACAGATTCAAGGTGATTAGCAAAAGAACAAAAGGCATTGGGAAACATGTTTCAGCAGTGAATGGTGGAGGCACGTTCAACAGTGGCCTCAAAAGGAAATTAGATTCCCAGCTGGAGGAAAGTAAATGTCAGAGTTACAGGAAAAGGACAAAGGTGGGAAATTAGCTGAAGTGCATTCAACAGGTTAAATGGATTCTATTTACATCATAGACATCCTATTATTCTATTGATGAATAGTGGCCTTTAAATTCCAATTTTCTCAAGATAAAGGAATGGAAATTTTGCAACTATACAGACTTTTGGAGTAATATGTACAGTTCTGGACACTACTTCTTAAGCAGGCAATGTGGCCTTGGAAGGAATGCAGAATAGACTAACTAGGATGATACTGGGGCCTAAAACAAAAATTATACAGGTTGCATAGTCCAGGTTTCTATTTTCCTCTGTATAGAGGATAACGAAGTGTTCTAATTGAAGTGTACATGATGTTTAATGGAGTTGTTGGAAAGGAATGACTCCTTTGATGTAAGAGTCTTGTACAGAGAGGCAGGCCATTCAGGGAAGATGTAAGGAAGTACTTCTCCATACAAAAGTTTGTGGAAATTGACAACCCTCTCTGGTGCGGGTATCAATTAAATTTCAAAATGAAGATTAATACACTTTTTTGAGGAATGGGGTAATAAAAGGTTGCAGACTCTAATGAATTAAAATACAGATCAACAATTACAGCACTAAATGACAGCAAAATAGGGCTAAATGACTTACTGTTCCTTAATCTACAGAAAAGCTAACAGTTACAGAATCTGACCCCAAAATCCTTCAGACCCATAAAATCTCATAGCAAAACCTAATTCAATTTAATTCAGTTGCAATGAAGCAGTAGTCTTTGGGCTGTTTCCAGCTGTACAATATTTTCAGTTCATAGAATCAAAGAATCTTTGTCAGTTTTTTTCAGGGGCTTGCTGGAACTTTTGAAGCTCTTTAACTTAACAAAGCCAGAGAACCTAACAAACATTGAGCTGTGGAGTGATAAACCTAAAACAAATTTGGTGAGGAAAGCAAGATGGGCAGATGAAACAAAAAAAACAATAATTAAAGAAGAAATCTTAAAGCAAGGTTACAGGATGGACTTATTTTAATTATGATCTGAAAACATATGCATGTTATTTTGTTTTTGGAGCATATTTCCTTTAATGCATTATAATCGATGAATAAGCAAGGGAGATGGTTGATGCAAAGTACTAAGTGTCCTTTAATTTCCTGTGTTTCACCACACTGATGGGATGAATGTCTGTTCTTGCAATCTGTAAGGATTCCAAGTGAAAAGACAACTCAGCAGTCTCCACTGAAATCATCAGGGGTCTCATTCCCTGATCTTGCAAACTAGTAATCTCACTTAACATAGCCTATAATAATGCCCAGTGTAACAAATGTAAAGCATTAATAGCAATATAATTAGGGCTGTTTCATGAGCTAATGGATTAGACACATTGGTAGAGCAGTGTTAAACATGAGGAGAGACGGAAGGTAGCAGAAATTAAATTAATTAATTCCCAACATTTCAGTAAATAAAACTATTGCTTACATTTTAGGTTCTCACTGAGGTGAACATCTGGCAAGTGTTCCAAGTGCTCAAATTTGAATCTATTTGATTACACCAGACTTCTTTAATTACTTAAAAGTGAAGGCAAGTCTGGTGGGATTTGTGTTTCTGAAATTAGGGCAGCAGATGCATGGGACAAGCATAATCTACATAGTTTCCTTCAAGTCTATAAAGCCACTTAACATCCTGACTTGGAATTATATCACCATTCCATCAGTGTCACTGTATCAAAATCCTGAAATTCCTTTCCTAACAGCACTATGGGTGTACTTACATGCCAATGTCTATAATGCCTTAAAGGGCTATGAACAAGAATTACTGTTGTTCATTATCATTGGATAATACTAACAAGAGCAGTCAATGGAAATGCAACTATTCTAAAACAAAATTACATTACCGAGAATAAACAGAATAGCGTAACTAGTTTCTCATCTCTCATACATTAACTTTACATCAGTGAACCTTTACATGACCTTAACTTACAACCTCTTGCAGAACCACTGGGCCAAATTACTCTTGCAGAGATCCAGCAGAGACTGAATGGTACCCATCAATTCTACAACCATTCTGATTTGTCCCAGGCTGATATCCCTACTTGCATCATTCACTGTGTCTGTATATCTCCTCTCCTTTACCTTTACCAGGGCTTTGTAACAGTCAACTATCATAAGCCTGCTCAAATAAGTGTTTCTTAAAAACCTAATGCTGTTAATAATTTACTACTTAGACACTTCCCTAATTGTTCTAATCCCTGTTCAGTGTATGAATTCCCTCTTTCTCCTCTCTACTTTCTTGGCTGAGGTTTACAATACAATAAACTGTACATAAAAGCATTTTCAGTGTACTGGAAAGGAAAGTTGGCTGTATACTGTGCAGTTGATATTAACAGGTAGATATTTGGTAGATTCTCAAAATTTGCAGGCCAGTTAATCTCAGCCTTCCTGGTTGCTGAATTTAGAAAATCCATCATGTTTACTTGAA
Organism: Chiloscyllium plagiosum; assembly: GCF_004010195.1. Classification (NCBI taxonomy): domain Eukaryota; kingdom Metazoa; phylum Chordata; class Chondrichthyes; order Orectolobiformes; family Hemiscylliidae; genus Chiloscyllium; species Chiloscyllium plagiosum. Next base: position 98,207,590 of record NC_057713.1, read on the forward strand.
GCAACGGACTGCACAGATTCCACACATTCGGCATTCTACAAAGGGCAATGTGAAAGCAGCTAGGTGTAAACTGTTGTGTTACTTTAGGTTAAGATGAAATCATATCTAGCACATGCTCTATAATCAAAATACAAATGTTGAGTTAAACACAAAAAAAAGGTTAATACCAAAGATTTCAGGAGATTTAACACCAGAGAAAGACAGATTTGGAATTAACTTACTGATCATTTACAAATGCTTCTTTATAGCATATCAATTATGAATTAGATTGATACGAGGATCCCAAGAACTTCATTAAAAATTATTTTCTCGAAGTGAACACAATTAAAATGACAAATTACTAGTTTCTCAGCAGTTCTACAAATCTGAGCTAGCATTTGCCAACAAGTATTTTGCTGATATACTGAATTACTGTGAAGCATTTAAAAAATTTGGACAAATAATCCACAGCTGATACTTTAATGTGCCTTCAGTTCTCATTTACAATATTAAGTACTGTGACAATTGCATATGGGATACAGTATATAGTGATTTTTAATATGACACCTATACAATCTAATAAAGCATTAAAGTAAACTTGGTCTTCGCAATAAATAATATTCACCGTTAACACCAGCAAAGATATATCATAAACTGAATAAAGACCCACTAATTAAATGTTATAAATCTATATAGTGGAAGGGGACTAAATTTTCAACTTTAATCTTATTGGTGGGCTCAGCAATTCAGCAAAACCAAGGAAAAGTTACGTCAGTTTTCTGAAGGATCCAGCTTTCCAACTCTAATATAATCGAGAAACAGTTAATGTAAAAAATGCAATTTGGATTTTGTGAACTGCTGAGTGTTATATACGACAAAACATTGTCCTGCTCATTTTCTGTACTTTTTACTTAATAAAATAAAATGAGACTTTTTCCTTAATTTCAAGAATATGCTTGATAAATTGATTGTATATAAATGAATATTGAATAAAAGATTATCAAAACTTTATTTCTGTGTGTTCATTTGCTTCTTTACAGGAGTCTTACTTTGAGTCACTAGATTTCAAATGCACTTTACAGAAAATGTGCACAATTTTACAGCACAATCAATTAAACAAAAATCACTATGTTGGAAATGCATGTTCTTTTGACCAGTTATTTCAAATTTTTGACCAACTGCCCTCCACAGATCAAAAGCTGGACAAGTAAATGATCTGGGTACACCAGAGGGACATTTTCCAAAAACATTTTTGAATTCACATAATATCACATCTAGTCAAGTGCAGGATAACTGCCTAGAGTAATTTAGACCAAGTCCAAAGCCTCAGTCCAGACATGGTACAAATGTGACAGATTCAGGTTCAGCTCAATGATGGCTGTTAAGTAAATCGTATGAGATTGTTCCTAAAGATTTATTTATTGCCCATTGTCTTCATATTATTTCTGCATTAACATTACAAATACAACTGTTTCCTAGGTTTAAGAAAAAGCCCAAAACAAGAGATATTGTTTGAGAACAGCCTGTAGAATTCTCCATTTACAGATGATGCTCTGGATGTTACTTGGACTGCTTTCTCCCATACTTTTTAGCTGTTTCATATTTTAAAACAATGATCATCAGTTTAGATATATTCCAGTTTTTATCCTTCATTTTTCAAATGGCTGTCAACAATTTGGATTTTAAAATGTTTAAGTTATTGGAGATGTTGAGGGAAAAGAAGAGTAGAAACAAGAAATAGCATTAAAATAATACTAGAGACTTCTAGTACATATAAATGTACAGATTTCTACGTTAAGCTGCAGCATTTGTTTTGGAAAACCAGAATAGAACATTTTCTATTCTGAGAGCTATAATAAAGGGACACAGGATGCTTCTTAATTGTTCGGCTCAGATAATATTCAAAGGCTACTTAACAAGATGTGGTAAGGAAGGGTCACATTATAATTCTTCATTAAAAAAAAATCACAAGAATGGACTTTGTCCGATGATTACTACTTTCATACCAAAGCAGGGCAAATCCTATATCTAAAAGAGGACAGGGAAGATGGCCTCCATTTTAAGTTAATTCGGTTTTTGGTATTTGGGTGCTTGCTGTCATGACTTTTTTTTGTTTTTGAAAGCTTATAAAGTATTTCAAAGTCATTTTACACTATTTAACAAACTAGATTTTGAAGCAGCTGGCATACCTACAGCAACTGATAGGGTGGATTTATGGCAGTTTTGTTCCGTCACAAGTCATGTGGTTTAAAATGGATCAGGTAAAAACCAGCATGTTTTAGTTTTAAAATTTAAATATGGTAAAAATTTAAGATTAAAATCTTTAACTGGATTATATATGCCTTCGGAATGAAATGCACAGTTTCAATACAAATATAAAAAGCAAAATCTCAATTATTCTACTGGCCTCGAAGTATTTCAGCCTTCAGAATAGAAACAAAATTACACTGATGTTGCTATGTAACACAATTAAACATGTTTTTATATTTGGGTTACGTTGTATTCTTTCATGTGAAGAGCTCTTCGGTGAAGTCCCAGCAGACTGAGTAAGAGTTTCCAGTTAGAGTTCCTGAATTTCACTTCACGTCAGTTTTTTCTAACACCCAGTCAATCACCTAGACAAGAAACAGCAAACAGATTTGATGGAGAAATTTGTTGATTGCCCATCCTGCAGTCTGTGTGTAGACCATTGCTTTACATAAGGTGGCAAGAAATTATAGGTATATAACACCTTTGACACAGTAAATATCACAATAGGGTGTTTTATGGAAGTTTTTGTTTAGTAAAGGAATAAATAAGCCCTTTAGTCATGGTGAGGGAGTTTGAAAAGAGGACTGAAAGTTGATTGAAGAGTTTTCAGAAATTTTTGTTTATACTGAAAGTTAAATGGTAACAAGAGATTTAGAGAGACAGAGTTATAGCTAAAGGTTTTCTCACCAATATGAAAACAACAACCGGAAGAAAATGATCAAAAGGACTCAGTAGAAGAATGAAAGGATCGAGGTCTTGTGGACAGTGGAATAATATTATGGAACTACTTGGGGAGAATGAGAAGTCAATAATTGCCCTGCAAGGCAAAAGCAATGAACAAATAGTTGGAGCATGAACAGTGGAGGTTAAAGGCTGACAAAAAGCTATGTTAAGTCTATCTCGTACAAAGGTCAGTTGCAGTGGGAGGGTTACCAAATAGAGGACATAGATGATGTGAGGTTTAAAGTTGTTTGTATAGGATACCAAGGACTTTAATTGCTTGGTTAAGAGAAGCTGATAGGGAGTAGAATAAAGCCTTCCCAACTTTCAAGCTTAGGAAACCTTATACTCATCCATGAGTGGAGATCAGACAGACAGCTTGAAAGAATAGAATTAGTCACAGGGTAAAGGAAGTAATGCAAAGTAGAACAAATCATAATTTATAATAGTTCACACCATGGAATTGATATTAGCAAAGGAAAGCATATAAGTGCATGCAGGGGACATTGAACTAAAAAGCCAACATAAGCAAGCTATTAAACAGGAAGTAAAATATGACAATGTAAAAATACTTCAAATCATATGGTACTATTACATCTTATTTGGTTCTTGAAAGTAATTGAGGTTTTCCTCATTGCCCGATATAGAAACACTGATGTCTTCTAGGCACAGCAAAACTTTACAGGAAAAAAAATTACACAACTTTCAGAAGCAACTTAAACACATGGTCTGTTAATTCAGATTAAATTCATGAACTAGACAAAGTCTTGTGAAGCATTGCTCCACCGTGACCTGAAAACCTAATTTTCCAAAAATGAAGGTTTATGGTGTGTTTAATTAATTTCTTCATAAAGTTATTAATTAGAACGATAGCAATTCAGCCAGATTATTTTAGGTATTCCAGTACAGCTGGACATGCTGGTTTATAATGACTCAGTGAGTAAAAGGTCATGAAGGTTGAGTAAACTGTAAGCCATCAAAGGTGGCACGATGAGCCAGTGAATCGTACACCACAGGAAGACATTCAGTCCATTAGGCGTATGCCAATTCTTTGATAGATCTATCAGATTAATCTCTCGCAAACCCTTGACCACAACTCTGCAACCTATTTTACCTTCAAAAGAGAATTAGATAAATTCTTGAAAGTTACAAATGGACTAATTTCCACTGCCCTTTCAGACAGTGCTTGCAGGGCACAACTTGCTGTGTAAAAAATAGTTTGCTCATGTCTGCCCACCCCATTAATGGGTTGCAGATCCTGACAGATTTCCTGTGGCCCAACCTCCATCACACACAAAAATTTATCATAAGTGAGAAATGGGGGAAGAAAACTTCTGCTGCTGCCAAACTTTGCTCGCTGAGTAGCTTCATGTAATCTCCAGTGATTAAGCTTCAGTGCCAGGAGGGAAGAAAATGAAATAGATTGCCCAAAATTTGTCTGAAGCCCAATTTAATGCTGAAGCATAACACCCACCAGGCCTAGAGATCCTGGATACCTGTTGCGTGGAGATGCAATTAAAGCCTATATTGCTACAGTGGTAACGATGGAAAATATACCACTTTAGAATCAAATCAATTGTCTACGATTCTTCCAAATGAGAGGATGTTCCAGCATTTACAGATAACTTTCCTCCACTCCTGCCCACTTCACTAGTGCCACTGTGTAGCTAATACAAAGCCATCAAATAATTTTGTTCCATTGTGTAAAGACTATCCTGTTGAATGGCTGTGCATGCCATTGTGACAGAAATTTTTTCATGTTTCAGCATAGTATCAGCAATGTGACCTCATGAGATTAGCAATCAAATTATTTCAAAAATCTAAAAAACAGAATGGGATAATTCAGGAATAGCAATCAAAACCACTAGTTTCCAAGAACTAGCTGATGTTTTGTTTTGATTCACTGTCAGACCTGGGTGGGCATCACTGGCTCTGCCAGCATTTACTGGCCAGAAGGCAGTTTAGATTCAACCGTATTGTTGTGGCTCTGGTGTCATATGTAGGTCAGACCAAATAAGGACATAAGTGAAAAGTTTGAATTTTCCAGCAACAGTTTCATGGTCATTATTAGATTACACTCCACAAATCAGATTTTTATTGAATTCAAATTCCACCATCTGTCAATATAGATTTTGAATATGGATCCCCAGAATATTACTTCAGTCTCTAAATTAATATCAATAGGCCAATAAAATGAAATATGTGCTAATAGCCTGTGATAACTACTGCTATAATTGTCTATTAACTCACTACATCCCCATGATTTCCCTGATTTGCATATACAAACATATAGGGATGTCATTAAGATCATTACTGTTCATTTCAAACTATGATATATATTATAGTGAAGCCTCAATATCTTTTTGGAACTAATAACACACCTCTAAGGATGGAAAATTCTCTACAAATGTCCACGGCCACCTTTATGAATTTCCTGCAAAAGTCCGGTAATTGTTGGTTAACTTGCACAAATTGGCTGCACACAGACCTGCATCAATGAACTAGGATATTTGCCTGCTAAAATCTTGAGTGGGACCTTGCAGAATACTTTCATTCTGGAGACTTGTAAATAATTTGATTTGCTAACAAAATATATTCTGACAAAGCTGATACTTGGAGTCACAGATGAATAGCACGGAAACAGACCCTTCGGTCCAACTCGTCCATGTCAACCAAATAGTCTAACCTAATCTAGTCCCATTTGCCAGCACTTGGCCCATATCTGTCTAAACCCTTCCAATTCATACACCCTTCCAGATGCCTTTTAGATGCTGCAATTGCACCAGCCTCCATCACTTCCTCTGGCAGCTCATTCCATACACACACCACCCTCTGCATGAAAACATTGCCCCTTAGGTCTCTTTTATATCTTTCCCCTCTCACCCTAAACCTATGTCCCTAGTTCTGGACTCTCTATTTATCCTATCCATTCCCCTTATGATTTTATAAACCTCTATAAGCTCACCCCTCAGCCTCCGATACTTCAGGGAAAACAGTCCCAGCCCATTTAGCTTCTCCCTGTAGATCAAATCCTCCGACCCTTGCAATGTCCTGCAAATCTTTTCTGAACCCTTTCCCTTTCAAGTTTCACAACACCCTTCCAATAGGAAGGAGTCCAGAATTGCACGCAGTATTCCAGAAGTGGCCTAACTAATGTCCTGTGAAGCCTCAACATGACCTTCCAACTCCTACACTCAATACCCTGACCAATAAGGGAAAGCATACCAAACACCTTCTTCACTATTCTATCTACCTACAACTCTACTTTCAAGCAACTATGAGCCTGCACTCCAAGGTTTCTTTGTTCAGCAACACTCCCCTAGGACCTTACCATTAAGAGTACAAGTCCTGCTCTGATTTGCTTTTCCAAAATGCAGCACCTCACATTGATCTAAATTAAACTCCATCTGCCACTCCTCAGCCCATTGGCCCATCTGATCAAAATCCTGTTGTAATCTGTGGTAACCTTTTTCACTGTCCACTACACCTCCGATTTTGGTGTCATCTGCAAACTTACTAACTATACCTCCTATGTTCACATGCAAATCGCTTATATAAATGATGAAAAGTACTGAACCCAATACTGATCCTTGTGACACTCCACTGATCACAAGCCTCCAGTATGAAAAGCAACCCTTCACCACCACCCTAGTTCTCCCTGAATTCCATGAGGTCTAACCTTGCTAACCAGTCTCCCATATGGAACCTCGTCAAATGCCTTACTGAAGTCCATATAGATCTACTGCTCTACCCTCACCAATCCTCTTTGCAATTTGTTTAGAAAACTCAACCAAGTTCGTCAGACATGATTTCCCACACACAACGCCATGCTGACTTTTTCCCATCAATCCTAGCCTTTCCAAATACATGAAAATCCTGTCCCTCAGGATTCCCTCCAACAACTTGCCCACCATTATGTCAGGCTCACCGGTCTCCAGTTCCCGGCTTTTCCTTACCTTCTTTCTTAAATAGTGGTACCATGTTAGCCAACCTCTAGTCTTCTAGCACCTCAACTGTGACTATAGAGAATACAAATATCTCAGCAAGGTGCCCAGCAATCACTTCCAAGAGTTCTAGAGCACACTTGATCAGGTGCTAGTGATTTATCCACCTTTATGCATTTCAAGACATCCAGCACCACCTCCTCTGTAATATGAACATTTTTCAAGATGTCACCATCTATTTCGCCATATTCTATATCGTCCATGTCCTTTTCCACAGTAAACACTGATGCAAAATACTCATTTAGCATCTCCCACATATTCTGCAGCTCCACACATAGGCTGCTTTGCTGATCTTTGAAGGGCCCTATTCTCTCCCTAGATACCTTTTTGTCCGTAATGTATTTATAAAAGCCCTTTTGATTCTCCTTACCGCATTTGCTAAAGCTGTCTCATGCCCCCTTTTTGCCCTCCTGACTTCTGTCAAAGTTGGCTGGTTTTTAAAGTCCATAGACTCAGCTACTATCTGGTTTGACGCTCAGAGCTAAGTAAATAAACATTTTACAAGTTTTATTTAAGAAAGTATTTAGTATGCATTTAACAACAGGTACAGTTATGGTGTATCTGACTTGCACCATAAATTCCAAACCTTCATTTGAGAACCATATCACCTTTGAAGCAACGTTTGACCTTTATTTACCTCCCCAGCCCCAGCCTGAAATGACATGTGGAATGTCAAGCAACAATGCTCTTTCATCATAGACATGAAAAGACCAGTTATCTGGGTACTTCACTTCAATTTATTAACATTGTTAATTAAAAAAAAGGTACTGATTCAAGAAATTGCCAATTAATTTGATGACATTTGTGGTATAGCTTTGAAGTGATGCAAAGTGACAGCAGTGAGTTCTATCCACAAGATCAATAGCAGCAAATCACCACAACTCCTTCCAACAGCAACTAACAAACGCACAGCCTCTACTACCTAGAAGGGCAGAAGAATGCAAGGGAACTGTAAGTTTCCCTTCCAACCACATACTGTTCTGACTTAGAACTACACTGCCGTTCTTTCCTGAATCAGAATCCTGGAGCTTCCTTCCTAGTAACATTGTAGGTATGTCTGCACCATATGGACTGCAATAGTTCAAGAAGGCAGCTCACCAGCACTTTGTCATGAGCAATTAGGGATGACAACAAACGTTGGCCTAGATAGTAGCACCCATATCCCATGAATAAATTTAAAATTAAAATAAAAGTAAAAGATGAGATGAGATTATGATGTTAGTTCTCGCAAAAACATATGTGATCATTACAATAGTGGTGGAGGAACCTAACCAAAACATAAGACAATAAGACAGTAACTAGGATACTTCTTGACAAAGAATTATGCTCACCTGTCGCACATTATTGTTTGCAGTCTTTTTCATTTCTTCATGTAGTCCACGTGACGTTTTTAAATCCTATATTTAAAAGTCAATTGGGAATTCTGAATCAAACAATGTCATTTTACACAACTTTACATGACATCGAAAATAGGGTTGAGGCCACTATCAAATGATAGAGCAGACTTGATGAGCAAACGGCCTACTCCTTCACCCAATTTGCATACTCATATCATCTGGTGCAATATTTTCAGATATAACAGTATTCTAGTTTTTCAACCAAGTTTTTGTATTTATAATCAAAATTAATGCATAAAAATACTTAATTATTCAGAACTATATGATAATCATACAGAAAAGATGCATATTGTAGTCCTTCCTACTGCTGTCCAGCTGTTTGCCGTCATTGCGCCTGCAAAACTAAATACAGTACAAGATCTACTTCTTAGATTTTCTTCTCAACGATAAACTATCTTAAAAAAATTAAATATACCCTGACTGTTACAAATCATTTGATAATAGGTAGGAAGACAAGAAAAGCTTCACAGACAAAAGATACTTATTTAAAAGTAGGACTCTAAATGCCTTTCACTCTTTCAAGGTGGTTAATGTTAAGCCAAATTGGTTTAGCATCAAGGTTATTTATTGAACGCTTCATTCTTGGCCAGCAATTAGTTAAAAGCCCATAAAGGATAAAGTGAGGATTGCAGATGCTGGAGACCAGAGTTGAAAAATTTCTGAAGAAGGGCTTATGCCCAAAACGGTCGATTCTCCGGCTCCTCAGTTGCTGCCTGGCCTGCTGCGCTTTTCCAGCACCACACTTTTCAACTAAAAGCCCATAAACCCCAAGTAAAATGTTGACTAAGTTAACCTATTGCCTCCCACTCTTCCCAATGCAAACAGAATTTTATTTTATTGGCGAGCATACCAACTTGTCGATCTAGCAGCTCATTGCCTCTATCAGTTCCTTGCCAAGATACTGACTTTCTTCAAGGGCCATCATCTTCTTTTGGATGAGAAACATAGTTCAATGTGCATATGATTAATGTTGGAACACTTACATAATCAGAAAGTATCTAGCTGACGTGGGAGACAGCAAAAAGAATCAGGTTGAAGTCATACATTAAGAATTTTAAATTAGTAAAACTTGCTTCAGGGTCTGAGAAAAATTTCCCAAAGCAGCAAGCCTTTTACTGTCTCCCAGGAGATTGCATGGGTGCATAGAATGGGAGAAGAATGGGCAAATTATGTGCCGAAATTGTATGACAAGATATAGCAGGTTTGATGAATCATTTATCATTTTCTTTCTGTTACACACATTTGTAAGGGAAGTGAGACGAACAGAAGCATTAAAACTAGTGGTTCACTTGGGACAAAGCAATAACACAACGGACTGGTCTTTTTGTTGAAAATTCTATGATAGAAATTAGAAGTACCATGTTTGAAGAATAATTATATGGTGCCATAACTTTAGTCCCATCATGCAAGGAAAAGAGTGTAATTCCATTGAACAATTGAAAATACAGGAACCTTGGATCCATAAATCAGAGCTACAATCATACAAGCCCAAACTCTAATGGAAGTTCCCTGTGAAAGTGACCAGGAACTGGGAGAACAGGAACATGGATTTACCCATCTTTTTGACTATACTGCACATTCTGGTTCGATCTGGCAGCAATAATAATGTTACCTTCTAACAAAATGGAATCTTCCAGTGGTGATAATGTAATATCCTTAGATTCAAGAATGTTGCTCACCATCACATTTGCAAACGTATTTTGGACTGGGCAAGAAATGTTCATCTAGCCCATGAAAGAGTAAATTATTTAAGAAATAATTAATTTTTTCTGAATTGGAGCGACTGCCTACCACCAACACATGGCTTGAAAGTTGACCATTCATTACTCTTGGATCTGGATACATAATACTTGCTATTGGTCTATCATGAGGAGCACCAACAGAGAAAGCAATGCTACAATTTCCTACTTTATCTTTAAAAAAATCCATTAGTATCTACATTTTGGGGGAAGATTACCTGCCTATTTGAATTACATACTTTTTAACCAATATTAATATTTTAATGTGTTATTGTTACTGATATCTGAAATTACATAGTGATTTTCACCATCAGTCAGAGGAAATTTGAAAATGCTTTATTTACATTAAGTAATAATTGCTCTTTTCACAGGTAAGGACTGGATTTAAATCATCATATCATTGATACTGTATCAAGGAATATTATTGTTAGCAGTACAATTACCAGGGTCATCACAGTCACAATTGAAATAATGCTGTAAATGTTAATTTTAACTTTGAAAGAAAAGCTACTGGCCACAAAAAATAAATAGTTAAAGAAGAGAATTTTCAGATTTAAAAAAAAGTCTTCTTTGAAGCTAGTCTTTTGTCAAAGGATTGGTCTGTCACTGTAGTCAAGCTAGCTGTGAAGGTCATCAGACTTTACTCCCCCATTCTCCAAACTCCTACACTGTCATCCATTCAAATCTTTCTTTACACAAGCTTCACCATTCCTGCTTGAATCTTCTACAAGATGTTTTTAAACTGACATCTATTGTCAGGACATCAATTTTTAGTCATAAGATATATAGATTCCATCAAATAAAATCATGGATTAACTTCTTAAGAATCTACATTTGAAGACATGACATCTCCATGATGATCTGAAAATTGCAGGTTACTTCAAAAGAGCACAACCACTCAATGCTCAGCCAAGGACTAAGTGTGTCCATACCATTAAAAAAGTACATTCCCACATTATTTTGAAATTATTCACGTCCAATTTGGTTTCAACATCTACTTCTGTGACTTCTCTTTCAGTACTGAAAATTTCCTCGACATTTATAGCTGCTCAGTACCAAAGAGACTCCACAAAATACATAACTTTGATCATCCTGAGAATGTGACTAGCAAGTGCGAACATTGGCAGTAAGCCCACCACTACATTTCGTACACCTGAAGAAAATCAAAGCAAAATGTCCCCAGTGAACATTCAGATTTGTATGACTCAAAGGAAAATTTAATGGTAATACTGGCCTGAATTTTTTAATTTTTCAGCAGTGAGAGTGGTGAAATGGAAAGGAGTGATCTGCTACATCTCTAACATTGATATCTCAGCAAACACCAAAAATGGCTGCCTGGCAGAAAAGTAGCAAATTAATAGTGTCAAGGGGGTCTTATTGCCCAGTCAGCAGCCTAGACCAGGACATTACACTGGAGAGGGAATTATGCTCTGAACAAGAAACTGGTCACTGTCACCAATTTAAAGGCCCAACTCTCAATCACTTTTTAAAGGCACCTTCAAAAGATTAAATGATTAAAGAAACATAAAAATGATATAATCGTCACCATCAGACTTTGCTATTTCATGCAGCCATAGCCCTTTGGGAAGGCCTTTCCTTCCAGCCTTCTGTTGCTTCCTCAAACATACTGTAAAGTACTCCAAAAGTTTCTAATCAATACCTGGGAAACGGAGTTGGCAGCGAAAAAAAAGCACACAATTGGTTTTTTAAACTTGATCAATGTGTTGTCAATTGGTTATTTCAAAATGGCAATTGGACATCTGACAAAGACTGGTATGCTGACTTCGAATTGCTGAGCCAACAGCATCACACCATATTTTGCATATGAGGGGGTGTGGCCTACTCAATTTGTGACAATAAAATGCAGCCCATTCTATCTAATGAAAGGATCACTGTGGAACAAAATAGAGACTTGATTACTGCATAATGAAGGTAGACATTAATTGACTTTAAAATACCAAAGAAAACCAATTCAAACATGTTGCCCCGAAAAGCTAAATGTTCCTTAAAAAATAAAGACCAATGGCTTTTAAACACACTGCAACAAAACAAATACTGTATTTTGGTGGCCCAGAGTGCTAGACTAAAGAACCTTACCTTCAGGTAAAGCATGGATATTTTAAACAAACGTTGACTGCAAGATAGAAAAGATTTATGCTTCTTTGAAATTCCATTACTTTCGAGTACTTTTGCCACAACTTCTTTCAGCATCTAAGGAGAAAATACCAGAGTGTAAACTAAAATAAAGGAACATTTCTCTGCTCAGGTCCTGTTCTTAAATGATTCAAGAAATGTTTTCTTACAGATTAATTCCAAAATACGCTTTCTATCTCTGATCCATGAATTGATGTACCTTAGTTATGCTGCCCTCAGAGTAACACAATTTAGAATGGTCAACCAACATCTTTAAAAAAAAAAGTTATGAAATTAGAAACTCCAAGTTTCGAAGAAGAGTCTTACTGAACTTGCAATGTGCACTGTTGCTCTCCCAATAGCCAGTGTCAAATCTGCTCTAGGATTTATTTTTATTCCTTTGGGAAAAATTATTTTCAAAAATCAGACATTGTGACAAAATCTCAGCACCTATCTGCAGAGGTTATTGTGCAGACGTTATCTTTTGGGCAGTATACCTCACTTAAAATCCATAAGTCCCTTTCTACTTCTGAGCATATCAGCACAACAAATTCCCACTGATATAAATAATGTTTCTGAGGAAAACAAAAATCCGAACGAGAACAAAGTCACATGCAGGATAAATATCATAAGGGAAAATGTTTCAACTAAACTAGCAGCAAATTGTCCATAAGCTTACATTAACTGTCACAATTGATTCAGAGATGCACCTGACCCCATGACTTGAATTGGAAAACCAGTGCACAAGTCCTCATCTTCTCATGACTACACTTGTGACACCCTAGTTTTGAACTGAAATCAGAAATGGACAAAAAAAAGGGGAAGTTCAGGGAAAGCCAAGCTCCATTCGACATATAGAAATGTTAGGTCCCATGTGTGCTTGTCTTTTGCTTGTAACAGATTAGTCACAAAAACAGAAATTGCTGGAAAATCTCAGCAGGTTTGGCAGCTTTGTATACTGCTATTCTTAGCTAGCTATACAAGAGAATTCTTATACGATAAAACAACCTGACACATGCCTTACCCTTTTGTGCTTCTGAGATCGTGATTCTTTTTTCACACTTTCATGACAAGCCTTTGTTGCCATTCTCTGAATCTGGCTATTGGGCTTCTTACTGGAAGCTGAAACAGTTGCAAGGCTTTGACCATGTTCCCGCAAACCAGCGACTGAATTATTTCCATTATTTCCAGCCTCCTGTGATGTTCGTAGTGAATACTGGGAATTCAGAGATTCTGTGCTTTTGGATTTGCTAAGTCTGGGAGAGACAAAGCAATGAAGATTAGTTTTCAATGGGCATATCCGAACTACTACAGTTCCAACAAGGCTAATCATATAGCTTATGCTGTTTCTTTTTCTTTTCTGCTGTTTTTCATTGTGTAGATGTTTCAGCTGTTATTATTACAAGCAACCGTTATAGAGTCATAAAGCCAAACAGCGTTGAAACAGACCCTTCAATCCAACTTATCCATGCTAACCAGATATCCTAAATTAATCTAGTCTGACACCTTTCTAAACCCTTCCTATTCATGTGCCCATCTAGATGCTTTTTAAAATGTTGTAAATGTACCAGCCTCCTCCACTTCCTTTGCAACTCATTCCATGCATGCACCACCATCTGAATGAAAAAGTTGCCCCTCTGAAATCTTTCCCCTCTCACCTTAAGCTTATGCCCTCTAGATTTGTCTTCCCCTAACCTGGGAAAAAGACCTTGGTTATTCACTCTACCCATTACCCATTTCCCTCACGGTTTTATAAACCTCGATAAAGTCAATCCTCAGCCTCCGAGACTCCAGAGAAAATAGTCCCAGCCTATTCAGCCTCACCCTGTAGCTCAAAACATTCAACCCTGGCAATATCCTTGTGAATCTTTTCTGAACCGTTTCAATTTCACAACACCTTTCTTATAGCAGGAAGACCAGAATTGAACAAGTATTCCAAAAGCGGCCTAACCAATGTCCTGTACAGAATCAACATGACCTCTCAACTCCTATACTCAATGCACTGACCAATAAAGGTAAACGTACCAAACGCCTTGTCTATCTGCGGCTCCACTTTTAAGGAACTGTCCAAAATGGCAGACAGGAGAAAATCATGGCTGTCAGAGCTGCTCCTTTTGAGGTTTGTCTCCCTGCACCACCCCCAACCAGCTGCTCCCACCACCACCCACCCACACACACACACACACCGTTTGCAAATGGGCAGCACTTCCTGAACAATCATGAGTGCACCGATGGCTACACTAATAACCAATCTAAGATAATCAGTCAAGCTTGTAATATGGCTTATTTTGACTTACCAGCAGCAGCTTACACAGAATGGGTTCCTATTTGCATGTAATCTAAAGGAATATGCTCAAACATTGCACTTTAAAAAGAATTGCCCCGGAGCTTGAATACCTGTAATTCCGCTTAGCTTTCTCCATGGCAGCTAATCAAAGTCCACTTGCCAACCAATCAGCAGCCCTTTACCTTGCAATATAAATTATTATAAAACTTCTGAAAATTGGTATTCTTGTATTGCCCAGATGAGTACAAAAAGGCTTTGGCGATGCAGCTCTCTTTTCAGAAATATTTCAGTTATTTAATATCACGCCAATATTGGTATAAAAGAGGGGAGTGGAAATAATGGAGGGACAGAGAACACGCAAACAAATGACTCCAAATTAGCAGCTATAAAGTCATTTGCAATCACAGGCTATTGAAGGTTACAAAGTACTGCAAATCTGAAACAAATGTACAAAACTGCTGGAAGCATTCAGCAAATGAGACTGGACCTGTCAAAACTAAAATGAGCATGAAAATTTAAGACACAACTTCAGGTTGAGTGAAGGTAGATGGCATCACAAATGTCAACATTCTTCCATTTAGTACAGGTGCAGGCTGAATGACTAAAAAGTTGCAGCATATTTTGTTGTTATCGCCATTTGAAAGTTACCTTTTGCTGAGTTGGAAACTCTCCACCTTCCTTGATGTATGCTTTTGTCCTGTCCCACCAGTATTTTTCTGATCGTTCTGGAAAGCTTCACCATCCGGTACACTTCCAGGTTCTGAAAGGACTGCAGGAGACGACAGTGGGCTTAATCCATAAATAACTGGACACTGTTCTCTCGAACAGGTTGTGTTAGTTTCATAGCGGATAAGGCGAGACTGAAGTTTCCCAAATCGAATATCCTTTTCAAGTGCTCTGCTGTTGTCCAGGCAATACCTGTAATTTTTCATAAGGTGTCTATTACAGACTCAAAATAACCAGTGTGGCAGATAAGCCATGTTGTGCATAAAATAGTTACATCAGTGATCTCACCCATAAACTGGACAGTTATGCTGATTTACCCTTTGAATATCATCTACCATGAAAGTACGCACAAGTTTCAAATTCTGGAGATTAGACACCTAGGCTATGAGGAGGTACACAGAAACAAGGAACTGTTTATCTTATAGTTTTCAGGATTCCAAGGAGTATATATAAATGTTGACAAGCACCACAATGGCATTACCAGTAATCAGAGAAAGGAACAAGGAGATGATTTAAATCAGGCTGCTAGACACAGAAGGTGATGGATTTGAGAAGAATTGGCATGACACAACAGAAAGGCAACTTCAGCAGAATTGAGTGTTGGCTGGATAGCTTCTTGAAGGACAAAGTGACAAAGGGAGTATAAGTGAACCATAAAAAAATCACTAAGTTATTTTGGAAAGGGCTACAACATTCATCTTTTCTGGTCTCGCACATTGTTTTGCTCCTAGCAGCTTTTAAGCTTCAATAGAAGTTGCCTTGCTGCTGACGGGCTAAGCAGTGGGGGTCAGCATTGCAAGTCGAAGCAACATTTTAAGAGGCGGTGCAGGAGGCAGCAACAGGAAATCACGTTTGTCTGCACATCACAAAAATAGGTTTTTACACTCGAGATGAATTTGGGAAAGGCTGGAAAAATGCCAACTGTTGTACTAGCAGGTAAAGGAACTGATACCATCATGTTCCTAGTTTATTAGATATCCTTCAAGCAAAGGCATAGGATAGATTAATACTCGATAAACTGCTAACAGTAGGGATGTGTGGGACGTATGACATTTCAACCTAGCGAAGGAAAACAAAGATTTAGTCCAAGTAATTTTCTACAAGGGCTGATTCTAAACAGGCAGGAAGCTCAAGAACTCAAAAGTACAAACTGAGATGCACAGGTGCAAAAATAAAATTTTGCAGATGTTGGAAATCTGAAATAAAAACACAACATATTGGAAAAGTTCAGCAGGACAGAAAAACATTTAATCTTTCAGGTAAGTGACCTTTCATCTGAACTGAATGGGTGGCCAATTTCACTGGTGTTAGATTTTTTGTTTCTGTTAAAATTAGTTTTTCTTAAAAATGGCATTCATCTCAATTTTACAGACATTGTTTGCTAACACTCCTTACCCATAGTAAGAAGAAAGATATGGCTTACATTTCACATGCTATATTTTATGTGAGCCTTTAGAACATTATACTCACTCAACTCCATGGTAGTGGCATTCAGTAGCCTTTTCAAACGGCAAACCTTTCAGCTTCTGCAGAGTCATCTCAGGGGTTAGTGGAAACTCATTTTCACTGCAAAGGAAATAAAACATTTTCAAAAAAATACCAGGCTAAGATTTGTGCCTTGGCACATTTTTGAACAATTTTAATTTATCAATAAATACACACTAATTATGCCTACAAAATAGATGAAATGCAATGCAATAACTGTAAACAAGCTAGATAATTTAAAATCCATTTTTAAGTCAATGTTCAGTTCACCAAAAACTTGAAAAAAGCACCACCAACTAAAAATGATAACTTGTAGGAGTGCATCACAAATAATTTACTAAATAAGAACAAAAATGCTAGAAAATTTCAGAAGGTCAAGCAGCATCTTGAACTTTATATTTATTTTTGGCAAAGTGAAAGTTCCATTAATTTTTTTTGGAGGAAACCTCACCCTGACGCTGTCACTGTCAGGATATCCATTGAAAACTAGCACCCCCTATATCTGTGACATCTTTAAAAACTCATTGTACACCCAAACAAATACCAGCACAGTCCAATGCTGTCATGCAAGGTTCCTGACATCTGCCACAAACATTAGCAGGCAGGGGAGATACCTGTATTGCAGGCTTTGCTTCTAATGGACAGGGTGATGTACACACAGGGGCAGCACAGTAGCTTAGTGGTTAGCACTGCTGCCTCACAACGCTAGGGACCTAGGTTCGATTCCATCCTTGGGGCGACTGTGTGTGGAGTTTGTGCATTCTCCCAGTGTCTGCACAGGTTTCCGCCAGGTGCTCCAGTTTTCTCCCACAGTTCAAAGATGTGCAGGTTTGGTGGATTGTCCGTCGAGTACAGAGTTGTGTAGGTTAGATGCATTAGCCCATGGGAAACTCAGGGTTACAGGAATAGGGGATGCGTCTGGGTGGGATGCTCTTCAGAGGGTTCATGTGAACTCATTGGGCTGAATGTCCTGTTTCCACACTGTAGGGATTCTAGAAGATTCCAAAGAAAAACTCCCTCTTCCCCCAGATCAGCAATGGAGACTACAATACCAGACAAAGCTAGCCTGTCTGAGGTTGCCACCCAGGCTAAATGTAGTCTCAGTCTCCTGGATGAGTGGCTCGCAGGGTAGGAAGAAGGTCAAAGTCCTTCACCATCAGCATTAGTACCAACATCCATTCTCCACTATATTATATGCACACACAGACCTGCCTGCCACCAAGATTCATGCTCTCCCACTCGCCCCATTTCCTGCAACATTGTCTCACTTGTACTTACTCAGCCTAACACCACTAAATCTGTATGCCCTCTGTGCTATCTACTCACTCATTCAGGACATCACTCACTGACACCAAAAGTAGGTACACAGCCCAATTTCATTTCCCTAAACACCCACCCGGCTCACTTTCTAAGTGGAAAGCATCCTCAGTCGGGCAAAGAGAGTCAAAATGGGTGGTGTGCTCCAACATTTGTCTCCTCATCCCTTACATGGGGATCATACCAACTCTGACTGCAAGTGGCTGAGTGACCATATCCAAGCCCCAGGACTAGTACTGAAAGCAGCCCTTGTCTTACAAGATCATGATCAACCAACTAAAGGCTGTTCTTCTTGACAGAGCTGCTGATAACGAGGGCAAGTTTGCTGTCTTTGTGTCTGTGCTAAACAGCAAGGCAAGGCAGAAATAAGAACCTTGCATCTCTTATTGAGGGGACAAAGAGCCAACAGGCAAGGCACAACAATGGAAGCAGGAATGCTGTGAACATCCATGGAGGCTCAGAGAGAGAGAGTGGTATGACAGCTTGGTTGGCAAAATGGGAAGCTGGACATTAATGAAGTGAGTTGTGACATTAAAAAAGCAAACTTTCTTACTGGTTGTTCACAGTTGCCTACTGTGAAACTTACCACGTCACTCAGCATAAGCATAAAAAATGGAATGAGTTTGTCCTGATATCTAGGAAATACTCATCAACCTTGGTCATCTGATTTTTATACAGATCTTGCTGTAGCACATGCTCACTTAGCCCTAGAAAAGATTCTGCCCAATGTTCCATTTCATTTACCTTTTAATGAAAAAGTCTCGAGAAAGGGCCTTCTGCTTTTCCCCAACTATGCTGCCAGACCTGAGATTGTCTGACTTACTATTCTTATTTCAAATTTCCAGCATCTGTACTATTTTGCTTTTGTTATTATTTACTGTTTATCGTCAAAATTTTCCAGCTTCTCTTATTTTTCTTGTAATTCTACTAGATTATAGTATTTTAAAATAACAGCAATTATATTTCAAAAAGAAACTCTTGCACTTTCCCAGAAGACTACTCGTGGTGCCTTGTGGCATTTGCCACTTTACCAATATGAGTTACTGGGCAAGGTTTGTTTCAAGCAGTTGCTAGCTACCAGTCCTGCTTTGTTTTAGGCTTATTTTGTAATAAGTGGTAGAGGAGACACCATTATAGTTGTCTACACAAGAGGCACTACTCTTCGATATTAAGGTGCATGATATCAAGCAGTATAATGACATTTGGTCAGGCATAATTACTAGGACTATAGCTAATTGGTACAGATATATTTGTTCCCTCCTAAAGTTAGAGTAGAACTCTTTGGCTTACTCATGGACTCCGTGTGATGTCAGTAGAATGGATGAAGCCAATGAACACTACTCTCTTGAGAATCATTACGTTACACAACAGAAACTTTACCATTATTTTGTAGTAAATACCCTTCAGTTCAAAAGAATCAAAAAACTATTTTTAGTATTAACAAACTACTTTGAAGCAAATAAGGAATGAGATTACCTATAAAATAGATGGCAGAGTTAAAACTAACCAGAAAATATGGAATTAAACAATTCGTGGATGATTATAGATTGCAGCAAAAGCTAATAAGTAAATGACTTTTTTTTAAAAAACACAACTGTTTTTAACCTCCCTTGATGGTGTGGGTTGTTTGCTCACGTATTGTTCCAAAGGCATCCGACAGCTATTCTCAAGTTTCTAATTAAAACTTGTGCAATAATATGGCACACCAGAGGTTTTACTACTCATCTTGTCAGTTATAAAATTAGATCACTTTTGAAAGCTGATTTTCCACTGTAACATTTTCATTTCTCACTAAATTAGAAGAAAAATTAAGAAACAAAACTCTGCATACCCTCGCTGTATTTGTAAAGGTTGGAGCTCAGCAACTGGAAAACCTTCAGGTGTAAAATATTTTAGCAGTTCTTTGGCGTCAAGCTGAACTGGAAGTAATCTTTGGCTATCCTTGAGTCCCAACAGAATCTCAGATGAGCTTGTTAACATGGAACCAACTCTGAATGCAAATATAAAATGGTTAGAAAAGAAACCCATCAGATAAAAGAGAAAATTTTCATTTCCTATAGCATTTTTTTTTTAAAACCTCAGGATGTTCCAACAGACTTCAAAACCAATGAGATACTCCAAAAGTGTAATCACTGCTGTGATGTAAAAAACGTATTGGCTTAAACTTTGATTTATAATTTAGTTCATTTCTATTTTATTTACTTATCGTCTGACTTTCTATTGGCTAAATATCACAGCCATGTTAATCAATTCATTATAAAATATGGTCAAAAATACAGGAGAGTTGCATGTTTGTGACATGTAATATTTCCTAATTTCGCTTATGAAAGGACTGTTCTAATTAATATCCAATGCACAACCAGCAGAAACAAATTCTCCCTATCTACACTCTGTTCCCTTTAATACCTTGAAAATAAATTGTTAAATTTCTAAATGCTGATGAATACAATCTTAGCTTCACCCTTGGAATCCAGGTATCATCCTAATAAATCTATACCACACTACTTCCAAATTCAATAGATAATTTCTGAAAGCCTGGTGCCCAGAATTACACACCGTACTCGGGTGTGGTTTAACCAGGGCTTTGCTCAGCTGAAGCATTACTTCTACACCCTTGTGTTCTAGTGTTAGTATAAAGATAAACACTCATTTAGCCTTTTTGGTGAAGATGTCACCATCAGGTACAAGAAATAATCATCTGTGCATCTAGATTAATCACTTTGGACATGCAGTTTCTCGCCTTTCAACATTTACAAAGTACTTGATCAGTTGAGGATTTTGAAGGTGTTCAGTCACCCTATCCTTAAGTGTAGACTCTAGTAACAATATGCTAAATAATTTTATGCTAAAATAGCATAGTTCATCAGAAAAAACATTTTGCTTCACTGAACTTTAACTTGGGCTGGTTAAGTACCATCAGTATTCCGGCCTGTTGCAACAAGCCAGAGAGATGTGCTGCTCGATACAATCCACCAGTCAGTATGGCCTATGTACCTGACATCAAATTGGCACTGAAACTACATACCATGTTACTTGTTTGTGTGCTAGGTAGAATCTTTTTGGCTTGATGGCAGCTACCCGTTAATGGAAAATACTACACCTATTGCTACTGCACATTTAGTTTTACCTGTTACTAAATGTTTGACATATTTGACCTTTCAGGGTAGTTGGAGATAGTCTGGCCACTTTTCAGTACCAAATCAGGCAATTTCACAGGACTGACAAATGGTTTCTGCTGTTAAACACTTATTAAGATATTAAGTTTGCTGAGATTTAACAAAAAAGTAAATTAAAGAGTGCTAAGGACTCAGCTTTAATCTTAATCAAAGAAAATGTTGCACAATGTCTTGTTCAAATAGCCCTACTTGCCCCACCACCTTCTGTGAAGACACAAGTAAACTTGTGAATCAAAGTTCAAATGTTCACATTTTTTGACAAAGTAATAATTCTGTACTGTGTAAAACAAGGTCGATATTTCGATCTGCATTTATTACCTACTGTGACCCTACAGAAATTCATTGGCTACATTCTCAATATATCATTATGAAGTGCAGGATGTTTCAAATTAATGATCATTTTTCTCAGGGTCCCAAGCTAATGCTACCACATTTGCTGGATCAAACACAATCACATCACCTTAAAGAAACGCTTCCAAACTTTTCCCACTGTGGCTCATTTTAAGGCTTGAAATTAATGCCATTCCTAAGTGCTAATTGCAGGAGAGAGGGGGTGGGTAGGATTGTTAGGTAAAATGGGAATACTGCTGTTATTCCTCAGAGCTCAATGACTGCTGTTGCTACTTGGGAGTCTGCAACCTTTAAGTTTCAGAGTATGATCCCCAATTTGGGAAGCTCTCCCTTAATGACTTTGTACAAAGAAAAGGAATGTTGCCTTATAAATAGCCACACAGCTGCATTTTATCTCCATGTGTCAGACTGTTGGATTAAAACCAAACTCTTAAGCCCAGTCAAGAGATCCCCCTGCTACGTTCTCCAATGGTCAAATGTATTTCCCTCCCAAGAAATACACAGAATTTTGTTTTTGCAAATGCAGTTTGAGACTGGGTGAATCAGTGCGTTGGAGTTCCATCTAAAACTGTAATCATTCAACCAATAAACCACCATCTAATTTATATTTAAAGAAAGTAAGAACATGCTTGCGACACTCGTTCTTCCTCAGAACTCCACGGTGGCTGTTGCTACCTTGGAGCCCACAACCTTTAAGTTTCAGATCATGATCCCCAATTTGGGAACCTCTCCCTTAATGATTTTGTCAACCTGCAGCACATAGACTGCAGTGGTTCAAGAAAGCAGCTCACCACCACCTTTTCAAGGTCAGCTAAAGACAGGTACAAAATGCTGGCCCCGCAAGCGATACCCACATCCCACTTGAAATTGAAATAAAACAAACATTTTAGCCCCTTGTTTCTCCTCCTTTGGTTACCACAAATTTACAGAAGTATTGTCTACACAGACAATAAAATAACAACATCTTTTAGACTGATGTGAAATCCATCTCTACAACGCTAGAACTGAAATATGTTTGGTAGAGCACTTAGACAAAGCTGTGAATAATGGGTGTGTGAGGATATTAGAGTCATGCTCTCAAAGTAGGAAGAACTGAAAAAGCTTAAATGTAGCTCACAAAGGAGGAATTTAAGAGAGAAATTTTAGAAATTAAATTTATACCTAGCAAGAAAAACCACTTGTTGGGTAGCACAGTGTATTTATTCTTCTAATATTATTGCAAGCAAGCTGCAATGACAAAAATAAGCAAAGCCAAACCTATTCATTCCATATAATTCATGCAAGTAGTAAGATGACAGTAACAATTCACATTTGACTTCAGCTTGCCATGATTTTGATCAGTTCAATATTATTGAAGAGAGTCAGAGTCACAGAGATGTATAGCACGGAAACAGACCCTTCGGTCCAACTCGTCCATACCGACCAAATATCCTAACCTAATCTAGTCCCATTTGCCAGCACTTGGCCCATATCAATCTAAACCCTTCCTATTCATATACCCATCCAGATGCCTTTTAAATGCAATTGCACCAGCCTCCACCACTTTCTCTGGCAGGTCATTCCATACCCGCACCACCCTCTGCGTGAAAACGTTGCCCATTAGGTCTCTTTTATATCTCTCTCCTCTCACCCTAAACCTATGCCATCTAGTTTCTGGACTCCCCCACCCAGAGAAAAACCCTTGTCTATTTACCCTATCCATGACCTTCACGAATTTATAAACCTCCATAAAGGTCACACCCTCAGCCTCTGATGCTCCAGAGAAAACAGCCCCAACCTTTCCATAAAACTCAAATCCTCCAACCCTGGCAACATCCTTGTCAATCTTTTCTGAACCTTTCAGCTTCACAAATCTTTCCGATAGGAAGGAGACCAGAATTGCACGCAATATTCCAAAAGTGGCCTAACCAATGTCATGTACAGCCGCAACTCCTATACTCAACACTCTGACCAATAAAGGAAAGCATACCAAATGTCATCTTCACTATCCGATATGCCTGCGACTCCACTTTCAAGGAGCTATGAACCTGCACTCCAAGATCTCTTTGTTCAGCAACACTCCCCAGGATCTTACCATTAAGTGTCTAGCCCTGCTAAGATTTGCTTTCCCAAAATGCAACACCTTGCATTTATCTCAATTAAACTCCATCTGCCAATCCCTAGTCCATTGGCCCATCTGATCAAGATCCCATTGTACTGAGGTAACCTTCTTCACTGTCCACTACATCTCCCATTTTGGTGTCATCTGCAAACTTACTATCTATACTTTCTATGTTCACATCCAAATCATTTATATACATGACAAAAAGTAGTGGAACCAGCACAGATCCTTGTGGCACTCACTGGCCACAGGCCTCCAGTTTGAAAAACAACCCTCCACCACCACCCTCTATCTTCTACCTTCAAGCCAGTTCTGTATCCAAATGGCTAGTTCTCCCTGTATTCCATGAGATCTAACCTTGCTAACCAGTCTCCCATGGGGAACCTTGTCGAATGCCTTACTGAAGTCCATATAGATTGAGTCCACCGCTCCGCCCTCGTCAATCCTCTTTGTTGCTTCTTCAAAAATTCAATCAAGTTCCTGCGACATGATTTCCCATGCACAAAGCCATGTTGACTTAGGACCCTAATCAGCCCTTGCCTTTCAAAGTATGTGTCAATTCTGTTCCTCAGAATTCCCTCCAGCAACTTGCCCACCACCGACACCAGGCTCACCGGTCTATAGTTCTCTGGTTTGTCCTTACTACCTTTCTTAAATAGCAGTACCACATTTGCCAACCCCCAGTCTTCCATCAAAGAGGGCTAATTAATAACCTTGTTGTAAAAAAACCTTTAAGGATGAGCAACCATAATATGGTTGAAGTTCACATTATGTTTGAGTGCGGGGCAGTTATATTTAAAGCCAAGGTGTTAAATTTGAACAAAGGAAATTTTGAACATATGAAGAGCAAATTTGCGAAGGTAGATTAGGAAAGTACATTAAAAAGGTCTGACAGTAAGCATATGAAATAGGCAATGGTTAGTCTTTAAAGAATTATCATACAGCTTACATTCCTTCAAGTCATAAAAACTCTCAAAATGTCAGTTAACTGTGGCTAACAAAGTAAAATAGGACTGTATAAATAACAAAAAAGGCGCTTAAGTTTGCCAGAATTAGAAGTATATGTGAGGATTGGGAAGAGTTTTTGGATGCAACAAAAGGAGAACCAAAAAAGTTAGAGAGAACAGAATATGCATATAAACTAGAAAGAAAACATAAAACCAGCCTATAAAGCTTCTATAGGTATGTAAAAATAGAGACTTTTGGTTAAGACCTATACGAGTCAATTCCAGGCAAATGCAGGGGAATTTATAATGGGATAACTAAATGAGAAATGACAGAGAATCTAAATAATTTCTTTGTATTCATCTTCACTGAGGAAGATGAAAGATATCTCAGAGAATTAGAGATCCAAAGAACTAGGGAAAATGAGGAATTGAAGGAAATTAGTCTTACTAAGGCAGCTATGGAGAAATTAACGGGACTGAAAAATTGATTGATGGCTGAGACCTGATATTCTACACCCTCGAGTGTTGAAAGGAGGTAAGCCATGATGGTGGTAGATGCTAGGTAGGCGGTGGTAGGTGGCCATTTTTCAAAATTCTATAGATTCTGGAATGGTGGTGACAAATGTTACCCCAATATTTAAAAAAAAAAAGAGGAAGAGAGAAAAAGAGAACTACAGAAAAGATGTTAGGATCTATTATAAAGGATGTGATAAATTGTCACTGGTTAACAATGATCTGATTGGGTATGGTTAGCATGGATTTGTTAATGAGAAACTGTGTTTAACAAACCAGTTTGAACTTTCTGAAAAGGTTATTGACGGAATTGACAAAGAAGAGCCAGTGAACATAGCACACTTGGACTTTGGAAGGTTTTTGATAAAGTCTCCCAGGAGGCTGGTTAGTAAAATTAACATACATGGGATTAGAGGCAATATACTGACAGGAATTAAGGGTTGGCAAAAATAGATAAAATAGTAGGAATAAACAGATCATTCTCGCATTGGCAGGCCGTGACTAGTGGAGTATCACAGGGCACGAACTGTTCAAAACATACATCAACAAATTGGATCAAAAACAGAAATTGCTGGCAAAACTCAGCATGTACAGCAGCATCATTGGGGCAAAAACAGAATGAACATTTAGTCCAGTGATTCTTCACCCGTAAGGAAAATGTACTCTTTACGCTGAAGTCAAGCTTTGGAGAGATGGGAGGGAGGCATTGGTGGAGACAGCCATAAAGAAAGATGAAAGGGGTAGACAGATGAGAAGATTATTGATTATAGACCAGAACAGAACAGAAACTGAATAAGTAATAGTGAGAGCAGAGAGTTTGAATTGGTGTTCAGATTATACCCAATTCCAGAATGTGTTCTCTGTTGCCATCTTTTTTAAAAATCTTATTTCACATTTTAAAGAAGAACAGGAAATAGAAATCCTCTAATTATTGTGTGTGACCTTGAGATACTATAAGGTATTCAATATTTGTGTTTGAGATCGCAAAGCTGGTGCAGCAGCAATTAAGGCAGCAAACAGTATAATGGCTTTTATCATCACCATTTTAGTGCAGGAGTGAAGATAATATAAAAACAAAAATTAAGACATACCAATTAAGTTCTGGACACTTTATGTAAGGAAGGATGTTAAAACCCAGGAGAGAGTTCAAAGGAGGTTTACGCAAATGATACCAGGAATGAAAGATTTTAGATATCAAGAATGATGAGACAGATTAGGTTGATTCTCCTTGTAGCAGAGAAGATTAAGAATCAACCTTACTGAGATATTTAAAATTATGAACAAATGTGATAAGGTAAAGAAGGATATTCTGCTTGCACTAGTTGGCATGTCAGTAACCAGGGGTCATAATTTCAAGATTGTCAGCAAGAGAGCCAGGAATGAGATGCAGAGAAACTTCTCTACTCAGAATTGTTAGGTTTTGGAATGCACTGCCTGAGAGAGCAGTGGCAACGGATTCCATAGAAATCTTCAAAGAGAGCTCAATATATATTTGAAAATTATGAAATTAGAGGACTACGGTGATTGGGCTGGAGAGTGGGACTAGCTCTTCCAGGAGCCAATACAGACACAATGGGTTGAATGGCCTCCTTCTGTACTGTAAAATTCTATGATTCTAATGGATTGGCTTTGCTGAAAGCAGCCCATGTTATGTGATAACAGGATGAAAGGTGGGTGGGAAAGGTGGTCTGTACTGAAAGGAACAAATGCCATGACAGGATAAGGGTGTAGGGGTGGGTTACGAAAAAAATGCAAGGATGGAATCAGGCTCTAAAGTTATTAAACTTGTTATTGAGGCTGCAGAGTCCCCGAGCGGAAAATGAGATGCTGTTCTTTGAGCTGCATTGAGGCTTGCAGGAGCACTGCAGTAGGTCTGTGACAGAAACTTTGGCACAGGAGCACAGCAGTGTGTTGAAGTGGCAGGCAAATGGAAGCTCAGAGTCATTTTTAACGGACAGAATGTAGATGCTCTGCAAAGCCGTCACTAAGTCTGTTTTTCATCTCCCCAGTGAAAAGGAGACCACACTCCGAACAGCAAATATAGTAGCCTAGATTGAATGAAGTGTATAAAATCGCTGTTTAATCTGGAAGATATGCCTAGGGCCTTGGATGGTGAAGAGGGAAGAAGCAAATGAGTAGGTATCACACCTTCTGCAATTGCATGGGAAGGTGCGGTGGTGGTGGGGAGGGGGGAGGAAAGAGAGAGAATGATCTCTGAGGAGTTCTGATAAAAGAGGGAAGGAAAATGTGTGTCTGATTTAGACGTGAAGACCAAATGTAATAATTACAAATTCATGGATAGCACAAAAACTAGGTGAGAATGTCGGCTGTGAAGGGGATATAAAGCAGCTTCAAGAGGATTTGGACAGATTTAGTGAACGGACAAGTATGTGGTAAATGGAATATAATGTCGAAAAATAAAAGGTGGAACAAATATGCAGAGTATTCATTAAATGATAAAAGGTTAGAAGGAAACAAAGGGTCGTATGTTCCGTCATCAATAAATCATTAAAAGGAACATGCAGATGCAACAAGTGATTAGGAAAGTATCTTAGTCTTATTTTAAGAGAATACAAGTATAGAAGTAAAAGATGTTTGTTTTAACGGTACAGAATTTTGATCATTGGTTATGCCACCTGGACTAGTATTCCAGACCCTCAGGCTAAAGTTCTGAGTCTCATCATAGCAGATGATGAAATTTGAATTCAATAAAATTTAGAATGAAAAGCTAGTTTAATGGCAACTGTGCAATTATTGTTGATCATTGTAAAAAAACTCAACAAGCTCATTAAAGTCCTTTAGAGAAACAAATTCACCATCCTGAACTGATCTGGCCTATATGTGTCTTCACATCCACAGCAAAGTGGTTGATTCTCTACTAAATGTCTAAGCAAGCCAATTTGTTACAAAGCAATTAGGAATGGGAAATAAATGCTCACTGAGCAACGTCCATATCCCATGAAGGATAGAAAAGGTTATGCTATTGAAGAGATAAACCTAAGACAGTTAACTTAGAAAAAACTGCTAAGGGAAGCAACTGATAAACTGATCCAATTAAAGTATTGGTGGCAAATCCACATTCATAACAAGTCAAAGTGACTTATTTGCGAAAAAACATGTGCTACATAAACTATATCATTCTTTGTTAATGCTGGATTTCGGAATGATCTTCAAGCGCAATTTTTGATCACAGCATTATATGTCATCTATTGAATTCAGATTTAGACAGCAGCAAAAAGCAATATACAATCTCAGTATCTGCAAGACTGCTCAAAAACTGTTATGACTGATTAATTCCAACATTTCCAAATAATGAATTAATAGGAGAATTGTAGACAGCTATAAATGAGCATTGTGTATTCTCATTTTAAAATCCAAATCCTTGGAAAAAGCTGGCACCTTTCAAATGAAATAATAAGTATAAAAAACATATTTCACCTGGACTTCTGTCTAGTTCTTTCAAGATTTTCATAGCGTTCAAGAACACTTCTCTCAGGCCACTGTGATGGACTCAGGGTTGAGCTGTCAGTTTCTAGATAGACAGGAGTTTAAAATAAAATATTCACAGATGAATAATTTTCTTTCAAACTAACAGATGTGTTTAAAGGGGAAGAAAAGGCTATTAGAGTACATCTGGTTCAAGCATTTCCCTTACAAATACACAGGAAAAATGTTTTCAGCAGGAATCTATAGGACTTTAAAAAAAAACACCAGTTTACATCTAATGAAAAATCATTGACCTGAACAATTGGGGGAAACTTCTGAGACTACCAGATGGATGCAACAGTTCAACAAAATAATTCATAACCACCTTGTCAACAGCAATTATGGAACGGGGAATCCACAATTAGTGAAAGAATTAAAAGATAAATGGAGGGTGAAATTTAGAGAATACATTCTAATCTCCATGTGATCTTTTTAAAAATTTAACCTATTTTTCTCATCAACCTGTTCAGAGATGTTATTATACACCTCTGGAGCAGGTGGGACTTGAACCCAGACATCTTGGGCTTAGGGATAGGGGCACCAATACTGTGCCACATGAGCCCTCACATCATCATGTTAGATGCAGGTTAGCAATGAAAGCAGCTGCCCAATTGGCAGCAGTGAGCAGTAATCAATGAAAATTTATGAGGATAAGTGATGGATGGGGAGAGCTTGTCCACAGTGGAGCAACTCCCCACTAGATACTAAGCCCAATGGGTCATCAGAGGCAGCATCGCCCAAGTGGTAGGCAGACACGACCATTGGTTATGGGACTAAAAGCAGGAAAAACCACAGTCATAACCCAAACAAACTCATGAAGGGAATTCATCAGAAGGTGCTCCCAGCTTCAATCTCAGGATTTCCCCACACAGTTCTGAGGCATCCTCTCACTTTATTTGCTGGCTGAGCAGCATTCTCTGCTTCTCTTGGTGGTGTTGGCCTGCATCCAATTGGGCTACCAACCACAGGAACTTGCTCTTCATCTTTAACTCGGACAAGAGCCCAATGGAAGAACATTGCGTACAGACAGACGATCTCAAGGAGACAGATGAAGTAGGAAGTGACTGTACTTACTGGAATTTAGAAGAATGAAAGGCAACCTCATTGAAACATTAGAGATTCTGAGGAGACTGGACAGGATAGATGCAGAAAGGTTGTTTCCCCTTGGGGAAAGTCGAGAACCAACAGTATAGTCTCGAAGTAAATAATTACACATTTAAGACAAAGATGAGGAGGAATGTCTTGTCTCAGCGTGTTAAATTGCGAAATTCTTTCAGGTCGAGGCTGGGTTATCAAGTATATTCAAGGCTGAGATGGATAGTTCTTTTTGCTGTAAGGGAATCAAGCGTTATGGGGGAAAAGGAAGGAATTTGGAATTGAGAGCAATCAGATCAGTCGTGAGATCATTGAGTCTGCTCTGTCATTCAACAAGTTGAAAGACCTATTTGCTTTTATATCTTATGGCCTGATTTTGAAAGGCTATTTCATCCTGGCTCCTAACTTTGTTTCTCACTTCACACTTTGTTTTCCAGAATTGTCAGTTTTTATATCAGATTTCAACTATCTGTGCTATTTTATTTTGTCAATTTGACATTGACAGTTTGGCTCCTCTAATGAAAAGAGAAATATTCAACAGGTCTATAAGCATCTGTGGAGAGAGAAACAGAGTTCACATGTCAGGTCAATGTCCTTTATCAGAATCATATTTCCAGTATCTACTGCATTTTGCTTTGTCTCAGGATTGCTCCAATGATGCCAATATAGCAGTATTGTTGAGAATTTCACGGCGATGACAGGAGATACAACTTGACATCAGCCTGAATGATGCCCTGCAGATACTTCATCTGTACAAATTATGCTAGAGATTAGTTTGCTTTTCCCTATAAAACAAAATCATTAATGAATTTCAAGAAATTCTGCTGTTTCTATTATTTCAAAATCTTAGCCCTCAACAACACATCTCTCTATAGCTTCATTCCACCCTATCTCTATAGACTTTTCAAGCTGTACATTCCAGCTTGAAATCCTGCTCTTTGGAATACCATCACCGTACATCTCATCCACTCCAGTCCCAACTACTTGTCTTTGGTTATCAAGTTTCTGCTCACTGAAACTTGCTACCTAAAGTCTTTGTTGCTACTTAGTCGTTTCTCTTTCTAAAACCTAGCTCTTCAATCTTCCTGAAGTCTGCCCTTATATTATTTCCGATTCCTGCTGACAAGGAATTTGTTATATATTTTTCCTTCCATGTTAAGCAAGTGATATCTTACTACAGGCAACCTGCACTGATATCGAGGCTCTGTTTTTAGTGGATCTGTTATCTTTCCAACATTGCTTGAATTAAATGAACAGTTAAAACAAATATTTCCAGTTGAATTTGAAACAAATGACCTAACTATCAAACTAAAACTAAAAATTGTTAGTAATTATATGAATTTTACAACCAGTACTTTCTAGCTTGGTTGAAAACAGTTGTATTTTAACAAGCACAACTGACTATTGACTACATTTTGTTGTAAAGGCAATGATGTATCCTGGCAGATCTCTTAAATTAAATGTCAAAATATTAATATTTGAACTGGAGAGAGGAGGAAAAGTAAAAACAGTAAGCAATCTAAACTCTGTCGAGAATCAATTTTAATCAGACAACTTTTATTTCAGCTGATCCTTCTGTCGGCATAGAAGGCATATATTCAAAGTAACTGTTTAGAATTTGGCAGCAGCTTATCGTTTAAATTGTCTAGCCACTGTCAGTTGACAAAATTAATTTACACTCCAGGCCTTAATAAGAATAACCACTGCCATCTAGCAAAACTGTATCATCAGCAAGTAACTCCAAATGGTTAAGTTTTGCTATTCAGCAGTTTTTCTCAGACTTATATTTTTCTGTAGCAATATTTATTGAAGGTAAGGGATAAAAATATCAAAGATTTGAAAATGTTGATAATTCAGTGAGTGTTGTCAGCTGCATAACAATGGACAATAATACATAACTCAGGTAAAACTTGGCAAATGTAAAACTACATTTGCATTGTGTTCTAGAGATGCCATCACTGTCCTATACAATTAGCCTGCTATATTAAGCTACTTATTACTGAACTTAAAAATGTGATGTGTTGTGGTTTCTTGATTGATGTGAAATACATTGAAACTCTCAAAACTTATGTACCACAAAATTCTTTCACATTCTTCTTGCTCCTCAGGTGACCAGTCTGCCCTCTCTTAAAAGGGAACTTGATTGTAATCATAGTTGTTGCCCCTGATATGTTTCAAACTTGTGTTTCTTTTTTCATTTCACTTTCAATTCATTGTTTTGCTGTTCCTCAGTTGCATTTTATATCTACTTCAGTCACTACTTCTAATGTAAAAATATACTTTTAGATTTCCTTTTTTTTTGTCTTTGTTTAGTTAGCAAATTGCAACTAAGCATGGCTAATAAATGCAAGCCCTGCCACTGCTGCCGACATCCCACAAAGAAAAAAGAAAAATTATTCTTGCTAGGTTTGACTCTTTCATTCAAAATCCTCTTGAAAAACAAATTGCTTCCATTCACTGGTAAAATGGCTAAGTCTAGCTTTGTGAAGCTCTGTTCCTTTCTCATTCTCTCTATTTTTCCTCATTAACATCAGCCTTAATTGTACACAAATCCCCTGAAGCTGAAAGCTGCCAATTATTTGATCATTTAGAATTCTTTGTACATTGCTGAACTCTGGGCCTAAGTGGTCTAGGTACTTTATTTCACATCATCAAAAGCAGATATCTCCCATTAACTTTATTTCTTTCATTCTCTTCTGTCAAGTTAATCCTTACTCAATCCAATTAATTGCAGCTTGTTTTAAAGATTCATATCATATACATATTTAAATGGCATTTTAAGCAATAAAAATCAATCAACAATGGAAAAGGGGGCATCAGACATTTAATTATTTGTGCAATTGAAAGCTCTCAGTCATTATATAGAGACAATTTTGTTTAAAAATGCTGAATTTTTACGTAATATATAAAACTCACCAGTACGTTTAATAGCTTCCTCTTGTCTCTGACATACATTGCCCAAAATATTGCTTGGCAGATTCCTGTCATATTGCCCAAAGTACTGTTCTCGCACCAATGTCAACAATGCCTTTAATTCATTAATTGGAATCAACAAGGGCATTTTACTTATCTGCCTGCTTTCTGTATAAATAAAGCAAAGGGTAACTATATTGCAGAAATAGAAAAACAAGATATTATTTAAATAAAATATTCACCATATTTCAAACCACACTGAATTTGCAAATGAAAAGCAAAGCTTCTTATCTACGTTTTGTGGGCTGGAGTTACAAGCAATTATCCCATCAAATGCAATGCACCAAATGAAAAAGAATTGTAATGCAGTTTACCCACAATATTCCATGGTTAATCAAGAACATTTGGAGGGGATGACAATCTATATTGCACTGCTGGGACATGATGTGCCTGGTAATCTTTAAGTCACACTGCATCAGTCGTAGCAGTTTCAAGGCATTTAACAAAGATGCACTGAATTAAATAAAATATTTGAAATATGCCTAAAACATAATGGATATTACAAAAAAAACTCAAAGGTTAATAATATCTAGATATATTTAAATCATATTCAATCCTATAATTGTTGAAAGCAATGACATATATAATTCATTGTGATTTCTGATGATGATGATGTAAAATTTTAGTGTTAATGGCCTATATTTTGTGGTCAGCAGCGATGCAAGGATGCTCAAGTGCCATCTAAAAGGTTGCCCATGAAGATAATAGCAATAGTTGGCATGGATTTTCCATTACCAATGGAAGTTTACATCTGGCACCAAGTCAAGTATGAAGCAGTGAATATTAGCAAGCAGGTAACCAGCCAATCACACTGAAGCATTCACATAGATAGCAAATGAGCAAGTTTAAAATCACTTGATAATCTTCATTTTAACTTAAAATGTTAGTTAACAACATAAATGATGATGATTGGATTGAGAGAGAAGCCAAATAAAGAAACAAATTTTTATGTTAAACTTTTCAATTTTTGCAATTGGAAAAATAACACATTCCACCACAAACACAAAATTAGCTTTTTGAGAGCATATTCCCAGACTCTCTCAAACAGAATATTCCCCATGTAACCTTTGACCTTCAGTATGTGAAATCATCATGCAAAACACAAAAACAGATGAAAATGTCTGGTCAAGTTTCAGTGCTTATTAATTAGCATGATAGTTCCAAGGCAGCCCGTTATGATATATTTCTTGTGGGTCACCTGGGCTTGGCGCATGGTCACAGTTGCCATTTGAGGTCAGCAGGGTCGTCTTCTTTTGAAAAAACATTTTCAGCGCATGAAAGTTTTAGATATTAAAGTCAACTGATGAAAGTTAAGCACTGAAAATTCATTTTCACTACAATATCAATTTCCAGGAAATGCAAGCCTGTTTTATGTATAGTTTCCTCATAGTCTCAGACTTAGACCCTGAATAAAAATTTGGTGAATCTGCACTGCAATCTTTCCAATTCTAACAGATCCCTTCGAAGGTGCAGTATCCAGAACAGTACACAGATCAGCAGATGTGATCTAACTAGGGCTATGTTTTACCATAAGGAAATCATCTTCCTCTTTTATGTTCTAACTTCTGGTTCTAATTTTTAGCATTTCATTAGGCTTTTTGATTAATATAAAAACATCTCTGATCACTCAAGTGTAGTGGTCAATGTTCATGGACTGCCAATGTTCCCAGTTTTAGGGCAGCATCGTGGCTCAGTGGTTAGCATTGTTGCCTCGCAGCATCAGAGACTGAAGTTCGATCCCACTCTTGGGTGACTGTCTGTGTGGAGTTTGCATGTTCTCCCTGCGTGGGTTTCTGCTGGGTGTTGCTGTTTCCTCCCAAATTTGGTGGATTGGCCATGCTAAATTGCCCTGTAGTGTCCAGGGATGTACAGGCTAGGTGGGTTAGCCATAGTAAATGCAAGTTCATGTCAATATGGTGGGGGACTGGGTCTGCATGGGATGCTCTTTGGAGGAGATTTAGTGGACCTGATGGTCTCTTCCTGCACTGTAGGGATTCTATGATTCCTCACCATTTAAAAACAAACTACTTGGATCTATAGTTTTGGGTCCAAAATGGATAACCTTACTTATCTGCATTGAAATTCAGTATCCAGTGTTGTTCACTGAGTTTGTCAATGCTTCTTTGTAATAATGCACTCATCAGCACAATATATGATCCCACCAATGTTTGCACCATTGACAGAATTAAACATAACTGCTATAACATTTTTCAAGACATTAACAATATAGCCAATAGTTGAGACTTTAGCACAGATCCTTGTGGGTACCATGAGTCACTTCCTTCTAATTAAGTGCCTACCAACACCCTTCATTGCTAAATTCTAAGCCATCTCCTAACCAATTGAACAATTCGCCTTCCTTCAATTAGCTAATAGTCTCCTATGTGAAGCTTTGCAAATAGAGGTATAGGGTTGAAAAGCAAAGAATTTATGTAAAATCTTTATACATCATTGGTTAGGTGCCAGATAGAATATTGTGCCCAAATCTGAGATTTGAATTTTCATAACATTATGATGGATGAGGGATTTGTTATTGAGAGACACTGGAGAAACTGAGATTACTTACCTTAGATTAGCAACAGTAAGGGAGACTTAATAGTGAAATTAAATTCATTAAATTAAATTAAATTTAATGAAGGATTTTAAAAGAGTAAATGAAAGAAACTGTTCCCTCTGGCAGGAAGGTCAGTAACCAGAGCACACGAGATTTAAGGTAATTGACAAACAAACCAAAGGGTTGAGGAGATTTTTATTTACATATGATTATTATGTGGATTGCACCGGCCAGAAAGGATACTGGAAGCAGATTTATTAGTATTTATCAAAAGGGAAATTTATATACACTTCTACTGGAAAACAAATTGCAGTATAATGGAGGAAAAATAGAGGGGTTTAATTAAATCTCTTCTAAGCTAGCATAGGAACAAGGGACTGAAAGTCCTCCTTTTCATTACACAATTTTAAGACTGGGCCCAACACTAACCCACATTTTAGAATCAACAACATATACAAGATTATGTCTTTGCAGATTTTGTTACAGCTGTCTTCAGGTAATTCAGAGACCTGTTGTACAATACATTATAAGACTTACTTAGAAACTCTCGTAAAGCAAGTGTTTGAACTTGTGCCAGTTTCTTCTCTCGGTCTACAAGCTGATCTTCAGTAAGATAAGGCATTGCCCCAAGAAGCTCTGCAACATCACACTCTGCAGATGATACATGGATTAGTAGACACAGCAGCTGCCAGAAGCACAGTCTGTTTCAGTATTTTTGCCCTTTATCATGAGATAATTAACTTATTTTAATTAGCTTCTGAAACAAAGTGAGTATTACATTAGCACTCTCACAGAAGTGAATTTAAAAAGGACACCCCACACATTAAAATTTATTTTAAACTTCATTCTTGATTCATTTATTTTGAGCAGTTTGATGGCTGCCATATACATGTTTGAAATTTGGGGTTTCATGTGACAGGAGCTTACTAAAAATTGTACTGGATCAGTGATCACTCAAGAGCTGGTGTTTTTATATTTTATTCTAAAGTCAAAACACCCTCCCTAATAGCACTGTGGATCTACCTACAGCACATAGACTACAGCAGTTCAAAATGGCAGCTTACATTCTCAAGGAATGAACAATAAATGTTGGTGCCCAGACAGTGAAGCCCACATCTCATGAATGAATATAATCTATATTGGTATAGATCTATACTATTTTCTTTATTATTTAGGTGATTAAAAAGAAAATGTTTTGTGCTCAATCACTTGGTAAACCTGTGGGGCGACACAGTGGCTCAGTGGTTAGCACTGCTGCCTCAACGCCAGGGTCCCAGGTTCGATTCCAGCCTCACGTGAGTGGAGTTTGCACATTCTCCCTGTGTCTGTGTGGGTTTCCTCCGGTTTCCTCCCACAGTCCAAAGATGTGCAGGTCAGGTGAATTGGCCATGCTAAATTGCCCTTAGTGTTAGGTACATTAGTCAGAGGGAAATGGGTCTGGGCGGATTACTCTTCGGAGGGTCGGTGTGGAGTTGTTGGACCGAAGGGCCTATTTCCACACTGTAGGGAATCTAATCTAATCAACACGTGGATGACAACAGTTCAAGAATGTGGCTCACTGCCACTTTCTCAAAAGCAACTGAAGATTGGCAATACATGCGACATTTTCCAATCATGCCTACATCCCAAAAATGAAAAGTCCTTTCCACACTGTAGGGATTTTATTCTATTCCATGAGCTTCTTTTTTGCTAAATCTTACAAATGTACATTACTGTAAACATATCTCAAAAATCTGAAAGTCATGCAATGCACTATACAAAGCAGGGATGATAAACTCCAGGTCAAAGTGCACTCTTTCTTGATGTATTCAGAATGTTAATTTTCTACAACATTGCTGTTACAGTGAAAATCACAATAGCATATGATGTTTAAGCTCCATGCTTCTGCCAAGAACATACAAGCTACTATGGATTTAGCTGAACTTTCTACAATGAACAGTTCTGTGGATTTGCAGAGTCAAAATTTAAGTTTTTTCTTTACTATCTTTCTTGATTCCACTGAACTCATTTTCCAGTTGTGTCACTTCCTGAAGATCTTCTAAATGCTGATATTCATTTGATAAACTAATAATTTGTTAAACCAAAGGTTTCTAGAAGCCCATTACACTATTTGCTATCTGAACTTCTGGGATAACAATTCAAATTTTCTCAAATCATTCTATGCTACCATTAATCCTGTAAATAATGTGCTACACTTGTTTAAAATTGAAACATATTCAATTATCTTACCCATTACTTAAACTTGTGAATAAAAATCAACTACCCCCCTCCCTCCAAAAAAACCTCCTCTGGTTTCAAAGTATTCATGATGAACCACTGAAATGTGTTTCAACTGTTTGAAATATTGATCTCGCAGAAATTGGTAATGGGGTCACTGAAGATGACCCACTGACCCCAGACGAGGTAGAGGTGAAAAGAAATGCCCTGGGTAAATGTTCTAAATTGCTATCCATAAATATAAATTACGGATGCCCAGTGAGGTGAAGATCAATTTCAACTATAACAACCTCTATGATCAAATAACACTGAATACCCAATCTCACAATAAAAAATGGAGTGAAGGAGAATCTGTGGGGACAAAGCCTCTGGGAGTGGGCAACCATTTAAGAGTGAATGCAGCATGTTAAGAAAAGAGACTGAATAGGAAGTTTTACAAATATATATTATCTGTAAATCATTACCATGGGCAAAAAGCTGACAAGTGTTATTTTGGCTGAAGTGTTGTGAAGCAAAAGAAACTCCCTTTACAATTCTCATCTCACTGATTCTGAAACAATGTTAGTGTATCTAATGATTCAGCACTCTACAAATCCAATAAGCACAGTCTTTTCAGTAGCCAATACACATGCATCATTTGATATTTTGTTAGCATGGAAGCTTTCCAAGTAACTATTAATTTACTCGTCTATTATAATCCAATCGTGTTCCCATTCAGCTGTACGTAAATCCTTTGTAATCTTGGATTGTAGTCGAAAATGAAAATACAAAAGCATGAACTAATAGGTTTAGCAAAATGCCAACCAGTGGGAAGCCAGTCAGTCAACACTATACACATTATATGAGAATTATGTATGAAACAGATTAACACAGCACTGAAAAGGTTTGCTGCTGCTCCAACAATTTACTAATGAGGAGCAAGAGCAAAATGGTGGTCCTTAGCTCTTAAAACATTACCATTCCAGATTGGTCAAATGCAGATATAAATAAACCATAAACATTGATGTTTTGAAAACAGTTCACATTACAGAAGAGGATGTGCTGGAGGTCTCGGAAAGTATAAAGTTGGAAAAATCTCTGGGACCTGATCTAGCGTATTCCAGGTCATTGTGGTAAGTTAGGGAGGAAATTGTGGGACCCCTTTCAGAAACATTTGTATCATCTATAACCACGGGTGAGGTGCTGAATGACGAAGTGGCTAATGTTGTGCATTGGTTTAAAATGGGATGCAAGGAGAAACCTGGGAATAGAGATCTGAGAGTCTGACTTCGGTAGTGGGCAAGTTGTTGGAGGTGATTTTGAAAGATAGAATTTACATACATTTGGAGAAGCAGGAATGATCAGGGATAGTCAGCACGGTTTTTTTTGTGTGAGGAATATTATATCTCACAAACTTGATTTGGGGAAGTAACCAAAAAGATTGATGAGGGCAGAGCAGTAGACATTACTTGGATTTTAGTAAAGTCCTTGCCAAGGTCCCACATGGTAGACTAATTAGTAAAGTGAGATCACATGTGATTTCGGGTGACCTTGCCAGTTGGATACAAAACTGGCTTAACTGCAGGAAACAAAGTGGTAGTAGAGGGTTGTTTTCAACCTGGAGACGTGTTACCAGCAGTGTTCCACAGGGATTGATGCTAGGTCTGCTTTTGTCTGTCATTTATAGAAATGATTTAGATGAAAATATAGAAGGCGTGGTTATTAAGTTTGTGGATGACACCAAAATTGGGAATATAGTGAATAGTGGAGAAGGTTATCTAAGATTACAAAGTGATCTTGATTGATTGGATTAACGGGATGAAGAGTGGCAGATGGGGTTTAATTTGGATAAAAGCAAGGTATTGCAATTTGGTAAAAAAAACAAACAAGGGCAGGACTTATACAATTAAAACTAGGACTTTGGGTAGTGTTGTAGAATAGAGACCTAGGGGTTCAGGTACATAATTCTTTGAAGTTTGCATCAAATGTGGACAGGGCGGTTTAAAAAGGCTTTTAGCATGCTTGCCTTCATTGCTCAGACCATTGAGTACAGGAGTTGGGAAGTCATATTGAGGTCGTATAGGCTGTTGATGAGGCCTCTTCTGCAGTACTGTGTTCAGTTCTGGTCACCCAGTTACAAGAAGGATATTACCAAGCTGGAGAGGGTTCAGAAAAGATTTAGCAGGGCGTTACCAGAAATGGAAGGTTTCAATTATAGGGAAAGGCTGGGACTTTCTTCAAGGGAGCGTAGGAGTTTGAGGGGTGACCTTATAGGGGCTTATAAAATCATTAAGGGTATAGATAAGGTGAATGGCAGGTGTCCTTTGGGGGATTTCAAGTCCGGGTGCATATTTTTAAGGTGAGAAGAAAGATTTAAAAAGGACAAGGGCCAAGGTTTTTTTTAAAAATACAAAGAAGGGCTAGTGTGTAGAGTGAACTTCCAGAGGAAGTGAGGGATGCGAGCACAATTACAACGCTTAAAAGACATTTGGATAAATATAGGAGTAAAAAAGATTGAGGGATATGGGCTAAGCGCAGGCAGATGGGTTAGTTTAGTTTGGGGTTATGGTCAGCATGTAATTCAAAAGTAAGAATGAATTCAGTGAAGTGTGCAGAGGAAGTGAACTTCAAGCTACTCCCTAAATAATTACACTTTATTATAAACTAACCACAAAAACCAGCCCTTGGTTTACCTTGGAGTAAAAAGTGGCTTTACTTGTATAAATTGGAATTCAAATAGGACATAAAACAGAAGTATTCAAAGCTTGATGGCAGAAAGCACACAAAAAAGAATAAGATATATTCACTTCTGCAATTGCCAATTCTAGGCAGGCACTTTCCTCAAAAATATGTTTCACCTTAAAACTTCAAGACACAGGCAGTCCAATTTCAATGACCTCAGATATTTAAATAGTTCAAGAAGTCACCATCAACGTCTGGGCAATTTGGGATTGGCAATAAATACTGGCCTAGTTAGTGACACCCATAGCCCATATATGACAATAAATCATATGACCCTTTCTTTGCATGTTAATGCACAGAGCTAACTGGGATAGGATATATAATGGTTCAGGTTTTGCATTTATAGGTGATGGTAAAATGGTCAGTGTTTGTTGTAATTGCCCTCAAACATATGTCAAGAAATTCTGGTGACTGTACAGATTTTCAAATAGTTAAACATTAAAATCCAAAATGTGCTGTCAGTGAATCCCGGGCTTCTCCACGGGGAAGGACATCATGGGCACTGGAACTTCTCATGTGTTCATGGCACCTTATGCACACCCCTCCCCTTTGAACTGCAACATTTCTGTTGAGAGTGTTTGTAATATGAAGGATGCCTTTTAGCTCATCAGATTTGTGCTTACAACAGTGCCCCTCTCTACCAAATAATTCATTTCTCTCTTCCAAGTAATTATCCAATTTACTTTTGAGCACTACTGAAAATCTGTATCCAGCAGTCAAGGAAAACACATTCCAAATCTTAATTATTCTGACTGTGCATCCTCTCCCCTCCCTATACCCTTGCTCCGTCTACACCTCCGCCATCTCATCCCTCCCACTCTCACCTTCCTCCTATCATTCCTGCCACTTCTACCCCACCGTCCCAGCCACCCTGCACTCACAACC
This sequence comes from Chiloscyllium plagiosum, assembly GCF_004010195.1. NCBI lineage: Eukaryota > Metazoa > Chordata > Chondrichthyes > Orectolobiformes > Hemiscylliidae > Chiloscyllium > Chiloscyllium plagiosum. The sequence continues at coordinate 98,248,646 of NC_057713.1, forward strand.
CTGCTCCCCACTCCTGTCTCCCTACCCCATCCTCTCCACCCCACTCTCCTCCTACCTTACCCACTCTCCTCCTCTGAACTGCACACCTTTCCCTCCCTCCTCTGCCTTTGCCTACTCTTCCCTCTTTCTGCCTCTCTTTGAGGCAGGTGTGCTAAAGAGGAGGACATGTTCAGTATGTTTAAAGCACATAATATCAAGTCTCGTTATTGTGAGTTCTCACATTTATTATTCAAAAGGAAATCATTTGGCTAATGCATCACCTTCACCTTCTTTGTCTTCAAGTCTTTCTTCCAGGATCCCATTCACTATGGCTATAGCTGCAGCTCCATTAATCTGATTGGCTGAATGAATCAGGATTGCCTTACAGCCACCTCGACAATTGCTTTGAACCATCAGGTAGTAACTGCAAACCTCTCCTTTCATCTCGATCTCTGGAACTGGAAACAATCAACAGACTGAAGCACAAAGTTTAAAATTACAAAAAAGAAAGTTTAATTAATAACACTGTAAAATTGTATTATATGACAAAAGGTGAAGCACAAGGCTAATATTGTGAACTCTGATTTGCAGCGAGGAAGAATGATCCAGCAAGCTTTATGCCAGAAATGACAGGTTGTTTTTATTAATGCAAGTTTCCCAATTTATAGTCTTTAAGCCAGCCATCACCATTAGAACTAAGACAAAGATGAAACATTTAGAATATCCATTCACAAGAAATGCTGACTACTTGTAAAGAGAAGTGAATTTTTCATTTGTACAGCATCCATATACAAATTAGGGGAAAAGATTGCAAAATACAATCAAAATAACAAATGCATATGCTAAATTAACAGTGCATCAACCTGAAATCTAGAATGCAGTTTGACTTAAAAATATGCAGATTGAGGCAATTAAATCTCAGTTATCTGTTACTTAAGATGTTATTTTTTTTTAAAATCACATAAATTCACTTCATCTTTCCCTCGACTATCCTTGCTGCCCAGCAAGACTTTCATGTTTCCAGCCTCTGCATCCCATTCAAGTCATTCAATGGCTTTACTTAAAAAGTTTTTGCCTCTGCCAAAGTTCAGGAATTGAAGTTGATAAAAAGTTGTAACAGAATGAGGTTGGTTATGGATTCAGGCAAGATTTTGGGTTGAGTCACTGACTCTTTCTTCTACTTCACAGGGCCCCCCCATATGATATTCAGCATTTGTCTTGGGAGCCTGCACATCATCAGACTCCAAATCCTTTTCAAGTTTTTCTGCCCAAAGTCAGGTCTGACATACAATGCTGGAAATGTGTTGCTGGAAAAGCGCAGCAGGTCAGGCAGCATCCAGGGAACAGGAGAATCGACGTTCGGGGCATAAGCCCTCCTTCAGGAAAAGAAGGACTTATGCCCGAAACGTCGATTCTCCTGTTCCCTGGATGCTGCCTGACCTGCTGCGCTTTTCCAGCAACACATTTCCAGCTCTGATCTCCAGCATCTGCAGACCTCACTTTCTCCTCTGACATACAATGCCATGACCTCCATCAAGGTCAAGGAGGCAGGTCACAAATCCAACCCAGTTGAAATGGGGATTAAACCTTGTAGTGTTGGTACGAATTTGAACCACATCAGCTATCCAAGCAACTTACAAGCAATCCACATTGCTGTGGCAACATACACTTAAACATGCATGCTATGTATCCTGGAGATATAAAGGTCATACAGCACAGAAACAGACCCTTCGGTCCAACCAGTCCATGCTAAACATAATCCCAAACTAAACTAGTCCAACCTGCCTGCTCCTGGCCCATTGCACTCCAAACATTTCCTATTTATGTATAGACAGTAATTGTAAATGTTCCAATTTCTTTCTGACACATGGCTAATAGGAATCTCTCCTGTTCTTACCAACAGCAGCTGACGTATATTAGAAACCTTTACAAGTTGATATTCAACCTGCTCCAACCACATAATGAATTTACCTCTTTGGCCATTATGTCCTCAAGTAGGACTTGAACCATGAGCTTCTGGTTCAGAAACGGGGATGCTATCATTGCGCCACAAACCTCCACACTCCAACTAACATTACTTAAGTGGGCAGAGAAGCATTAAAAACCTTCCACACTGTCCTGCCTGAACATTTGCGCAATTCTACACAGCAGAGTTCTTCTATTTGAATGCTGCTCTTTAGTATAATGTCTGCTATTTTAAATCAGTTATCCCTGACCCAAAAGCATAATGGGGCACTTAGCACAGGTCTACAAGAAACACAGCTTCAAAAAACCTACAGTTTCCAGACATACAGAAACAAGGTTTTTATGTTGGACATCTTTTTTAGGTGATAACAGCATCAGTAATGAAACAAACTTGAAATGATGGATTCAGCAATTACATTGATTAAATGTGATTTCAATCAAGATTAACAGATTAAAAATTTTAAGCACTAGATTCGTTCAGATTTTTTTAGCACTATTGCTCAACAGCTCTAACAAATTAATTAACACCAGGTTGTTACTCTGCAAGTGAAGCTTTAAGCAATTAAAAGTATACGTGCATGTGTGTATTTAGCAAGTACACAAACGCTCTGTGATTTCTGCAGCCAAAATTGTGCTGCTAAATTACTTTGTGGCAAGTGCTGTACTGCACATTCTGCTCCCATACTGATCTTTACTAAAGTCGCTGATCTTGGTTGGTGGTTCACTACAACTGATGTTGCTATTATGATTATCATTGCTGCAACACTTAGCGATTGGACAACTACAGTCTTTCAGAAACATTAAAACAGTACTGATCAAAATGATAGAATTACTTGACAAAAAGACAAATAAAACGAACCTCTATAATCCTTAAACTAATCCTTCCGTTTGACTTTTTGTACTTCACATTTTATTTCAATATTAAACATAATTCAACTGTTCTAAATTAACTATTTAGCAGAATATCATCACAGGAAAAAAACACTCTTCCTATTTAAAACACATTCACATCATTACACAGCTATAAAAACTTTTACAAATTACTAATTTGAATCACATGGTAGGGACTCAGTCAAGACACAATGATAACGCATGGTAGATGGTTATGCTACACTACATACTGTAACATAAATGATCAAGTAGTAATTAATGCTGTTACTCGGTATTAAAGTTACAAGGGCACCGTATTTTCTTATACTAACATCCATAATGAACCTGAAAGCCAGAGTATTACTGTTGAAATTCTATTTAGCAATATTCACAGGAAGCACACGTCAATTCAAACTGCACCTAAAGTTTGATTTTCTTCTCTGGAATAATACATTTATTAAAAGCATTATATTCCAAGCTAACAAAATTTTCATTAAGAGCACTGACTTGAAATGAAGAGCTAAAATATGATTTAGAATAACAAAAAAGGTCAATGGCTCCTCAGAACATGATGGGTTTTGAAGATAACAATCAAAACAGCTCATTTGTACTGGTTAGACAAAAATTCACAGGATAATAAATTATTTATGCTTTTTGATTTAAAATCAAATTATATACCAGATAAATGCAATTTAATTTCTATTAACACATCTGAAGCTTCCTGCCCTTCCAGAACAACATACAAGATATAAAGCAGGAAATCAATTTTCTGACTAAGCATTGAGACAAGTATTGCGGTTTTGTTTGTAGGTGATAAAGGAGTTGGCAAAATTTAAAAGGAAAAAAGCTGAATTCCATTTTATTAAAGTCTGTAGGCATTACGTTTGTAAAAGAAAACTGATACGCTATTCGTTCCAAAATATAAACCATATTTACAGTTACCTTGAGAGGTCAGTTAATATTTGAAGGTCTGCTAACAGATAAACAGCTTTCTACTATATCCCCAGTTGTGCAAAAAGTCTGATATACAGCCACTTTCAGTCAGTTTAAGCTATTAAGTAACTTAATAGCCTTTGCTTAATAAAAATCTAAAACACTGATTCAATGGCTAAAACCCATCTCAATTATGGAACATACAAGAACTTTCCAAATAAATTAAGCTATGCTTAGTGAAATGGATAATGTTGCTTTTCAGTATATAACTGACAACAATAATGATAAATACAAAGTACCTGAATTCAAACTACTGGGGCAAAAATTCTCAGATTTCATACAGACTTACTCAACTCACTAAGATATATGCGAACATTAATCTAGTAAAAGGACAGCTTTACAAACTCACCATTAATGCATTTTGGCTTTCTTGCCACGTAATCTTTCCATTTCCGTGTACTGTACTGGTTAGCAGGCGGAATCTGAGTGTTGCTTACTGTACAAGATAGATTAAAAAGAGCTCCAACCTTAAATAATGAAAAGGAAGAAAATTGTAGTTATCAAACATTGAATTGCAATTATAAAATAAATAATTTCTAATAGTGACTGAACATGTATGAACAATAAGTTAATACTATTTTTCTGGGTAGCATGACAGAAGAATTACATTATATAAATGACAGGACTTAACATTTGTTTTACAAGGGAGGAATACTTCCCAATATGGTCACTAAGTGTAGATTAAATTAGATTAGTTACAGTGTGGAAACAGGCCCTTCGGCGTAACAAGTCCACACTGACCTGCCAAAGCACAACCCACCCAGACCCATTTCCCTACATTTACCCCTTCACCTAACACTACGGGCAATTTAGCGTGGCCAATGCACCTAACCTGCACATTTTTGGACTTTGGGAGGAAACCGGAGCACCCGGAGGAAACCCACGCAGACACGGGGAGAATGTGCAAACTCCACACAGACAGACAGTCACATGGTGCTGTGAGGCAGCAGTGCTAACCACTGTGCCACCGTCTACGACTGGTGATTCAGAGGCCTTGACCAATTATCGGGAAACCCATGTTAAGACCCCAGCGTGCAAATTGTGAAATGCAGTTAATTGAATAAATCTGGGAGAGCTGGTGAAAGTCACCATGAAAACTACCCATTAAAAATCCAACTGATTCATTAAAGGTGCCTTATTTAGGTAAAGTTGTTGTCTTTCCCAGTCTGGTCTCCAGCAATGTGCTTGAATCCGAACTACCCTCCTAAACGAGCCTGTGAATTATACCAAGGTACTAAACCACTTTAAAAAACATCTCTACGATTAACAATAGTTCTAGCTGCTTCACAAGGTCAATTCATGGCAGGCAATAAATGCTGTCCCATCCCCCCTCCACCCACGCCACCTCTCCCGAAAACAACACTCACAGCAGTGAAAACCAACCCAATAGATCTTGTGAAGAATAGCTATGGAATTGTTTTCCATCCGCCCAAGTGCTTTCTGGTCTCCTGGTTATTTTGACTTGTGTAAGGACGAGTATAATAAAGGGCTTAGAGTTCTCAATTGTTTTTACTTAACTTAGCTTTAAACAACCTGTAACTAGAAATGGATGACCTGCAACGAATCGCAATTTCTCGTTAAGTACAGAAACCTGATCCGTGCTTTCTACCAACCTGGGACTAACAGAAAAAGCAGACAGTTGGGGGATTTTACATATTTATTTTAAAAACTAACTTCTGTGATGATTTGAGCAGCAACATGGCTTGATTTCCTGGGGCGCTACCCCAATGCAGTACAACAGCGCTCCTCAAAAGTGTGGCTCACTCTGGGTTATGTGCTCAGGTCACTGGGATGCGCGGGGGTGAAGGGACTGAACCAATGATCTTGGAGGACGTGGATCCCAGCACTGACTTCCAGTTCCGGATACAGACTTCAGAGGCACACGGATAAGATATAAACCAAGGTGGGCTGTTAACCACCAGCACTCCACTCTCCTGTTCCGTGGCACCTCAGACACAAGTCAAATCCTCAAGGATTCTCCAAGCTGAACAGAGTGAAGCAATTGAAATATAGGAACAGAAGTAGGCCATTCAGCCCCTTGAGGCTGTTCCATGATTCTTTAAGGTCATGCAGCCTAACTCCATTTACCTGCCTTTGGCCCATTCCCCTCAATACCTGCTCTTCACAAAAAAATCATCTCCAATTTAAAATTAAGAACTGACCCAGCAGCCACTACTATTTGTGAGAGAGAATTGAAAACATCAATCATTCTTTTTTTGTGTGGAAGTGATTCCCAAGATTGCTCCCTGGACGCTCTAGCCCTAATTCCCTAGTTTTAGAATCCCCAACAGTGGGGACAGTTTATCTTTATCTATCCTGCCTTTTTCTGTTTATCTTGAAGACTTCAATCAGATCACCCCCGAACCTTCCAAAGTCATTAGAAATTCTAGAGAATATCAATTCAATGGAGTCAGGAATGAAGTCACTTTCACTACGCCTTCCAGAACCATGGTCAATGGAAAAATCCAATGGTGTGGAGAAACGTTTGAATTGCAAAAGTGTTTTTCTAAAGTCCTGGCCAGCCCTGGCCTATCCGTTCTGTCCTCACCAATCCAGTTCCATTGATTGTTGGAAGTAGTCTGGAATGAAACCCACTGGAGAGTGATCAAGAAGCTTCATTCTCTCTCACCTATGACTTCATAAATAAAATGTGACCGAGCCCATTGTTATGAAACGTAGAAAATGTACTGAGAAGGCCAAGTGGGTGCTGATTGGAAAAGCTCTCCAGCTGTTGGTCCTTAGCCTTGTCTGTGTTTTACTTCAAACTGTGTCAAGGCTCCCTTTAGGGAGTGAGCCCTAACCACCCACTGTGCTGTGGAGTGAAAACAAAGTTGTGATGCTGTCATGCAGGAATTGATTACCTTTTATTAGAAAGTTTGGGTAAGATGAGTGAAAGATGATCCAGTAGCCAGGTGTATACCTTGATCACAATTATGTCTGCATTTAAAAATGCTATCATTGAAATCTTTGAGGGCAGAGGGACATTGACCAGTCAAACAGTCATTGAAGCTGGGAGGTGTAAATATTTTGATTTTGTTTCACACATGGAGATGGTTATCTATTCCTTCTAGTCAGTTTTCCAAAACAGATGGAACAGCAGAAAATGGCAGAAATGTCACCTGCTCCATTATTTTAGACTGAAAAGGGTTTTCCAAACTTTTGTTTCAAAGTTTAACTTTGAATAGAAAGCAGAACATACCTTTCCTTGTAGAGAAGAAAGTTGGTTCAGTAGTTGTTTAGATTTGCCTTGAGCTTTAGTTCTTGATAAAGAGCTGTGCAATTTAATAAAGGTACTCAATACATTAAATGCAAGCTAGCATGAATTTTAGAGACCTCATACATACAAGAAAACATGAAGTCTCTCTCCCGAATAATTATTTCCAGAAAAGCAAAAGCAGATTAAAAAATGAAAGCACTATCTTTACACAAATTATACAACCTGAAAATTCACTCACATCCTAACCCAATTTTAAAGTTAATCAGGCTTTGTTGCATTTCAAATGGTTATTTGAAAATTAGCATATATGAGTTTACTTTTCTATGTTTTATGAATCTACATTCCACTCATGGGAATGGCTAAACATTCTGGCGCTCTGCAAGTCTCCTGTAAAAACTTCTGTGAAACATTCAGGTATCCTTTTTCTTTGAGGCTCTGCTATTAAATTAGTTGTATGACCAAAAGAGGTACATCCAGATTAAACTCTCAATTAGAAGAAACAGAATAAACTTTGCATTGTTAACATTTGGCAGTTATAATTCTTGGATTGAAGCATTTATAAACTATTAGCTATGGATTCAGTGTGTAATAAATATTAGAGATTTCACCACATTTAAAAGCATTTGCATGCCTCCCTGAGGAGCAGTGGCCTGCATGGGACAGTACCAATTGCAGGGGGTTAGGATTCAGCACGCATGTTCATCAACTAGCACAGACATGATGGAACAAATGGCCCCCATCTTTGTCATAAAACTCTTTTTAATATGATTCTATCAAATCATTCAGCGAATGAATTAATATTAGGAGTTAAAAAACACCCTATTTATTTACTAAGTGTGCAATTCTGGTCTGCCTCATGTCAGAAGGACATTGTGAAACTTGAAAGGGTTCAGAAAAGATTTACAAGGATCTTGTCAGGGTTGGAGGATTTGAGCGACAGGAAGAGGCTGAATAGACCGGGCTTGTTTTCCCTGGAGGGTCAGAGGCTGAGGGGTGACCTTATAGAGGTTTATAAAATTATGAGGGACATGGATAGGGGAAATAGATAAGGTCTTTTCCCTGGGGTGGGGGAGTCCAACACTAGACAGCATAGCTTTAGGGTGAGAGGGGAAAGATTTGAAAGGGACCTAAGAGGCAATGTTTTCATACAGAGGGTGGTACACGTATGGAATGAGCTGCCAGAGGAAGCAGTGAAGGTTGGTACAATTACAGCATTTAAAAGGCATCTGGATGGGTATACAGATAGGAAGGATTTATAGGGATATGGGCCAAGTGCTAGGAAATGGGAATAGATTAGATTAGGATATCTGGTCAGCATGAACGAGTTGGACCGAAGGGTCTGTTTCTCTGATGTACTTCTCTATGACTCTAAGTGAAAGAATGAGGTCTTAGACTTTCTAAGGCAAAACGGAATACAAAATAGGTTTCAAAATACCACTTATTAGAGAGGAGAGTAAAACAAAACAGAAACCTGAAGTAGATTATTTGCACACTGTAAACTCAATTTCCTTTGGTCTGAATCACTGCTTGGTCTCATTATAGCAGCTGAACAAGGTTGCATTGATTAAAACATGAGGAAATGGTGAGAAAAAGATTAAAGCTGTTCATTTACCAAGCTCAAGAAAGAGTGTTGACAAAAAAACAGATTTGATTACAGAGCATGGTCTCTAAGTGTAAACGTTTATGTTGAATGGTTTATTTTTCTATGCTTGTAATTTGTAGAATGAAGAAATCCACTTACAACTCAAAAACTAAGGGAAATGCAATGCAAAACAGTCTCTTCTGCTCCAAGCAACAATAAAATATTGAATTGAATTGAATTTATTGTCACGTGTACCGAGGCAGTGAAAAGCTTTGTTCCACATATAATAAAACAAAATTAACTGGAACAATTCATTTGTAGAAAATATACATTTGGGATTATGTAATTAGAAAATTTAAGAACTAATTCATCATGTAAAATACTATTAGCCAGCTTCCAAATGTAGACAGCATTGGCCTTGGAGAGAGCACAGTGCAGATTTCCTGAATTATACCAGAGTTTGGACAATTAGGTTATGGAGACAGGTGGCTAAAATGTGTCTTGCATTCCTCTACATTTGGGAGATTGAGGATCTAATCAAGGTCATTGAAAGTAACAAAGAATTCAATATGAAGGATACAAATAAACTACTGCTTCTGATGAGAATATCCAAGAGTACAAAATTAGAACAAGGAGCTTTAGGAGTGAAATAAGGGACAGACTTTCTGATGACCAGAAAGTTTTTTTTGGAGTCCAGATTAGAGTTGGGCATGGGGAGCCTATGGAAATTCTACTGTAGTACATGCCAAAGGGATTGCCTCGAAAGTGAAATTTTCCACTGGGCATTTCCTCTATCGATCTCCCTGAAGGTCTCCACAGAAATGAGAATCTTTGAATGTCCCAATGAAATTATGTTAGTTCATAAGAAAATGTTAGACAATTAAATAGAGTCATAGAGATGTACATCATGGAAACAGACCCTTCGGTCCAACCCGTCCATATCCCAACTCTATCTAGTCCCACCTGCCAGCATCTGGCCCATATCCCTGCAAACCCTTCCTATTCATATACCCATCCAAACGCCTTTCAAATGTTGTAATTGTATCAGCCTCCACCACATCCTCTGGCAGCTCATTCCATACACGTACCACCCTGTGTGTGAAAAAGTTGCCCCAACGGTCTCTTTTATACCTTTCCCTTCTCACCATAAACCTATGCCCTCTAGTTCTGGACTCCTCCACCCCAGGGAAAAGACTTTGCCTATTTATCCTATCCATGCCCCTCAACTTTGTAAACCTCTAGAAGGTCACCCCTCAACATCCAACGCTCCAGGGAAAACACCCCCAGCCTGTTCAACCTCTCCCTATAGCTCAAATCCTCCAACCCTGGCAATATCCTTGTAAATCTTTTCTGAACCCTTTCAAGTTTCACAACATCTTTCCAATAGGAAGGAGACCAGAAATGCACACAATGTTCCAACAGTGGCCTAACCAATGTCCTGTACAGCCGCAACATGACCTCCCAACTGCTGTACTCGATATGTTGACCAATAAAGGAAAGCATACCAAACGCCGCCTTCACTATTCTATATACCTGCAACTCCACTTTCAAGGAGCTATGAACCTGCACTCCAAGGTTTCTTTGTTCAGCAACACTCCCTAGGACCTTACCATTAAGTGTATAAGTCCTGCTAACATTTGCTTTCCCAAAATGCAGCACCTCACATTTATCTGAATTAAACTCCATCTGCCACTTCCCAGCCCATTGGCCCATCTAGTCAAGATCCTGTTGTAATCTGAGGTAACCCTCTTCGCTGTCCACTACACCTCGAATTTTGGTGTGATCTGCAAACTTAGTAACTGTACCTCTTATGTTCGCATCCAAATCATTTATGTAAATGAAAAGTAGAGGACCCAGTAGAGGCACTCCACTGATCACAGGCCTCCAGTCTGAAAAACAACTCTCCACCACCACCCTCTGTCCTCTAGTTTTGAGCCAGTATCCAAATGGCTACTTCTCCCTATATTCCGTGAGATCTAACCTTGCTAACTAGTCTCCTATGGGGAACCTTGTCGAATGCCTTACTGATACTTACACAATCCCCAGATCCGTTATAATCTCGGATGCTGAATGACAACACGTTTGTGCACCCTGCACCTTAGGACTCAATAACATACGTACAGTCTGAGACACAATCACCCCCACTGCAGAAATGACACTGCCCTGCAAAACACCTCCTCCCACCTCTACACTGACTTGACACACTGAGCTCCCCCACAAACCTGACCCAACCATCAAACCCGTTGCATTGTCGGCACCAAACCCAATCCCCGACCCTGCTGCCTTTGGACTAGACTCCTGACCCATCCTATGCCACCAACATTGGCCCCAACGCCACTCATTGGCCCTCGTCATATTCAGTCTGATGGCCCAGCTACCAACCTTGACCACCAATTCCCCAAGCCCACTGAACCAAACTCTAACTAACTTACCCCTCACCCTTCCCATCCCCCTGCCAGACCCATTTCTCAATTCCACCCTTACCTACCCTAAACACTTCCCCACCCCCTTGCTCCCTACCATTAGCCAGCATCCTGTACTCTTGGAATGCTACTTACCTTGCTGTCTATCCCCCCATCCAAGTGGTATTCAATGTTCCCAGCATCCTACATCATACTTGCCTCTTGGACTTGCCCTTTAACATCAGCTGTCAATATGTCGGTCTAAATATTTAAATTTCACATTACAACACCTCACTGCTGGGTAAAAGAGGCATGATTTGCCTTCCTCAGACAGTTCAATGCTACAAAAGATCTGTCAGAATAGAAACACCTCCACGTTTCTGATGGAATCTCCTCCCAGACATGTGGAGTTCCCTTTTCACATAAAAAAAGAGCCAGAATGGCAAACTTGGTGGGATTACCACTCACCAGAAAAATTAGCCTTAAGGAATCAGTTATGAAATACAAACTAGTTAGAATCCATTATTTCTCCCCGAGAAGATTGTGGACAAAAAGGAATGTCAATTTCAGGACTAATGTTGAATAGATTTTGGCTTTATTTGAGGGCATGGAACATGGACCAAAGAAAAGCAAATGCAATTCAGCTACAGGTCACTCAGGGATCTAATAGACATGTAAACTCCTGTTCCAACTTCAATGTACTTCCTTTCAATTAAGATTATGCTAGCAGGTAAATTCTCATTCAAATGTAATCCTAATGCTGAAACTGATGCAAGTTACAAAAGTTGTCAGAAAAAACCCACAAAATGCTAATGAAATCATAACTGAAACCAAGGATACAACTCAAACTCAATTCCAGATCGGAAGTAGGAGGGAAGGTCTGATAGCGCCACCAACTGCACAAACTCCAACACTGGCTTATAATAATAAAAAGTCTAAAAGGTAAAAGGAAATAGAATTATTAACTAGGCAGTTTTAATGTGGAGATATAAACATCAGGATGTTTTCACTAAATGGAATGCTTACAAGTAAACATAATGCATTTTGTTAAGTAAACTTATAAAATTCTGTTTATAAAATAAGTTTTACATCTGCGATGCTCATCCTCGCCAAGATGAGAAGGACTTAGATAAAATTCAACATATGTAGCTGACACAAATTTCAAAGTTTTTGATTGCATTAGTTCTGATAATGTAATCAAATGCACAAACACCTCAGAGAACATATTAAAAGTTGTTATTATTGGATCAAGTCACATAGTCTACACTAAAGCCTAATCATCAAAACACAGTAAGAAGAATCTTGAATTCCTATTTTCTCATGCCCACTACAAGTTTATTGTCAAAACAAACAAAACCAATGCTCACCTCTCCTTTTGCATCTGTTGTTCTCGATGTCATGGATGCATCTTCAAATGATGTATTGGAACTTTTTAAATAATTGAAAATGTTTTGAGTGCCAGCTTTCAAGCAGAATCCTGGAAACATGACCTCAGAAGCAAACTACGATGAAAAAGTAGAAATACCTTTGTTGTATAGTGCAAGTTTTTCATTCTTTGCTTTCATACCCAGCTGCCTGCCGATAATTTGTAAACTAAATTTAGTGTTCAGAAAGCAATAAAAGTACGCAGGTACGTAAAAAATTTGGTCTACCATTTAAAATTTTAGACATTGCTAAATTTGTTAAGATTGATTTCATAAATCTTTAACTGCTAAATATTTCAGTGTTTGCATAAGATAACACAACAAATTGGGCGGAGTGAGCAAGAAACTATATCAAGTTCAAGTAAATACTTGTCCTGAAAAACAGGATCACCACATTCTGCATGTTTTCCGTCTGCTGTTTCTGACTTCTTTCAGTATAAATAAGGAAGGCCGCAATCCCAAAACTGAATTCTAGACTCCAGGCACGATCTGAATAAAATTGTTTACAATTGTTTTCATGGGAGGTGAATATAACCTTTGTTGCCCATCCCAAATTATCTTTGAACTTAGTGACCAGGTCTGCCATATCAGAGGGAAATTGCTGTAGGTCTGGAGTCACATGTGAGTCAACGTAGGCAAGTGTGGCAGATTTCCTCCTCTAAAGGACATTAGTGTATAAGATCTGGTGTTTGCTTTAATTGTAAAATTATGGAAATAGTACTGAAGACTTGAGCTCCAGAACTTTCCACATCCCTGGCTAAGCTGTTACATTATAGCCACAACACTGGCATACACCTGGCAATTTAGAAAATTGCCCAGTACACAAAAAGCAGGTCAAATCCACCACCTATCAGTCTACTCTCACTTAAAGTGATGGAAGGCGCCATCAACAGTGCTATCAAACAGCACCTGCTCAACAATAACCTGCTCAGTGATGCCCAGTGAGAGTTCCTCCAGGGTCACTCAGTTCCTGGTCTCATTACAGCCTTGGGTCAAACATGGACAAAACAGTTGATTTCTCAGGTGAAATGAAAGTGTCAGCCCTTGACATCAAAGTCACATTTGACTGAGTGTGGTGTCAAGGAGCCCTAACAAAACAAATCAATGGGAATCATGGGGAAAAGTTTCTACTGATTGGAGTCATACCTGACACACAAAAAGATAGTTATGGGGTTGTTGGGAGTCAGTCATCTCAGCTTCAGAACGTCTCTGCAGGAGTTCCTCAGGATACAATTCTAGGCTGAACTATCTTCAGCAGCTTCACTGATCTTCCTCCCATCATAATGTCAAAAGTGGGAATGTGTGCTGATGATTGCACAATCTTCAGCACCACTTTCGAATCCTCAAATGCTGAAGCAGTCTGCCCAAATGAAGCAAAACCTGGGCAATATTCAGACCTTGGCCGACAGGCGGCAAATAGCATTAGCGCCATACAGCTGCCAGTGACCATTTCTGACGAGAGAATCTACCTACTGCCCCTTGATAGCCTTGTTCCAAATACATGACCACTTCCACCTAGAAAAACAAGGGTAATAGATATTTACTTTGGAACACTACCATCTACAAGTTCTCTTCCAAGCCACTCACTATTTTGAATCGGAAATAAATTGCTATTCCTTCACTGTTGCTCGGTCAAAATCCAGGAATTCCCTCCCTAACAACATATGGGTGAACCTACAGCACATGGACTGTCATGGGTCAACAAAGCAGCTTCCCACCACCTTCTCAAGTGCAACTAGAGATAGGCAATAAATGCTGGCCAGTCAGCAGCACCCATGTCCCATAAATTAATTGCAATTATTGATCAAGTTGGGATAGCAGATCTAAAAGAGACTTACAGAATAGCCACAAACATTCATGGGGAGAAGTGTTTTTTTTTACAAGTTTCACTGACTTTATACTTTCCAAAATAAAGCACAAAATCACAAGGGGAAATTGCATTCACAATGGTACACTTGTCCTAAACTTCCAGCTAACTGGGTTCTTTGATGATGATGTGCGTCAGTGTCCAACATTGTTTATTTTAGTCTTTATTCCTAGCTTGGTTCTCTTCTATTTCAGATGAAGCCCCTTCTCTGTCCAACTGATTAATAACCAACCTTCCACCCTTGTAGCTTCAATCTTGTTTAGATCTTTATTATATCACTGAAGGGGGCTCCAGATAAATGTTCCCTTGCTGTTTCTTCATCAGCGACCATTCAGATCAAGGTACAACAGCACATGAAGTCGTCCTTTGGCTCATCATTCCCACACCTTGTCCTATTTCACTGCTATTTGGAAAGACTGATTTACAACCTTTACTAGTTAAAAGGTTTATGCACATTCTAAAAACTTAAACAAAGGATCTCTAAAAGTCTAAATTAGTCCTTCACATCGCTTAAATTGTGATGACTCATTCAAACTCGAGCTAACACTCAGTTGAGTTTATCCACCAAGCTTTGTGGTTACATTACAACACAAATGTTAACAAATATACTTAAAAATATAAAACTAAGTTCTAACTGTTGTATAACAATATTCAATTCTGCGAATGAACCAGTTGGTCATTTCAAATGACAATCTAAAATGTCCATCATCGAGACACTTTCAGTTATACATCTTAATTCAATTTAGATACCAGTGGTTGCCATGGTGAGATCTGAACCCATGTCCCAAAGCATAAGTCCAGGGCTCGGGATTACTTGTCCAATGACGTTGCCACCATTTCCCCCCTTAACTCAAATTTTGTATTTAAACAACTAGACACACAAAAAAGCAACATTCTATTAGCATTTTCAATGTGTCTCAAAGCACATTGAATAAAATTTGTAACAACTGTACAAGAGACTGAAATGTAGCTATTTTAAAATTACCACACAATGTTTTCAGTTTAAGAGTCAGGCATTCTATCTTTATTCCCATTTTCCCCATGGTAAATTTATTTTTCCACATTTATCACTAACATTTAAACTGACAATTTATTCTTAATCTCACTATCCTTAGATCAACCAATTGGAAACGACACTTGTGCATGTTATGGGACCCAGAACATTTTCCTGTCAGTGCAACAGATTTGTAAATTTCAGTTTAAACCAAGTTAAAGACAGTGAACAAGATTAAAAAGTCTTTTCAGAGTTATTTTTTGAAATGCAAATCATTGGTCACAAGTTTAATGCATTTTGCTAGCTCACAATAATAAAGAACCCCAAACAGGTTACTATCCACAGTGTGTAAAAACAGTGAAACAACAGTTGTACCTTTCGCTCTTTGATGTGAATGTCCCCTCTCCAAATTAGCAATGGATCAATCATGTTCTCAAAATTTTCTGGATTTACCACAGTTGCTCCAAGGTTCTCAGAAATTTTCTGCCAACTACAATCAGACAAATGACATTAGATGTCTGGACCTGGTAATAATAAATTGTAGCTTGAATTGACTACTTGCTGGTAACAATTCAAGTTGTATCAATTAATCATATAAAATATTGAAACAAGTTATTCAGCCCTACAGTCCAAGGCAGTTCTATATCTCACTCAAGTCTTTACCATTATTCCTCATCTCATTCCTAACAGTAAAATTCTCTTTCTCCATCACGTGTTTGTCTCATATCTGTGCTTTTACTTCAATTTCTCCTAGTGTTAGGAAGATCCACATTCTCACCACATTTTGGATAAGGATGTTTTGTCAAAATTCCTCATTTGAATTCTTGGTGACTACCTTATATTCATGTCCTCTAATGCTGCTCTTTCCCACAAGTTGAAACTAAGTCTTACTCTATTAAAGCCTTTCAAAAAGTTTATGTCATGCAGAGCTTGTGGCCCTTTTCCCGCATAAAGGTTTGGAGCACATCTCAGCATTATCCAGAAGGTGTAAGACAAGTTTATTGTGATCAGGTCATTAATTAGGTCTGATCAAGACTTCTGGGAGAAAGTACCACCTCCATGAGTTGCAGGCCAATCAAAAGACTTGCGGCCACTGCTGAAACTGCAGCCTCCTTTGAGAATCATAAATTGGTGGGTTTTTTTTGGGGGGGGGGGGGTAATTGGGGACACAGTGAAAGGACAATCACAATCAGAAGAACAGTATATGGGTGGGCATTGCTGAGACAGGGAAGAACCTCAATTGAGCTTAGGGTATCCAAACAGCAAGCAATTGCAAAGACCGTAGGAAATAGGAACAGGGATCGGCCATTTGGCCCCTTAAGCCTGCTGCGTCATTCAATAGGATCATGGCTAATCCAACATTTCTTACATCCACTTTCCTGTCCTTTCCCCATAATCCTTGATTCCCTTACTGATCAAGAATCTATCAGCCTTAACTTTTCCCAAGGACTCCCCTAACAGCTTTCTGCAGCAAAGAATTCTAAAGACTCTCAATCCTCCAAAAAGTAAGCTCTCTTCCTTCAAGTTTGAAAATTTCTGGAATCCATTTACTACTCCAGTTTTTCCAGCCGTCATGTGTCTCATGACAGCTCGCCGGTCTCCTTCCTGTTGGAAAGATGTTGTGAAAAGGTTCAGAAAAGATTTACAAGGATGTTGCCAGGGTTGGAGAATTTGAGTTATTGGGATAGGTTGAATAGGCTAGGGTTGTATTCCCTGGAACATTGGAGGCTGAGGGGTGACCTTATAGAGGTTTATAAAATCATGAGGGGCATGGACAGAATAAATAGACAAAGTCTTTTCCCTGGGGTGGGGGAGTCCAGAACTAGAAGGCATAGGTTTAGGGTGAGAGGGGAAAGATATAAAAAGAGATCTAAGCAGCACGTTTTCTACATAGAGAGGGTGGTACTTAAATGGAATGAACTGCCAGAGGAAGTGGTGGAGGCTAGTACAATTGCAACACATAAAAGGTATCTGGATGGACATATGAATAGGAAGGGTTTGGAGGGATATGGGCCAAGTGCTGCCAGGTGGGACTAGATTGTGTTGGGATATCTGGTCGGCATGGACGGGTTGGACCAAAAGGTCTGTTTCCATGCTGTACGTCTCTATGATTATGACTATAAGAGAAGAAATTCCTCCTCATTTTGGTCTTACTCTCCCAAAAAAGGAGAAACATTCTCTCAGCCTTTACTCTGCCAAACCCCTTAAAAGATCCTGTGTTTCAGGAGATCATGGAGTACAGTCGCAATCTGTTTATCCTTTGCTCATAAGATAATCCCTCCATACCAGGGATAATCTTCGTCAAGCTTCACCTAACTGCTTCCAATGAAATAATATCTTCCCTTAAATAAGGGGAACAAAACTGCACACAGTAGTCTCACCAGCACCCAGATTGTTGAGAGGGGTAATTAATTCTACCCAATCACCTGTTTAGGTCACCGCATAGTTTCCTGCTTTCAAGTGATCAGAGTACCAAGCTGTTCAACTCCTCCATATGTGGTCAGAAAGTCAGACAAAACCCATAATTTGGTTGCTGGTTTTTAAACTTAGTAACAGTTTAACACTTCTTCATATTACCAAACACCATTTCTCAAATCACTAAAAAATATTTAAATGAAGTGTTTGTAGATTTATAGGATCAGATTTTACTCTTCATCCAAAATTCCATCCAAGACTAGTAATTAAATATGGATGTAAAAACCATGGTATTGGTTACAAAATTTAGTCAGATTTGGTACAATTTGGTTTGAAAAAAAGGAATATTTTATGGTAATCATAAAATGCCAAGTGCTCCCTTGCTAAAAATATAAAAATCGTTTGACCAAATTTTAAATCCCAGCTTTGTAAACTAGAATAGTTTTATTTGCAATCAATGACTTAAACAGAAAATATAGTTTATGATTATTTACAAAGCACACTAGTTCAATATTAACACAGTGAACCTGTGCAAGTTTTGTAATTCTTACCACTTGCTATTCTTTACCGCAATGATAATTTCTGCTGAATGCCACTCTCTTAGATGCTTAAGTGCACCCACAACAGGAAGCCAGTCTTTCAGCCTAGGAACACCATGATCGGAGACCAGTAGAATTAGATCCAATAACCCTTTGCCTGTCAATCAAAAATAAAAAACACTACAAAATTCAATGCTTCAAGTGTGATTTGAGTTTAAGACCAACAGCTCAAAGGCAATAATTTAGCATTGGTGACATTTCATTGCTACCACAAACAATCTTGAGAATCAGTTTTGGCATGTAACTGAAGTTAAAAATATTTACAGATGAAGTTATCCGGCTTAATTAGCTCACAAAAAGTAATACCAAGCATGATCTTAACATTAGATTGAAAACAAATTGCGATAAACCATAATAAACCTGCAGCTCTCTCAACTGGAGAATTATTTGCAATTCTGTGCACCAGGATTTAGGGAGGACATCAAGGCCTTGAACAAAGTGGAACTGTGATTTACTAAAACGATGTTATAGATGAGGAACTTCAGTTCTGTGAAGAGACTGGAGAAGCTAGGATTGCTTTCCTTAGAGCAAAGAAATTTGAAGGTATATTTAAATTAGGTATACAAAATAGTGAGAGGTTTGGATTCACAAGAGAGTCAGTAATCTAAGGACATAAATAAAGCACTAGAGGAGGTGTGATGAATATCAATGTTATTTATGCCATGGTGTGAAAAGCACCACTTGAATGGGGACTGGAAGCAGATTTAATAGTCATTGTAAAGGCTTTGTCTATTTTATATGGAAATACAAGCCTGAAAATGTTTTTTATAACAACTTAAACTGGAAGTGTACTGTTCTTTACAAAGTATCAAGTATCATCAGATGTCTTCTTGGGTGGGGGGGAGGGTTGGGAGAATACTGCCCAGCCTTTAGTCCCAATCCACGATAGAAATCAATAGAGGGCACACAAAGCACATCAAACCCCTTGAGCCAGGTAAACCATGCACACATAGTGCGGAAGATGACCCTGAGAGCACCTGTCAAAATAAACAAGATGATTCTGAAGCCCAAAATCTAAAAAAAATTAATTAAGACAGAGTACTGGAATTTCCCACAGTGGAAATATTCTTCCACGTAAGTTTGTATTCATGTATTGCGATGAGTTCAAGTCTAGTATTTAAAAATATACCTATAACACAGAGGTTAGCTCATATAAAGTATTCCACCCCCATCTGCTTACAAACTACAATATTCAAAATCTGCAGTAAAGCAACAGATTGCCTGAGATGTAAAGGGTTTAATTTGCTCTGCTGGATGTCGTAGGGGTACATTTGTCTTGCAGGTAGAATATAAAATATTTATATCATCATCTCCTGCTATTCAGAGTAAATTTACATTATAATCTCCTGCTATTCAGAATCAATAAGAGCATTGCAGTTAAAATTCTAACCACACCCTGCAGTTAAAAAAATGATTCACACTAGATCTTGCCATTAAAGAATGATCTACATCACTTTGTTTCTGGAAATAATCACTTCACTCCATTGTGTCTTGAGTGGCATGTGACTATGGAGGAGTGGTTAGGGGTTGTCTTGTGGCCATTACTGATGGTGATGTAAAATTCTGTATTAAAGGAAGGACTGTTTCCTCGTTCAGAGAAGTATCTTGACACAGCTCCACAAGCATTGTGAAGAGTGTTAAGGGTTTCTCCAAAAGCTTGTACTCGCTTAATAAATTTTGGCTGTACACAGAAGTTGGCATATTGCAGTTGCATCAAGTGTGTAAGAATCTCAAGAGCAAGAACTTAACATGCCCTTGTAGGAACTAGCATCATACTTGCTATTTACCTATCCTGCATGGAAATCTATAGTTTCAGTTTTACTTTTGTCAATCTGAACTGCTGTGCTCATGCAGGTTATGGACACAGCTGGGAGTAGCTGCATACAATAATTTGGAGAGCTGTGCTTTAAATGAATTCAGAGACTAGGAGAAAGTGAGGACTGCAGATGCTGGAGACCATGTTGAAAAACGTGGTGCTGGAAAAACACAGCAGGCCAGGCAGCATCCGAGGTGCAGGAGAATAGACGTTTCGGGCATAAGCCATTCCTGAAGAAGGGCTTATGCCCAAAAAATCTATTCTCCTGCTCCTCGGATGCTGCCTGGCCTGCTGTGTTTTTCCAGCACCACATTTTTCAACCATGAATTCAGAGACGTCCGGGGAGAAAAATTGACATTTTCATCAGCATTTGATAAGGCCAATTGTTCATGACATCAAGTTTCTGGTTCTGAGCCACCAAAGTAGTAATACTAGTTTATGGGAGCAATATGTCTGAAATGTCTTTTTGGTCTTTGGTTGATTGTTGGTAACCGACCATTATGAACAATGGTATTGGAATGACAAAGTGATGACATTACAGCAATTTTACTTAATTATTCTTGGATTATATAAAAATAGCTGTCCAAAATTTAAATACAAGAATGACGTTCTTTAAATATATCAGCCCATGGGCTCTGGGTTCAAGTCCCATTCCAGAACCAAGGATAAAAATATAGGCTAACACTTCAGGGTTGTAATGAGAGAATGTAGGATTGTCAGTTGTGCTATCTTTCAAATGGAATTTTAACTCAAGATAATGGACCGCTCTCTTGGGTGGAAGTAGGCCATGGTTTTGAGCAGAGGAGATTTCCCTGGTGATTAGACCAATGTTGTGGTTCTATTCGCCGAGCTGGAAGTTTTTGTTGCAAACGTTTCGTCCCCTGGCTAGGAGACATCATCAGTGCTTGGGAGCCTCCTGCGAAGCGCTTCTTTGATGTTTCCTCCGGTGTTTATAGTGGTCTGTCCCTGCCGCTTCCGGTTGTCAGTTTCAGCTGTCCGCTGTAGTGGTTGGTATATTGGGTCCAGGTCGATGTGTTTGTTGATGGAGTTTGTGGATGAATGCCATGCCTCTAGGAATTCCCTGGCTGTTCTCTGTCTGGCTTGCCCTATGATAGTAGTGTTGTCCCAGTCGAATTCATGTTGCTTGTCTGGCTGTCAGTTCTGAGATGCTCCTGATGTATGGTAGTGTGGCTAGTCCTTTGGGTTATGGTATGTCCTCGTTCCGTGGTCTTTCTCTTAGGCATCTGTTGATGAAGTTGCGCGGGTATCCGTTTTTGGCGAATACCTTGTATAGGTGTTCCTCTTCTTCTTTTTGCAGTTATGGTGTACTGCAGTGTGTTGTGGCCCTTTTGAATAGTGTCCTGATGCAGCTTCGTTTGTGTGTGTTGGGGTGGTTACTTTCATAGTTTAAGACTTGGTCT
>NC_057713.1:98270435-98282555 GCF_004010195.1 Chiloscyllium plagiosum
ATGTTGGGTCCAGGTCGATGTGTTTGTTGATGGAGTTTGTGGATGAATGCCATGCCTCTCATGGCACAAACTCCATCAACAAACACATCGACCTGGACCCAATATACCAACCACTACAGCGGACAGCTGAAACTGACAACCGGAAGCGGCAGGGACAGACCACTATAAACACTGGAGGAAACATCAAAGAAGCGCTTCGCAGGAGGCTCCCAAGCACTGATGATGTCTCCTAGCCAGGGGACGAAACGTTTGCAACAAAAACTTCCAGCTCGGCGAACAGAACCACAACAACGAGCACCCGAGCTACAAATCTTCGCACAAACTTTGATTAGACCAATATTTGTCACTCAACTAAAATTGCAAAAAGACAGACCAGAAGTGCTGGAGAAACTCAGGTCTGGTAGAATCAATGTTTTGAGTCCAGTGACTCTCCACTTTTCTCTCCATAGATGCTGCTAGATCTGCTGATTTTCTCCAGCACTTTATGTTTGAGTATCAGATTTCCTGTGTCTGCAGTTCTGTTTTTTTTAATTTTCTTTGAGTAGAAGACTTTACAAAAAGAGCTGTTAAATCAAACCGAAACCTAGATTGAACAGACCAGCTACCAAAGTGAGGATTGCCACAGTTGACAATAATGCAACACCATCACCAGAACCAGAACCAAAACAGAACTGGTAGCAAACCACCTCATTTTTCTGTATGGTTTGGACTCTGATCCACAGACTTCATGCTTTCTTTGTCTGTAGTTATATTGTAGCTTTCATCTACAATATTCCGGAAGGAAAAAACAGTTCATCACGTCAGTCTATCTTGTGTGTAAATTAATTTGCGAACGGTTGCATTAAAGGGGGTATAGTTTAAGCTTGCATATTCGTAATTAATAATATGTTTTTAACACGTTAGAAAAGTTTGTTATCTAAATAAGTTTTTATAATCTTGTTCATTGACAAAGCTGGTGTGTGGTCTTTGATCTGAGATAGTAGTTGCAGTTAGACATTAGCCAGCCTACAGATTAAACTGGGCATATGTCATTTTTGTGACAACTTGCAGAATAGCAGAGCTTGATTTCCAGCACAGTACTTTCACCACATACTACATAAAAATTGAACTGTATACTAAAAATGAATCATTTTCTAGGCTATCAATAAAGGGTGTGGAAATGGAACAAATTGGATAGGGAGTCAGCAGGAGCACAACAGGCCAAATATCCTCGTTCCATGCTATAGTATTCCACAGTGGCACTGAGTAACCTTTCTGTTTGGTTTACATTAGGAACTAACATACAAACCTGTGGTTCAGCAACTTAGTGCTTGACATGCTACTAAATTTATTATTCTTAAATTGCACTCTAGGTATTAGGGAGGGCAATAGTCGAGACACCAGCATTTAAGTAAACTGCAAGTGCCTGCTGATGACCTCTTGGAAATGTTCATACATCACAGAGAAACAGCACTGGATAATGGGTCCTCCTTCTCAAAAATATATTGGGAACTTTAATTCTAAAATGGTGTTCATCATTGGATTTGTTGGGTGCTAGATCTCCAGATCCACTCAAGATGGGTAGTACACATTATGTAAAAGTAACAACTCCATTCACAGTTTGATTCAAAGAATTCAAGCTTGTTTTAAGGAATTGTGAAGGTAAAGATATTGCACACTGCAGATTATTTACAACTTGATGACAGTCTACACAATGCTTTATGACTGATTTGATTATCAAAACAGCTCCAAATCTTCTCAAAACTCACTAACAGCTCCATTACAACACAAATGCTCCAATGGAAACAATGCTAACAATTACCTGGAGGAGGCAATTTATCTGCCAGTTGATGTAGACCCTCAGCAGCTTCCTCAAATAACCTGCAAAATAAATCAATAGGTTGAACAAAAAAATCTAAATGTTTCCAACATTCCCTCAATGTAAGCAAAAGCAATTCATAATACCTCCAAAATAAGTCAATCATTTGTAACATACCACTTTATGAGATGTCACATTTTTGTCTGACCAGCACCATTTTTAAAAAAGGGTATGTTTTAACGTTACGTCTGTGATAATAGACCCACACTTCAAAGATCCTGACTTTATACTTCACCGTGATGAATTGTGAACCTGAATTCAGAATCTCCAACAACTTCGACCATAAGACATTGGACCAGAAATCAGGCTTAACAGCCCATCGACTCTGCTCCACCATTCAAATATGGTTGATAAGTTTCTCCCTGTTTCTACCCATTACCCTTGATCCCGTTGACAATCAAGAACCTACCTACCTCAGTCTTAAATATACTTAATGACCTGGCCTCCATAACCTTCTATGGCAATGATTTCCACAGATTCACCTCTCTCTGGCTGAAGAAGTTTCTCCTTATCTCAGTTCTAAAAGGTCATCCCTTTATTTTAAGACTGTGCTCTCGGGTTCTAGTCTTTCCGTCGATGGAAACATCTTCCCAACATCTACTTTGTCCAGCCCATTCAGTGTTCTGTAAGTTTCAATTAGATCCCCCTTCATCCTTCTAAACTCAGAGTATAGACCCAGAGTACTCAAACGTTCCTCATATGTTAGGTTTTTCATTCTTAGGACCATTCTCTGAACATATTCCAGGGCCAGTACATCCTTCCTAAGATTTGGGGCCCAAAACTGCGCACAATACTCGAAATGTGGCCTGACCAGAGCCTCAAAAAGAACATCCCTCTCAAAATAAATGTCATCATTCTATTTGCCTTCCTAGCTATTGACTCAACCTGCAAGTTTACCTTGAGAGAATCTTGGACGAGAACTTCCAAGTCTCTTTGCACTTCAGACGTCTGAATCTTCTCCCCATTTAGAAAATAGTCTATGCCTCTATTATTCCTACTAACGTGCATGACCTCACACTTTCCCAAGTTGTATTCCATTTGCCACTCTATTAACATGTCCAAATCCTTCAGCAGCCTCCCCACCTCCTCAATGTTGCCTATCTTTGTATCGTCTGCAAACATAGCCAGTATGCCCTCAGTTCTTTCATCTTAATTGTTAATGTATAAAATGAAAAGTTGCGGTCCCAACACTGAGCCCTTGTAGAAAAACTACCTGCTATCCTGAGAAAGACCTTTTTATCCCCACTCTCTGCTTTCTGCCAGACAGCCACGCTTCTATCCATGCCAGTACCTTGCCTCTAACACCATGGGCCCTTATCATACATAGTAGCCTTCTGTGCGGCACCTTGTGCGGCCTTCTTGAAGTCCAGGTAGATAACATCCATTGGCACTCCTTGGTCTAAGCTGCTCTTTACTCCCTCAAAGAATTCTAGCAGATTTGTCAGGCATGACCTCCCCTTGATGAAATCATGCTGACTTTGCCTACTTTACTATACACTTCCAAGTATTCAGAAATATTACCCTTCACAACGGATTCTAGGATCTTACCCATGACTGAGGTTTGGCTAATTAGTCTGTAATTTTCCATCTTTTGTCTTACTCCCTTTTTAAACAGGGGTGTCACATTTATGATTTTCCAGTCCTCTTGGGACCCTCCCTTACTCTAGCGATTCCTGAAAGACCACCACGAACACCTCCACTATCTCTTCAGTTTTCTCCCTTAGAGCTCTGGGGACTAGTCCATCTGGTCCAGGTGATTTATCCACCTTCAAGCAATTCAATTTTTCTGACATATTCTCCTTGGTGATGGCCATCATACTCAGCTCTGCCCCCTCACTTTCTTAATCAGTGCCATCTCAAAAATTAAAATAACAGTGAAAGCTGCGAGGACATCAAAAGCTACCCCTCACTCGTCTGACCAATGGTTGCATACTATATGACTAATTCAGAGGCCTCAGAAGCATTAATTTAATTATCTATAATTAAGAATCTAGAATAGTCCAATATGAAGGTCTATATCTCTGTAACCACAAGAAAATTAGCGATTTCAGAAAAGAAAGTTACATTGCCTTTAGCGTTTTGTTTTGTACACTTCATTTCCTAGGTTTCTGATTTGTCTCGAACTGGAATTTTCACAATTTCTTCCTGTTCCATTGATTCTCAAATGGCTCTTCTCTTCAATATCAGTTATTTGTCATTGCCTCACTCCAAAAGCTACTGAAGTATTCCATGAGGTCTTGGTTATCTTTGGACTTGATTTCTCCAAACCTTCCTTACTGGCCCCCCATAAATTTGATCTTGCGCAAAACTCAATCTGTCTCCCAGCCTGCAATCATTCAAGGACTTCATTGCATAATGTAGGCTTAGACATTAGCTTAGTGTAGCAGTCTGTTAGTACTGTCAGAGGTACTGTCTTTTGTTTAAGATGTGAAACCATGGCAAATACTAGTAAAGCACAACTAAAATCCACACCTGGGGAGTATTTGGATGGGAGATTGATGAACTAGATGGGTAAACCACAATTAACTAAACTGACTTTTCTGACCATAGACCCTTTTCAATGTTTAATTACATAAGGAGATACATAAAATATTAGAACTTCTGATTGCCAATAATAAAATAATATACAACACTTACTCACTCAGGGACAGCGGTTCTTTCACATCACTGTCCTCTTCCTCATAACTATTTATACTATTCAGACATTCTTCGATTAATACTGGCAAAGGTTCCTCACAGTCTCTGTCCTTCTCACTGGAACCAATTTCATCCCATTCTGGACTACAGAACTAGAAAAAATGAGATAGAATTAATAAGGTTTATCTTTGAGGACTGTATTGATTTTATAGCATTTCTGTGCTTTTATGAGAAAACCCATGTTTTCTTCTCGGTTCCCACACAGGGGTCTATGTGCAAAACATTTGATTCTAAAGCTCCAAATTAACCTGACATATAAAACATTTCTTTACATTCATTTACAGAAGTCACATATCTGGTAAAGTCAGCATTTATTGCCTTTGACAAGGTGGTGGTGAGCCAGCTTTCTGAAATCAACTGGAGCAGCTGTGTGTCTGCCTTTTAGGAAGAGTTAAGAGTCAACTATATAGGGTCAGTCTAGGTAAGGAAGGCAGGTTTCTATCCCTAAAGAACATTCGTGAAATAGGTTTTACAACAATGTGGTATTTATCATTGGTCACCATTATTAACAAACTTTTTAATTCTAGATCTCGTAGTCATAGAGTCATAGAGATGTGCAGCAGGTAAACAGACCCTTCGGTTCAACTCATCCATGCCGACCAGATATCCCAACCCAATCTAGTCCCACCTGCCAGCACCTAGCCCATATCCCTCCAAATCCTTCCTATTCATACACCCATCCAGATGCCTTTTAAATGTTGCAATTGTACAAGCCTCCACCACTTCCGATGGCACTTCATTCCATACACATACCACCCCCTGCATGAAAAAGTTGCCCCTTAGGTCTCTTTTACCCTCTCACCCTAAACCCATGCCCTCTAGTTCTGGACTCCCCCACCCCAGGGAAAAGACTTTGTCTATTTACCCTATCCATGCCCCTCATGATTTTATAAACCTCTATAAGGTCACCCCTCAGCCTCCAATGCTCCAGGGAAAACAGCCCTAGCCTATTTAACCTCTCCCTACAGCTCAAATGCTCCAACCCTGGCAACATCCTTGTAAATCGTTTCTGAACCCTTTCAAGTTTCACAACATCTTTCTGATCATTTAAATTTCCCGCTGTCATAGTTGATTTGAACTCCAGTCCCTAAATTACAAGGCAAGGCTCTGGATTACTAATTCAGTGACAAAGCAATCCTAACATATCTGAATTTTGAATAGATCAATTTGTCTTCATTGCATTTTTTTAAAACTCCACCAGTTTTGCCTCTCTAAACTAAAACCCATCAATAAAGCAAATTACTGCAGATACTGGAAATCTGAAACAAACCAAGAATGCTGCAGATATGGTGTGACTCTTCAGAATTGTCTCACATATGCAAAATGTTAACTTGATTTCTCTCCACAGTTGTTACCAGACCTGCTGAGTTTCCCCAGCATTTTGTGTTTGTAACACAACCCTATTATCAACAAAATTAAGAAATCACAAAACTGATTTCAACTGATGCATAGGAGCTGCAACATCTGATTTCTTTACTTCTGAAATCCATAATCTATTATTATTGCTTCCCAGAAAATTTCAGCCAGTAACACCATTCCATCCCTTAAATTTATTATTTTCTAGAGAAAATGTACCATCATATTCTCAACATTGACTATTTGTAAAATCTTTTCTTCAAATTTCTGCAAGCATTTCATTCATTTCTGCAAGTTTCTTTCATTAAAATAGAAAAACAAAATTAATGTTTCAAGTTCAATATGATCCTTCATCAGAACTGAAAAGAACTAGAAATGGTACTATATATGATTTGATAGAGGGTGCCCAGAACAAAAGTCAAAGAGAGTGCTAATGGTACCAAAGAGATAAAGATACAAAATAGATATGAAAAGGAGAAAATTGGTCTGCTCTTCTCAAAATGTGAACTGTCTTTCCCTCTATGGATGTTGCGGGACCTGCTGAGTTTTTATTTCAGATATCCAACATCTGCAGTATTTTGCTTTCATTATTTCACTGTTTTCACCTTATTGGTAGTTTTAAAAAATATATATAAACAAAAGCAATCAGCTTTGTTTTTTGACTTGTCACATACATACAGTTTTACAATTTCTTGTCATCCTCACCTGTGAAAAGCCATGTATTGCCTGAATTGCAAAGAACCATTTCTGCGGTGTTGGGCCACCGGATATTGAACAGGCTGCAATATATTAAGCAGACATTATCTAACAGTTTAAAAAAATGTATTTCATGAACAGGCTTAAAACTACAGAGATGTTGCATCCTTTCAAATTAATATTACATTAAAGGCAAAATTCAAAAAGACAACAGAGGAGCTTTCAGAGCTTGACAAAAATAATAGAGGGGAATCAAACATAAATTTAATGGAACACTGCAAATTGGAAAGGAAAGCAAAGCCAACTACAGAATCTCTTAACCATCTGACCAAAAACAACCTATAGAATATGGGAGCAATTTGAGGTTCTCTCTCCATATCCAGTAAAAGATACTAGAAAATAAGGAGACGGAGGTCTGTCTGATTTTTCTCTTCCCAGTTAGTTTTTGTACTATTAACAAAACCTTATACACTACTTTTAATTTCTTAAAATGTCAAAGCAGCTTCTTAGGACTATTCTTTATATCAACAATTGATACTGAACCACACAGCATGATCTTAGGTTTTCAGGAGCATCTTAAAAAGGAGAGGAAGATAGAGGGGTGAAAAAGTTTAGGGAGACAATTCCAAAACGCGGGTGCTAGACAATTGAAGGCACATCTTGTGGTCTTGTGAATTAGGGATAAAAGAGAGATTAAACTTGGAAGAGTTGAAAGATATTTGGACGAGTACAAAGATCTTGGACAGTTGTAGAGCTGGTGAGTTAGAAATAGAGAAAGCTGAGGCTATTGGAGATTTGAAACAAGGATAAGAAATATTAAAAAACTTTCTAAATGATATCAGTTAATTCAGTAGAGACTGAAGATCATACTTGTGCAATTTGCATGGCTCAGATAGCTATTATTAACCTCAAAGCTACCAGATATGGCGATTGTTGGTTTAAAACTATCTAGACCAACAAAATGGCATCTGTATTGCAGATAATGGTTGGGATATTTTGGGTCCAAACAGTACCCCCAGCTTTTCACAAGAGCACTTCATACACAATTTTTGAAACAGGATATCATCTGCAAAACATTACCTCAAAAGTCAAAAACTACAATTTTAGTTAATGTGCCTGAATATGGGCAAGCATATGAATTTCAAAACTGATTAAAGTTATTACCTGGAAACAAGGCCAATCTCGAATCTGAAGAGATACTAGCATTCTTTCTCAGTAGTTCATAGACACGTTTAATAGCTGTTAGCTCTGCAGTATAAGAATGAAATGATGTATGAACATATGCCAAAGAAGATACACAGTTTGTCTTATTCATCCTTGTTACAACTGGTGACATAACCCCTACGTGCCTAAAATAAACTACAGGTAAAAATACACACTAAAAAAGCCTAGGTCATGAATGAATGAATTCTGGAAAATTCTTTTCCTTTCTCTGTGCAACATTCCACCTCCCTCTTACATTCAAGCAATATCAGTTTCCTTCAGGAACTTCACAGCCCACTTCAAAATGTTTGTTATTAATTTGCAGCAACCTAAAAAGGTTTGCAAAGTTCTGTGGAGGAAACACCTCCTAATATCTAATGAAGATCTAAGTTTACACAATTTATACAGCCTAATAAAATTAATTAGTTCAAATAATTTCTCCTATTGCATAGAACAATACAGGCCCTTCAGTCCGCAACACTGTGCCAACCTTTTGTCCTACTCTAAGATCAAACTAACCTACATACCCTTCATTTTACTATCATCCATGATGGAGTTTAATTTGGATAAATGCAAGGTAGGCATTTTGGTAAAACAACTAACAGCAGGACTTAGAGAATTAAAAGTAGGGCCTGGGTAGTATTGTAGAACAGAGAGAGCCAAGGGATCAGGTACATAACTCTTTGAAGTTTGCATCACATGTAGATAGGGTGGTCAAGAAGGCATTTAGCATGCTTGCCTTCATTACTCAGACTTTTGAATATAAGAGTTGGGATGTCATACTGAGGTTGTGCAGGATGTTGGTGAGGTCCCTTCTGCAGTCCTACATCCAGCTCTGGTCTTCCTGTTATACAAAGGATATTATTAAACTGAAGAGGGTTCAGAAGAGATTTACTAGGATGTTACTAGGTATGGAGGTTTGAGTTATAAGGAGAGGCTGGATTTGCTGGCACTTTTTTCACTGGAGCATAGGAGGTTCAGGGTGACCTTTGAGAAATTTATGAAATTTTTAGGAGCATAGATAAGTTGAATGACAGGTGTCTTTTTTCTAGGGTGGGGGATTTCAAAACTGGGGGGCATATTTTTATGGCGTGAGGAGAAAGATCTTTAAAACAAATGAGTGGCAATTTTCTTTACACAGAGTGGTTCGCATGTGTAATGAACTTCCAGAGTATGTGGGTACAGTTACAATGTTTAAAAGTTTTTTAGGTAAGCACAGGAATAAGAAATGTTTGTAGGGATGTGGGCCAGACATATGCAAGTGGGACTAGTTTAGTTTGGGATTATGATCAGCATGGCTAGTTGGTCCAAAGGGTCTGTTTCCCTACTGCATGACTCTATAACTCCACTCTTCTGGGCCTCCCTCATTAAATTTGATTCCCTGCAATCAAAAATCTGTTTGTCTTAAATATACAATTTTCGGTGATGAAATATCCACAATTCTCTGAAGCAAAGAATTTCAAAGACTCTGGAATTCATGGAATTAGAAATTGCCTTCCCGTCTACCCTATCTTTATCGGTTATAATTTTATACATCTCAATCAGGTCCTGCCTCAGCTTTGTCTGCTCTATGGAAAACAACTCCCAGTCCATTTAGTCTTTCTTCATAGCTGAAATGTTCCAGCTCAGGTGACATCCTGATAAATCTCCTTTGCATACTCTGGAGCAAACAGACCTTTCCAATAATACAGCAACAAGAACTGCACACAGTACTTTAGCTGTGGCCTAACTAAAATCAGAAATCCCCCACTGACATTATCTTATTAATTTGACTATTTTGTGATTTGTCTACATATCTGTGCTTCTCTCTCCCTGACTGTCTCAGATTCTGTAGCATACCACCAGTCAGGTAACTGACCTGTACATGTTTTTAAAAGTTTACCTATATGGCTTGAGGAATTTTCTAAGCTATCACTCCTATACTTTGCAATAGTGAGCAGACAATCCTTCTGTGCTGTCAGCAATGTTTCTATAGCAGCAGTCATGCATTAACCCTATGTATTTACACTGTCAACTCATGCCTTACTACAGATGCTATCCACTGTTTCTCCAGTGCCTTAAATTGACCACATACACTCCACTTTCCAAATGGATTTGTATTTTCCAATAGGCCTGTCTAATCATCATCCCCTACTGACTGTGCACACTGTAGATCATTTCCCTACCAAATTAAGTTAAACCCCCAACAAAAGCATCAGCAAGTTACAATTCTCTCCCTACACAAAGAGGACTGCCACTTCTGTTCAGGTACAATTCCTCCAAATTATCTAGATCACAGCTTCCACAACATGAACCCAGTGATCCAGGAATCTAAAGCTCTCCCTTCTGCATCAAATTTTCAGCTATTCATTCATCTGCTCTTTCCATCTGTTCCTAAAATCACTAGGATCTGGCACCACAAGTATTGTTGTGATAACCTTTGATGCCTCCCTCATTGGTAACTATGTCATTGCTTTTCAACCTGCTACCCAGCACCCTAAAATTCTTGTTGTAAGCAGGCAGAGAAATGAGGCCTATGTCATTGGTAACTACATGAACCACCTCTGACTGTTTATGCTCCCACATCAGAATGGTGAACAGCTATTCAGTTACATCCTTGACCTTGGCTCCAGGGAGATAACACATCATCTTGGAGTCATGTCTGGCTGAGAAATGCCTCACTGTGCTCCTTACTATTAAATCTTCTAGCACTATTACCATTCTTCTCCTTTCCTAACATTCTCTCCCTCACTGGCTTTATCAAAAGGTAGCTATTATCTCACACCCGCATATCCCCCAAGTATTTCCAGCATTCTCAGTCTTAATTTCAGACTTGCTGGTTAACTCTAGAGACTCCATGAATCATAAATGCAAAAGGTTTAAATAGATAATAAGCAAGTTAACAATGTACATGGGAACAAATAAAGAAGGATCCAGACTGCCAAAGGTTAGTAGCAAGCAAACATTTTTGAACAGACAATGCCTACTAAAGCAAATTCAAAAATTGCTGGAAAAGCTCAGCAGGTATCTGAGGATCTGTGGAGAGAAATGCAAGCTAACATATTGGGTCTGGTGACCCTTCCTCAGAGCTGGGGAAGTGTCACCAGACCCGAAACGTAAATTCTATTTTCTTTCCACAGATGCCAACAGACCTGCTGAGCTTTTCCAGCCATATCTGTTGATTTTTCTGATTTACAGCATCCGCAGTTCTTTCAGTTTTTAAATGCCTACTTAAGACTGTATGAAGCAAGGATAATATGGATGTACACATAGAATCATAGAGGGGTACAGCATGGAAACAGACCCTTCGGTCCAACTCCTCCATGCCGACCAGATATCCCAACCCAATCTAGTCCCACCTGCCAGCATCCGGCCCATATCCCTCCAAACGCTTCCTACTAATATACCCATCCAAATGCCTCTTAAATGCTGCAATTGTACCAGCCTCCACCACTTCCTCTGGCAGCTCATTCCATACACGTACCACCCTCTGCATGAAAATGTTGCCCCTTAGGTCTCTTTTATATCTTTCCCCTCTCACCCTAAACCTATGCCCTCTAGTTCTGGACTCCCCCGCCCCAGGGAAAAGACTAGATATTGAATGTGGGAATTGTAACTTTAATATAAATACTACAATCTGCAGTAAAGCTTGAAGGTGTTCTGTAACTCAGCAAAACAAGCTTTGATCCCAGTGTTAAGGTTTCTGTTAGAGTCAGAGAGATGTACAGCACAGAAACAGATCCTTCGGTCCAACTCGTCCATGCCAACCATTTATCCTAACCTAATCTAGTCCCATTTACCAGCACTTGGCCCATACCCCTCTAAACCCTTCCTATTCATATTGCCATCCAGGTGCCTTTTAAATATTGCAATTGTACTTCCATCACTTCCTCTGGCAGCACATTCCGTACACACACCACCCTTTGCGTGAGAACGTTGCCCCTTAGGTCTCTTTTAAATCTTTCCTCTCTCATATTAAACTTATGCCCTCGAGGTCTGGGCTCCCCCACCACAGGGAAAAGACTTTATCTATTTAGGTAAAAACAATGACTGCAGATGCTGGAAACCAGATTCTGGATCAGTGGTGCTGGAAGAGCACAGCAATTCAGGCAGCATCCGAGGACAGGCAAAATCGACGTTTCGGGCAAAAGCCCTTCATCAGGAATAAAGGCAGAGAGCCTGAAGCGTGGAGAGATAAGCTAGAGGAGGGTGGGGTGGGGAGAGAGTAGCATAGAGTACAATAGGTCAGTGGGGAAGGAGATGAACGTGATAGGTCAGGGAGGAGAGGGTGGAGTGGATAGGTGGAAAAGGAGCTGGGCAGGTCCGACAAG
>NC_057713.1:98284592-98286711 GCF_004010195.1 Chiloscyllium plagiosum
AGGTGTCCTCGAGTTGGCGTTTGGCTTCAGCGATGTAGAGGTCAGTGCGCCAGACTACCACTGCGCCCCCTTTGTCCGCTGGCTTGATGGTGAGGTCAGGATTGGAGCAGAGTGATTGGAGGGCTGCGCGTTGTGAGGGTGAGAGGTTGGAGTGGGGGAGGGGGGTCGACAGGTTATCTATTTACCCTATCCATGCCCCTCATGATTTTACAAACCTCCATAAGGTCACCACTTAACCTCCTACTCTCCAGGGAAAACAGCCCCAGCCTATTTAGCCTCTCCCTATAGTTCAAACCCTCCAACCCTAGCAACATGCTTGTAAATCTTTTCTGAACCCTTTCAAGTTTCACAACATCTTTCTGATAGGAAGTAGACCAGAACTGCACACGGTATTCAAAAAGTGGCCTAACCAATGTCCTGTACAGCCACAGCACGAACTCCCAACTCCTATACTCAATACTCTGACCAATAAAGGAAAGCATACCAAATGCCACCTTCACTATTCTATCTACCTGCGACTCTACTTTCAAGAAACAATGAACCTGCATTCCAAGGTCTTTGTTCAGCAACACTCCCCAGGACCTTACCACTAAGTGTATAAATCTTGTTCTGATTTGCTTTTCCAAAATCCAGCACCTCACATTTATCTAAACTAAATTCCATCTACCACCCCTCAGCCCATCTGATCAAGATCCCATCGTACTCCAAGGTAACTACATCTCCAATTTTAGTGTCATCTGCAACTTACTAACTGTACTTCTTATGTTCACATCCAAATCATTTTTATAAATGACAAAAAATAGTGGACCCAGCACCAATCCTTGTGGCACATCACTGGTCACAGGCATCCGGTCTGAAAGGCAACCCTTCACCAACACCCTCTGTCTTTGATCTTCGAGGCAGTTCTGTATTCAAATGGCTACTTCTCCCTGTATTCCATGAGACCTAACCTTGCTAACCAGTCTCCCATGGTAAACCTTGTCGAATGCCTAATGATGTCCATACAGATCACATCCACTCATCAATCCTCTTTATTACTTCTTCAAAAAACTAAGTTCATGAAACATTATTTCCCACACACAAAGCCATGCTGACTATTCTAAAAGTCCTTACCATTCCAATTAAATGTAAATCCTGTCCCTCAAGATATCCTCCAACAACTCGGCCACTACCGATGTCAGGCTCACTGATCTAGAGTTCCCTGACTTGTCCTTACCACTCTTCTTAAATAGTGACACCATGTTATCCAACCTCAAGTCTTTTGGCACCTCACTTGTGACAATCGATGATATACATATTTCAGAAAGGGGCCCAATCACTTCCCTAGCTTCCCACAGAGTTAGGGCGTACACGTGATCAGGTTCTGGGGATTTATTGACTTTTGTGCGTTCCAAGACATCCAGCACCAACACCCACCCCACCTCCCTCAGTATTTATGGACATTTTTCAAGATGTCACTGTCTATTTCCCCACATTCTATATCTTCCGTGTCCTTCTCCACAGTAAACACTGATTATTTCCCCATCTCCTGCACCTCCACACATAGGCTGTCTTGTTGATTTTTGAGTGGCCTTATTCTCTACCTTGTTACCCATTTGTCCTTTAATCTATTTGTAAAACCCCCTTTGATTATCCTAACCCTAGCTACTAAAGCTATCTCATGTTCCCTTTTTGCCCTCCTAATTTCCTTCTTAAGTACACTTCTACTGCCTCTATACTCTAATAAAGATTCGCTTCATAACTGAACGATATAAACTGTTATTATCTATCTTCTCGAGTCCTCTGTCAAGTACTCCTGTAACACTGCCCTATCCCCTCTCCCTATTATTCTGGTTCGGAATCTGTTGTGCAATGCAGTGAAGTCAAAATAACATTTCAGAGGATGCAACTGAACAACTTATGAATGCCACACTTACCAGAAAACTCTTCACCTTGACCTTGGTCACCTCTATAATTCCAAACCACTAACAACACATATCGGTCCATTGCAAGGTTTGATAAGAACAGATCACCGTACGATGAACAGACGAGCTCATTAAAAGTCGGCTGGTGTGTGTTTTCTCATTTTGAGCTTCTCCAGGGCACTGCCTCTACAAATCGGCGGCCCCACAGACTTCCT
>NC_057713.1:98287211-98315169 GCF_004010195.1 Chiloscyllium plagiosum
AGGGTATTCGCTGTTGAAACGTGGGAAAGCGCAGCCCTCAGTGTGAGCACGGCAAGATCCCACAAACAGCAGCGTGATTCCGAGAAAGTGGTCTGTTTCTGGGATCGTAGGATGTATGCAGCATCTGTGAAGAGATAAACAGTTCACTTTTGGAATCGGTTCCAGAAAGACCCAGCCAAAAATGAGGATTGCAGATGCTGGAAACCAGAGTTTAGATCAGAGTGGTGCTGGAAAAGCACAGCAGGTCAGGCAGCGTCCGAGCATAGACGTTTCTGGCAAAAGCCCTTCATCAGGAATAGAGACAGGAAGCCTCCAGGGTGGAGCGATAAATGGAGGGGCCGGGGCCGGGGCCTGGGAAGAAGGTAGCAAAGAGTAGCTTCAGGACAGAGGGGATGACCTGGGGTTGCAGTGAGAGAGAGACTAACTGAAATTTTTGTGGAGAGAGGAGGAGATGCCTATCTTGAAGAAGTTCTCCTCACCTCCACCTGGAGGCTTCCTGCTTCTATTCGTGATGAACGGCTTTTGCCCAAAACGTCAATTTTTCTGCTCCTCGGATGCTGCCTGACCTGTGCTTTTCCAGCAATACTCCGATCTAAACTCTGCAAAGACCCAGTCTCCTGGGGAGGGGGAATATAGTTTTGGCACGAATTGCTCATACTGAGATATTTGTTATTACCAAGAGAACTGTGAACAGATGCAAAGATGAGAATTGCCAATTGCCCAATGACTGATACTTTGCCTTCAGTGATATTACTCATTATTCTTAAGTTGAAAGGAAAGCCTGATTTCAAGGTTACTAATCCCAGTACTGCTGGAAATTAATCATCCATGCACTTCTAGCTTTCAGAGCTATGTTCATCATTACTTCTCCAAGTGGAATGCTTGCTCTCCCAAATCCTATTATGTGCCAAGTTAGACAATGAATCAATCGGTCATAAATAGCCAAGGGTTTGAATGTTCTGTCATCAAGGATATCATTCTCAAACAAATTCATTCACAAAATGCTCAATCTTCACTCTGTCCAACACCCCCTCCCTATCTCAAAACAAGCTAATACCACTGTTCCCATCTGAAAGGATGGTTATAAACAAGTGATGTGCTTGAGTTTGAATTACTGTTGATTCAACTTTAGACGCTGATTTTTTTTCTTCAGACAAATTGGATAGTGTCAAGTAAATGTTTTCTTAGTTGAAGAAAGGTATGGACAGCAAATGTATTTTTTTTAGATTAGATTACTTCGTGTGGAAACAGGCCCTTCGGCCCAACAAGTCCACACCGACCCTCAACCCACCCAGACCCATTCCCCTACATTTACCCCTGCCCCTAAGACTACGGACAATTTAGCATAGCCAATTCACTTAACCTGCACGTTTTTGGACTGTGGGAGGAAACCGGAGGAAACCCACGGACACTGGGAGAATGTGCAAACTCCACACAGTCCGTCGCCTGAGGTGGGAATTGAACCTGGGTCTCTGGCTCTGTGAGGCAGCAGTGCTAACCACCGTGCTGCCCAACGGCAAAGCGTAAAGGTATCTTTATATTAAAATGATGAGATGCACCAAAATGGGTGACATTGTTACAGCATCTCTGAAAGAGTTTCTTAGGGTAGATGTTTCGAACAATCTGCGTAGAGATATTATTGCACATGTCTAGAACAGGTAGAACGTGAACGCAGGCCTCCTGGCTCAGTGTAGAGACAGTCAACTGCACCAGAAGAGCCCTGAGTTCCTCAGGATAGTAGCCTGAGCCCAACCATTTTCAGCAGTTCATCAATAACCTTCCCACCATCATAAGGTCAGAAGTGGGGATTTGTGTTGATGATTGCATAATATTCAGACTTGGGGTGACGGGTAGCAAATAAAGTTTGTGCTATACAACTACCAGATAATGACCATCTCCAAAAAGAGAGAATCTAACATTGCCCCTTGACATCCATTGGTGTTAATATCACTGAATCCCCCACAATCACCATGCTGGGGGATGTCATTGACTAGAAACAGCTGGACTAGCCATGTAAATACGGTCACTACAAGAGCAAGTCAGAGGCTAGGAATACTGCAGTGAGTAACTCACCACCTGATTTCCCCCAAAACCTGTCCACCATCTACAAGCAGGAATGTGATGGAATACTCTACAGTTGACTGGATGACTGCAGCTCCAACAGTACTCCAGAGACTTGATATCATCTTGGACAAAGCAGCTCACATGATTGGCACTGTATTCCAAGCATCGATTCCCACCAGTAGTAGAAGTAGTAGTGTGTCTACAAGATGAACTGCAATAACTCACCCAGGCGCTTTAGACAGCACATTCCATAGCCAAGACCACTTCCATCTAGAAGGACAAGGGCAGTGATTATTGGGTGCTTCAGTGTTAACGGGTCAATATCCTGGAACATTTCTCTTTCCCCCCCAACCCTCAACATCACTGTTGGACTGCAGGAATTCAAGAAGGCAGCTCACTATCTCTTTGAAGGCAACTAGGGATAGGTAATACATTCACATCCCATGAATTAATTTTTTTAAAAAATCAATAATCAATTGATATAATAAATGAAACTTAATAGATCTGGCATTGGTATTTTCTCAACAGGAATGAAATACTAAAGAAATTACAATTTAATTTTTCGGGTATTTCATTCCTGTTAATATTGTATTTTCTCACAGTGATGGAATTCTGACATGAATCAGTCATATAAGAGTCTGAATCAGGCTGGAACTCCTCTTAGCAAAAAGAATAACAAGAGCTTTCATTTCTATTTGAGCTTCAGATAAAGTCTTCATCAAAGAGAGATGTTTTTAGCAGTGCTTTAAAGAAGGTGAGAGAAGTAGAGAGACTTGTGGAAAGAATTTCAGTGCTGGGAGGTTCTGCCTCAGCAGGTTCTTTCACGAGGGGTGGGTTCTGTTTCAGAATTTCAAACTTAACCATTCATTGTGTGATCCACCAAGGTAATGTTCTTACATTTTCAAATTAAAACAATGGCAACTTGCTGGAAAGAATAATGTAGAATAAATAAGGAGAAGGCTGATCGTGGAAGCACTGCAGAAATTTTGAAATCGGTAGGGTTACTCCTACATAGCATTCAAATACATTTATCCTGTTTTTTAGAGCACTTTGGCAGGGAAAGAAATTATATACAGTCCTTTAACCAGAATTAGATGTAACTGGCTACTTGATCATGTTTGTTGTACAGCTATGAAGAATTTGAAGTTAACACTGATCTAGTATATTTATCTGCTTAGATAATTGGCCTGGTTGTCCAGTAATTTTTTT
Source organism: Chiloscyllium plagiosum (assembly GCF_004010195.1). Classification (NCBI taxonomy): domain Eukaryota; kingdom Metazoa; phylum Chordata; class Chondrichthyes; order Orectolobiformes; family Hemiscylliidae; genus Chiloscyllium; species Chiloscyllium plagiosum. The sequence continues at coordinate 98,290,485 of NC_057713.1, forward strand.
TTGCATTTGTTCGTATGATGCTGGCATCACTAACTAGGGTGACATTGATTTCCCATCCCTTATTGCCCTGAAGGAGGTCATGGTGAGCTGCCTTCTTAAACTGTTGGCAGTGTTGGGTTTTGGGACACACACAATACGGTTAGGACAGGAATTCCAGGACTTTTCCTCATAGAAGGTGAAAGAACAAGGATATAGTTCCAAGTCTGGGTGGCTTGTGGCTTGGAAGGATAGGTAGTGGTTTTCCATGTATCGGCTGTCCTTGTCCTTCTTGGATGATCGAGGGCACAGACTTGAAAGATACTGTTGGAGGAGCTTTGGTGAGTTCCTACAGTGCACCTTATAGATGGTAAGCCCTGCAGCTACTGTGCATTGGTGGTGAAGCAAGTGAATCTTGAATATGGTGGATGAGGTTCCAGCTGGGTGACTACTTTGCCCTGGTCAGTGTCCTGCTTTTGAGTTTGGTTGGAACTGCACTCATCCAGGCAAGTAGAAAGTATTCCATTACACTCCCGACTTGTGCCTTGTAGATCGTGCGCAGGCATTGGGGAGATAGGTGAGTTAATCATCGCAGAATTTCTAGCCTCTGACTTGCTCTCGTTGTCACAGTATTTATGTGGCTACAAATTCTGGTAAATAGTAATCCTAAGATGTTGATAATGGTGGATTTAGGAATGGTGATTTTAGTACTGGCAGTGGTGATACAATCATTAATTTTTTTTATACAGAATTAGATACACTGATGCTTGAGTCATAGAGAAGTTGATACGTTAACTCTGTTTCTCTCTCCTCAGATGCTGCCAGATCTGTGGAGTTTTCAGTAGATTATTGCAGTCAAGAGAATCAATGCTTACTGGGTATAAATGGAAATGTGGAATTCGAAATCCAAAAACATCAACAATGATCTTATTGAATGATTGGGTAGACCCAAGGGGTTAAATAGTCCATTCCTGCTCTTAGTTTGCATATTCATATGTTTGCAATCTGCTTGAATTTCAATAAGTGATGGTTAGATTCTCGTTGGAAGTGGTAATGATCTGGCCTTTTTATGGCATAATATTCCTTGCCAGTTATCAGCCAAAGCCTGAATTCTTGCTGCATTTGAGCATGGTCTGCTTCAGCATCTGAGGAGTGGTGAATGGTGCTGAACACTGTACGTTTATTAACAAACATCTGCACTCCTTACGCTATGATGGAGGGAAGGTCATTGATGAAGCACCTAAAGATGATTGGCCTAGGACAGTACGCTGAGGAACTCCTCCAGTGTTATCATGGACCTGATAGGTCAACAGCCATCTTCCCTTAAGCTATGTGTGACTCTAAGCAGCAGTCAGTGTTCTCTCTGATTCCCATTGACTCTGTTTTTGCTAGAACTCCTTAATACAATACTTAATCAAATGTGGCCTTGACATCACCTCCCACCTCTTCTCTGTAGCTCAGCTGTCTTGTCTATGTTTGGATCAAGGCTATAAATGCAGTCAGGAACTGAGTGGCCTGGGCAAATCCCAAACTGAGTGTCAGTGAGCTTTACCACTTGATCAGACTATCAGTGACACCTTCCACCACTTTACTGATGATCAAGAGTACAATGCCTAGGTTAGATTTGTCCAGCAAGTAATGCATAGGGCATACCTGAGCAATTTTCCATATTGTTGGGTCAATGTCAGTGTTGAGGTTTTTGGAAGAGCTTAATTTTGGGACTCCATTAGTTCAGGAGCACTTGCCTTCAATACTATTGCCAGACTGTTGTCAGGGCCCATAGCTTTTGCAGTATCTGATGCATCCAGCCATTTCTCAGTATTACATAGGATGAATCAAAATTTCAAATTGATTGAAAACTGGCATCCGTGATGTTGGTGACCCCAGGAGGAGGCCAAGGTGGATAATCCATTTGGCACTTCTGGCTGAAGATGAACACATACTACAGCCTTACCTTTGCACTCTGACACCAATGTGTGCTTGCTGAGCTGTGGTCCAGCACTTGTAAAACGTATGCACAGGCTTTCTGATGCACTTAGCCTCAAATGATTCAATCATTGATTCTGCCATGTAACTAGCTTCAAAACTTTGATGATCACCAATTTGCCATTCGAACAGGTTCAGATTGATTTGCACCAGAGAAATATATTTGATATGCTAAAACACTGCAAGGCAAGTTATGTTAAACTATAAAGCAAATAAATTATTAAAGCCCATAAAGATTTAATTAATGAATAACCTTGTCATTTGGTCTCAGTTTGGGTTAAAATTGTATCCTTTGTGACTTTTGATAGTTGTTCCAGTATGTTGTCGCTGTTATTTCTTTTATTTGTGCAAATTGTAGGTTTTATTTACTTTCTTTATGGCAATGGAGATATCTTTTTGTAGACCGTTTGATGATGGCCACAACTGAATGTAGTCAGCTCTCAACAGGCAGCAGTACTCCTAGTTCACTGCAATACTGCTTGTCTCAGTTAGTACTTCACTCATAATTTGCACTAGAGATTGGTGGCATTATTTAACTATGAAATGGTATAGGACAGAAGATGGCCAGTTAACCCATATTGCTGATCCTTAGAAAAAGCTATTCATTTAGTGCCATTCCCTGATCTTCTACCTAGCCCTGATTTTTATTTTCCTTTACATGTGTATATCTAATTCCTTTTGAAAGTTCCCACTGCATTTGATTCCATTATATACGTGAGAGTCGTGGCTCACTGTGTAAACTCTCGTCTCCGGGTCAGCAGAGTGTGCTCAAGTCTCTGGAGTGGACTCGAGTCAATACTCCAGCTTGATCCTCCAGTGTTGGATGTGCAGACTTCTGGATGAGATGGTAAACCCCAAAGCCCTGTTTGTCTGTGCAGGTGGATATAAAAGATACCACGGCCAAATCTTCCAAAGAAGACCAGGAGAGTTCTCCCCCAAGTCATAGGCAATATTTATATCCCAACCAACACAAAGCATACAGGTTATCTAGTCTTGATCATGCTGTGTGGAATCTTGCTATGTGCATAGTGATTCCTCAATTAAAAAAGTGATTAAACTGCAAGTATTAGCTGCAAAGATATATCCTGAGGTTGTGGTATGTAGTGTAGAAAAGCAAGCCTTTCTTTTAGGCAGCGTGTTCCAGAGCATAATGATTTTGTAGAAATTATTAATATTTTCCCTGTGGTTCTTTTGTCACTCACCTTAAATACCTGTATATTACTCACATCGCTGACATTGAACTGCATCTTCCTTATCTCTCCTATCAAAACTTTTGTATTGAATCCTCCAATCCCTGTAACCTTAGAGAAAGTCATAAAAACAGGCCATTTAACCCACCGTGTCTGTGCTGACCATCAAACACCAAATCTCACCAATCACATTTACCTGCACTTAGTCCACAACCTACTCTGCCCGCATTTTAAGTATTCATCCAGATGTTTCTTACATTTTGTGAGAGTATGGCATTTGCCATTGCTCTGCCTCATTTGGCAACTTGTCAATATCAGACAGCAGCCTGAGCTCATTCTCCTAACCATCAATAACGCCACCAATTTTTGTAGCCTTCACCACTCTCGGATGAAAGCTAGCTACTTCAGTCTCTCAACTTAACTGAAGTTCCTCATCCCCAACAGCATTCTAGTAAATCTTCAAGGCCTTGATATCTTTCCTAAAGTTCCCAGAACTAGATACAACTTTCAGCTGAGACCTCATCAGGTTTAACATCTCATCCATTATTATGGTCAATAATTTTGTTATGATGTGAATTATATCTTACCTGCTTGAAACCTCCTCCTTTCTTTGTGTTCCAGCAATGGGCTTCCTTTTCAAAAATTTGGTATTTGATTGATGCCAAGATGCAGCCACCTGGAAAGATTGCGACAATGTGTTCAGTCAGGCTACAGGGGAAACATAAGCCTATCTACCATGCACTGAGTAAGTACACAAAATCTTTGCAGCCTTCCTGAATGGAATCTTACATTTAAGACCTGAGATTTGATTGACAGCGAGGGTAATTGGAATTTTGCACTGCCAATGATCCAGGTAGTGCTGATCCAGAGCAACAAAACCTGCTAATCTCTTTGGGTAACGCTCAGATTTGGAGAAATACTCTCCCTCAGTATATTGAGACTCTTTAATGGAGCTGGTCAACATTTCCAAATAAGGGCTGATATTTGGTTCATTGCTTCACTGAATGAGCCACAATGAAAGCATTTTGTCAATTTTCCCCACAAACCTGCTGTAAATTTATTAAATCTTTACACAAAAATGCAGCACTGCGATAATTCTTAAATAATCTGGGGGAAAATCTAGTGCAGCTGATTTAGTAATTACCCCTGCTCCATGAAATGTGATATGAGGTCAAATTCAAACCTGGGATTAATTTCCAAAAACTCTCTTCAGTTGAGATAAAGTTGATAAAGAGCTATGCTTTAGAAATAAGTTTATTTGTTTTGTAAGCTGTGATCACTCCAGGCCTGCAGTAAATGAAATCATGTGAAAAACTAAGTGTAATATTTAACTGTTGCCACTAGATGGTAGCATGATTCCACTTGGAAGTTTGCTGCAATAAAAATGCCTTATACCCTTATCACATGAGTTTTAAACTTCCTTCTGGGTCTTGTTCTCCCAAACTTTGTAACTTCCTCCAACCTGTAAATGTCTAAAAATCCCAAATTCCTCTAATTCTGATCTCTTAGGCACTCCCTATTTTAAATAGTGACCATTGGTAGCCATGTCTTTTGTTGCTAATTTCTGGAGTTCTTTCCCTAAAGCCTCTTTTTCTCTTTGATAGTTTGGAGTCTGGCATTCTTTTGTTGGTGCTGGTGAATGCAAAATGAAAAACTCCGTCAGCTCATTCTTCTTTTCAGTCTCTATTACTAGACAACAACTGTTGTTATACTTCCAGTCCCCTTTGAAAATCCCTCATGCTGCACACCCTTGGCCAATAAACAGCACGCTAACATAGTTGTACATGACAGCATTGCATGGTGATACATTTCATTGCATTCGAGTAGAGGCCAAAATGACAACTAGAAATGGGTGCTTTTGGAGATTTGTGAGGTTTTTCCAGCAAATTATTGTTGTTGGACAAGCCACATGATAAGTAAACATATCGACAGGCATCTTTAACATTTCAGCTCGCTTCATGAACATAATACCCCATCCTGTTATTTTCCACAGTTGGGAATTTTTATTCGGAACTCCCCATCTCCGCTATTACTAACACCCAATTTTAAACAAAACTAACATTGCAAATTGAGCAGTTTGAGATGGCTAACTCCTGTTACTCATAGTTTCACTATATATTTATTCATACTGTATATACAGATAAGTGGCATTGTTTCAAACAGGAAATGCTGAAGAAACTCCGAGAACTAGCAGCCTCCATGGAGGGAGAAACAGAGTTAACATTGAGTTCTTCATTTTGGAGGAAGAGTCGTGCTGGATTCAAAGACTAGTTTTGTTTCTCTCTCCACAGATGCTGTCAGGCCTGCTGAATATCTCCAACATTTTCTGTGTTTGTTTCAGAAATCCAGCATATACAATTGCCTTTATATATAGAATTATGTATAGAATCCCTACAGTGTGGAAACAGGCCCTTTGGCCCAACAAGTCCACACTGACCCTCCAATGAGTGTCCCATCCAGATCCATTCCCCCTGAGTGTAAACCATGGTTGCACTCCTTTTGCAGGTGATATCTGTTCATCGTTATGCTGTATCCTCCTCACTCGGTCTGAACATTCAAAGGAAACTTGCCTTCTCAGTTAGACTGTAAAATTTTAATTCCCTTAGAGGCATTCATTACACATAGGCTTTATGCATATTTCAAGTTTCAAACTTTTTACTATCAACCATGGCTCATTGGGTAGCATGCTCACCTCTCAGGTTATGAGGGGGTTATGAGTTCAAGTCCCTTTCCAAGATTTCAAAACTCCATAATAACACTCTGGAGTGTCAGAATAATGTCAGGGTGCCCTGGTTTAAGATGAGACATTAAAGCAAGGCCTTATCTGCTGTCTTATGATTCTCTGGTACCATTTTCAAGAAGAGAATGGATTTTTTTCCAGGTGCGATGGCCAGTCTTTATCCTTCACTCAACATCATAGATTCCCTTGGTTATTATCACTTTGCTGTTGTGGGAGATTGCTGTGCATATATCAGTTGCCATGTTTCTCGCATTACCATAGTGAATGCATTTCAAAAATGTTGCTCATTGGCTATCGAGTGCAGGAGGAGTTTGTGAAAGGTGCTGTAGAAATGTAAATCTTTTTAAGTTTAATGATGAAAGCATAGTTTAACCTAACTAAAGGATACCTGGTCACAAGAAGGTGTGTTATATTTTTGAAATGTTTCCCAGTGGAATTCCAGCTGGTTTCAATATTTCAGTTGAGAAGCCTGAATTGATAAGCTCAAAAGCAAGTTTGAAAAAGTATGTGGTACAGGCATTCTCCAAGCTTCACCCCTGTTGTCATGAGGTTGATGTAAAACATGCACCAGGTCTGCATTTTGTTTTGTTAAGAATATATTCAGCAAGTTATTTGAAGACTAATGGCTGAAATTTGTTGCAAAAGAATGATGTTGGTGCTACTTGTGCTTGTTGTAATTCAAGTCTAAGTGAGGAAGCAATGTCCAGCATCAACAAAGACGTTGTCTAAGTTGATTAAACCGCAAAAACTTGGCTATGCTTATCTCATCAATAGACTCAGTGTTGAAATGCATGAAACACACCTGATAGTTCTCTTTCATATCCTTTTTTTTAGATTAGATTAGATTATTTACAGTGTGGAAACAGGCCCTTCGGCCCAACAAGTCCACACCGTCCCGCCGAAGCGCAACCCACCCATACTCCTACATCTACCCCTTACCTAACACTACGGGCAATTTAGCATGGCCAATACACCTGATCTGCACATCTTTGGACTGTGGGAGGAAACCGGAGCACCCGGAGGAAACCCACGCAGACACTGGGAGAACGTGCAAACTCCACACAGTCAGTCGCCTGAGGCGGGAATTGAACCCGGGTCTCTGGCGCTGTGAGGCAGCAGTAACTAAAATTTAAATGTTATGGCAAGTTTTAGTTATGTTTGAACAACCTCTTAAAAACTAACTCCTGTATACGCGTGGAGTCTCATTCTTTCAGGTTTTAATAATTCTTGGAGATTTTTTTAAAAACATTTTTATTCACTTTTGCTTCTGTCATCTTTTTCTCTCTATCCCATCTTTATTTGCCTGTCTACTTTCTGGACATGATTTGATATTAAATCATATGTTCAAACTTGCACATTGTGGTTCTGATTTTGTTCTGCTCAATAATGATTCTTCAATCTGATTGATCAGGGAAAGACAGTTCCTTGCCCTGTTCACACAGATTGTAGATCCTCTATAGGAGGGACTGTATCAATTGGCTATGTACACTGCAGTGTACACTCCCACAGAAGCCCTGTGAGATAGCATAAGAGCGATGAATGGTTGATGACGATTATTCATGACAGCATGTAATATTTACCTAAATGCCAGATCTAACAATCAAAAGTGCCTAAACATTTTGTCAAGACATACGTAGAACATCAAGTAGCAGAATTAAGCAATTAAAAAACTTTAAGTCTTTTTAAACAAATATGTTGATGTTGAGTGTTAATATGAAAATAAATGGTTAAAACCATGTTGGTGATGTACATGAACTTATTCAAACTTTAGAATTAATGTATGACCTCAACAGGTCAAATATGTTACAAGTATCAAGTCTCGGGTTGCCCAAAGTTATGTATTTTTTCTTTAATTAAGTAAAAGAATGTTTAAGCAATGCTGATGTGCTGTCAGTAGATAGTGCAAATGTGCTTCTAAAGACATCTGTTGGTGGTAAATGGATACCATTCTGTACAACCCTCTCAATATAAGCTGTCCTAATATTTTGTTTTATGAAAGAACCAGCTCAGTTTGCACCCAGTATTAGGAGAACACTGTGGTGTCAGTAATCTGATTAGCTCTCAAGTCTCATGCATATTTGAGTCTAATCTAGAGAACCTAGATTTGTCAACACATGGTCACAATTACTTAGACTGAAGGTCTGTGGGGCTCCATTCATTAAAATCTCTCAACTATGTCATTCAATATGATTGATGTGGTAAAACATAACTGCAAAGAATTTTGTTTCAGTTTAAACAAAGATTCTGTGTTTCCAGAACAGGTTTTTGACGGTTGCGTTATTTTTCAAACGTGTCTCTCTATGAAATCCAGCACTGCAGCTGTCATCTGATAAGCCGTGATTTGCAGAGACATCCACTTGACATGACCAGGAGGGATTATTAGTCCAGTTTCTCTGGCTTCTTTTAGAAAAGTATGGTAGACACTATTAATTGTGAAAACTTAACAATCCAGAGAAAACTTTCTCAATAACATCACTCTTAACGAAGTGGACAAATTCATGTTTCCATGTGTCAGAAACCTATGTTTACACAACCTTGAACATACGCATTAGAATTACTCTATAATTCCTTTGCCAAAATTGCAGGCGCATCCCACTCTGTTTTTCAGAAGTGCAGAATTATATCTGAGGTGGTTTCTTGGCTAGAGAGCCCGTGGTAAACCTTGCTGCACTGAAGCTAATTTAAGTATTGAAGTTGCTAATTATGAATATTGAATTTGTGCATATTGTTACTTTATACAGTTGTCAATCGGGGTAGAATTTAAAAAACTATACACCAGATTTTAGGTAAATTGACGTGCGTAATGACATTCTCAATTTACAAACATCTTGCAGCAACATTTATAGAACATAACAAAAGTAATTTTCACTTTTACCATCCTGGTAAATGTCCATTCGGCGCATTGTAGTGATGTTTGTTTTGTGAGCTGTTAAGTATTTTCAAAACTTTTCATACATTAAGTTATCTTTAAAAGTTATGTATTTCCATTTTAAAAATACTGTTTTTAATGAATAATCTCTCTTTGGTTGCATTTTTTCCCAAACAGCACTGATTTTTTTGCATTAACTGACATTGAGTTGTCAGCTAAAGATAAATTTTGAATGGGCCACAATACATTTCAGTACTGTATTACAAATGAGTGCCAAAGGCATTGGCAGTCTGAGAAAGAATTATCCACTTGCTTTCTTGGTGGCAGCTTCACTATGCCTATGGCAAACAGAGAATAAGGAATACTCTTGTCTATAGTCTACGCTCCCCATTTTCTGACTTATAGGGTTTTTTTTAAATAGAAATCCTTCAAACAAGAAGTAACACATAATAACAACTTGCATTTTTGCAATATCTATAACATAGTTAAATATTTCGAGGTATCCCATGGGAGTGCTATGATAAGCATTTGATAATGAGCCAAATAAGGAAGTATTATTACATGTGACCAAAAGCTTATTTAAAGAGTATCTTAAAGTGGGAAAGACATGTAGAAAAATTTAGGCACCAAATTCCAGGGCTTGAGGTCTTGGCAACAAAACCTTCAATTAGGATGGTTGCAGAAACTCACTGCCCTTAATCCGATAATGTTTTAAGTTGTTGAACATAGATTACTTTGAATTTTTCAGCAGAAAAGCTGTTTGTTTCTAAATGACTGCTGTCAGAAAGTGTCAGGGCCAAAACTAAGCGGTTGGCAACTTGGAAGTGCATTTGTGTGTGCGTTAGGGTAAAATTTGTTTCAGGGCTGGTACAGATGGAAGAGGTTGGGAGATGTGTGCGATGAGGTATAAGAAGAAGTATTGGAAATGGCCTTATCAGTAGCCAAGATCATGTGAGTTGAGATCCATGTGAGACAATGAGACTGATGGGTATTTCTGCTAAACGGTCACAAATCTGAAATGTTAACTGTTTCTCGCACGGCACACTTTGCAACTAATATGCTGAGTTATTTCCAGTATTCCTTATTTTTATTTCAGGTTTGCAGAATCCACAGTATTCTGGTTTTCAAAACTATATGGATACAGCTAAAAGTGTGTTTATGTAATGGGCAGGATTTTGGGAAAACAGTGACATCTTTAATGTAGAGAGGGCAAGGGGAGTTGAAGTCCAGATTTTAATACGAATGGACTTAAAGAGGGAGGATATCTTTGTGAGAAATCGCTAGTGTGGCTGGCCAGGGTAGTGGAGAATAATGATTTTAAAGAAGCATTGGGATGGAGCTGTTTAAAGATGCACTGTTCAGTTGATGAATAATGTGCTCTGAGAATGAGGATTAATTGTAAGGCATTGAAACCTATAAGCCACGTATCACTCAAAGGTCTGATGTCAGTTGTTCATTTCAACTGACAAGGACCTTATCAACATGTGAGCACATGTTCTAATGGGAAATTAGGAGAGTTGGTGAGTGTTCAGCTGCCAGCAGCATCTATGGAGGCTGCGATTAATACAATTAGTGAGACTGGACGGTTGGCAATATCTTTCCATGATAGATAGCTGGGTAGAATAATTGGGGAATGTGGAGATTACTGCTCTTAAGGATGTAATGGCTGGACCCTCAGGTGCCCTTTGAAGAAAGTTGAGAGGGTCAAGAACATTATAGCATGCTTATCCATGGGGATTGTAACACCAGAATCAGAGAAGAGCACAGAGGATTAATAATGGCTTGGATTGTTTGATTAATGGTGGATGTCAGTTAACACAGGTAATTAAATAGCTTGTATGTGGTAGAATGATGCCAGCAATGTAGATTCAATTCCCTTCAGGGTTTGGTAATTCGCAGTGCTCTGTCTCTTTGTCAGTTGATGCAGTGTGATGTTTATACATAAAAAGATATGAGCATATGAGTAAAAGCATAATATTGTACATGCTGAAAATCTGAAATAAAAACAGAAAATGCAGAAGAATCTCAGCAGATCTGGCAGCATGTGTGGAGAGAGAAACCGTGTTAACATTTGGAATCTAGTATGACATTTCTTCAGAATTTAAAGGGTCTTGGATATTTGTGGGTGTTGATAAGGGGCAGGAGGAGCGATTGGAACCAATGGTGAGTGAACGCAGAACAAAGGGCAAAAGCAGTGCTAATGGTAATAATGGAGCGATGAAGATGTAAAATAGGTGTAAAAGATAGATGTAAAAATGAGAAGGAAATGCTAACATTTCCAACTTGAGCCAGCAGCTATGCTGCATTGAAGCTAGAGGAACAGTACCTCATTTTCTGCTGAAGCACATGACAGCTTTCAGGACTCAACATTGAGTTCAGTAACTTCAAGAGATAACCTCTGTCCTCCATTTTGATTGCAACCTACTCATCCCCTATCTTGTTTGTGACCCATTGGCTTTTCTTTCACCAGAACAGGTCCATTTTCTCCTGTTCTCATGAAATCTTTCACCTTATCACTATTTTAAATGGGCGACCCATTTTTGTAAACAGTGACCCCCCCCCCCCCCACACCGCCTCTGAGTTCAACATTCTCTGATAAAATGAGACCCATCTTCTCCACACCTACTTTGTAAAGACTCTTCAAGATCTCATATGTTCCAAAGAAGAGCCACACAGGATTTGAAACATTAATTCAGTTTCACGTTCCATAGGTGCTGCCAGACTGACTGAGTTTCTCAAACATTCTCAGTTTGTTTCAGATTTCCAACATCTGCAGAGTTTTGCCTTTATTTCAGAACAAAGAGACACGGTCTCAGGAAAAGGATGTCATCTATTTAGGATTGAAGTTCGGGTTCTGAATGTTTGGCATTCTCGACTCCAGCGTGCTGTAGATGCTTAGATATCAAGTATATCCTAGGCTGAAAGCAACAGATTTTAGAGTGATAAAGGATTGAAAGGATATGAGATAACACAAACTTGATGAACTTATTGATGACCAGTAGGAAATTGGATCAGGACGATGCCTACTCCTGTTTTTTAAATGTGGGAAAAGAGGTTTTGAAGCCTTTGGTTTAACAAGTATATCTTTTTTTATTATCCTTCTACATCTTTACCGTATTCCTTCAAATGCCTTTTTCTTCCCCAGAACTCAATAATTTACACAATGGGTCAGTCTTACTAGCAAACAGAAGGCAAAGGATGATGATATTATGGGCAGTTGTGTCAGTAATAGTGAGCACATTGTTTTATAACGCTGAGCCATTTTTGCAATTTTTTAACAAACATTAGGCATATCATTTTAGGAGCTGCTTTCTCCTCAATAACGCTTCCTACCAAGCCTGCAGCATGAGCGTGATTAATGTTTTGAACCTCACCATAACTGACAAGAGTAAATGACATGAATTGAGTGTTGTGCATAGCCAGGAGACTTTCATCCATCAGCACCTGGCATGGTAAAACTGGTATTTTAGAAAAAAAACTTCCTGTGAATTGGCTTTTTGCTAAAGTATATTTTTAAGTTGAATTAATAGGTGGTATTTCAGACCTTGAAGCTTTAATGCTTCATGAAGCAGTTTTTGCCTTTGAAGATTAGGTGTTCGTGCTGTCTTGCCTGTTGAGCTCTGCATAAATATTAAGCGAATCCTGCATTCATTTATCCCTAATGTTAAATGTGCATGAAGCTACTGAAACTTTGTTGTGAGAAATGTTAGTTTTTGCCCCGAGCACACACATTCTTACTGAAGAAGTTCTTCCCATCTGACACTACCCAATAATATATGGCAAGTCAAATCATAACTTGTGTCCGTAACTTTGAGTGTTCAGAAAAATATCCTTGCGTCCCATAAGCAACCTGAGTGTGCTATAAAAAGAGCGTTAAACTTTGTTTATTTAAATGTGAACTTAGGTTCTTGGACTTTCTTTCCAGTACGTTACTAGATGTTTTGTTAGTTTTGCGAGAAGATATGTTCAACTAGAAATACTGATCTCCAGAGAAAAAAAATGAAAAAATATTTTTGTCTGTATTTTCTGGACTATAGGCACAATTATTATAAACACTAATTTACAGATGGACATCTTTTCATTGGTAGCGTGCACCAATCATACTGCATGATTATATTACATAGCAGTTTCATTCCTGAAGGTTGTGTAACAGGGCATCTTAATTCTATTGTACACCCCACAGAAAATGAAGCATGGACCAAATATAACCATGTTCTGTTTCAGTGGACTTAGAACAACCAGGATATTATCATTATTAAAAGAAACCAGCTCATTTTCTTCTAACTCAAATTAAGATCTTTTAAATCTGTGAAGGGAAAAATAAATTTCCGTCATGAACAATTATGATAGTTTTGGTGTTCAATGGTTTAGGCATGTGATAAAATGGGAATGCTAAATTAGGACCCAACTGAGCACTGTTGTAGAGGTACAAGACTTTTGTTTATTGTATATTGATGAAAGATGATATACTTTCCTGAAGCCTTACATCTTGTGCATAAGCCTCCAACCCGGCACCGCCCTCCTGACCTGTCTGTCACCTTTCCCATCTATCCGCTCCACTCTCCTCTTCGATGTATCACCTTGTCTCCTGTATCTTTATCTACCTATCACATTTCCACCCCCTCCTATTTATCTCTCATCACCGACCCCCCCCCGGCCCACAAGCCTCATTCCTGATGAGGGGCTTATGCCTGAAATGTCGATTCTCCTGCTCTGATGGTACCTGACCTGCTGTACTTTTCCAACACTACACTCTCGACTCTGACCTCCAGCATCTACAGTCCTCACTTTCTCATAGTTATAAAGAATACCATTGATACTGCGTGAGAACAACATGCTGATTGATTGGTTGGTTGGCTGACCAGCAAATTCTGGTAGAGGCATTACCATGAAGAGTGCACCCAATCATGTGCCAGAATTTGTTTGTTAAACTAGGTAGCTTGATTCTGAGTCAGGGCATTGCCCTGAGAACTGAAACAGCAAATTGCTTTCACCTGTTTTGTTGAGTTGAAATAGGCATAGTGGATATGCATGCACTTTTTGTCTGCAAAGATGAGCACCCTGGGTATTAATGCTATATTCTCCTTGGTAACGCCTCTACCAATCAAAGTATGGCCATGGGAGAAAGAAGCTCTTTTCCCAGTTGGTGGCAACAAGAGGCCATCCCAACTGACACAGGCTGCCTAAATAAGAACTAGGAGCAGGAGTAGGCCATCTGGCCCTTCAAGCCTGCTCCACCATTCGATAAGATCATGGCTGATCTTTTCATGGCCTCAGCTCCACTTACCCACGCTCTCGCCATATCACTTAATTCCTTTGATGTTCAAAAAAAATCTATCTTATCTTTAAAACACTTAATGAAGTAGCATCAACTACTTCACTGGGCAGGGAATTCCATAAATTATCAACCCTCTGGGTTAAGAAGTTCCTTCTCAATTTAGTCCTAAATCTGCTCCCTCTAATCTTGAGGCTATGCCCTCTTGTCCTAGTTTCACCTGCCAGTGGAAACATCATCTCTACTTCTATCTTATCTATTCCCTTCATAATTTTACATGTTTCTATAAGATTCCCCCTCATTCTTCTGAATTCCAATGAATATAATCCCAGTCTACTCCATCTCTCCTCATAAGCCAACCCCTTCAACTCCAGAATCAATCCAGTGAACCTCCTCTGCATCCCCTTAAGTCCCAGTACATCCTTTTTCAAGAAAGGAGACCAAAACTACACGCATTAATCCAGGTGTGGCCTCACCAGCATCCTGTACAGCTGTAACATAAACTCCCTCCTTTTAAGTTCAATCCCTTTAGCAATGAAGGACAAAATTCCATTTGCTTTCCGAATTACCTGTTGTACCTGCAGACCAACCATCTGTGGTTTTATGTACAAGGACATCCAGGTCACTCTGCATAGCAGCATGCTGCAACTTTTTACCATTCATGTAATAATCCTTTTTACTGTTACTCCTACCAAAATGGATGACTTCACATTTATTAACATTGTATTCCATTTGCCAGACCTTTGCCCTCTGACTCAAAGTATCTATATTTCTCAGCAAATTTTCACAGTCCTGCGCACACTTTGCTCTGCCACCCATCTGAGTGTCATTTGACATACTACATGTGGTTCCCAACTCCAAATCATCTGTATAAATTGTGAATAATTGTGGTCGCAACACTGATCCCTGAGGCATACCACTATTCACCGATTGCCAACTAGAATAGCACTCATTTATCCCCACTCTTTGCTTCCTGTTAGTCAACCAATCCTCTATCCATGCTAATACTTTACCTGTAATGCCATGCATCTTTATCTTATGCAGCAGCCTCTTGTGCAGCACCTTGTCGACCGCCTTTAGGAAATCTAGGTACACCACATCCACTGGGTCCCCGTTGTCCACCTTGCTTATAATGTTTTTATAGAATTCCAAAAGATTTGTTAAGCATGCTGCGTCTTCCCAACTGGACAATTTCTATCTAGATGCCTTGCTGTTCTTCCTTGATAATAGACTCTAGCATCTTCCCCACTACAGAGGTTAAGCTAACCAGTCTATAATTCCCCATCTTTTGTCTACCTCCCTTTTTAAGCAGTAATGTCACATTTGCTATTTTTCAGTCTGCTGCGACTACCCCAGAGTCTAGCCAATTTTGGAAAATTACCATTAGTGCACTTGCCATTTCTACCACCCTCTTTTTGAATACCCTGGGATGGATTCCATCAGGGTCAGGAGACTTGTCTATCCTTAGCTCCATTAGCTTGCCCAACACTACCTTTGTCATGATAATGATTTGTTTCCAGGTCCTCACCTACCTTCGTCTCTTTGTCAATTACTCACATGTTATTAGTGTCCTCCACTGTGAAGACTGATGCAAAATACCTGTTCAGTGCCTTGGCCATTTAATCATATTCCATAACTAAATACTCCATTTCATCATATTCCATAACTAAATACCCCTTTTCATCCTCTAAAGGGCCAATGTTTACTTTAGCAAGTCTTTTTTATTTTATATATTGATAGAAACGTTTGCTATCTATTTTTATAGTCTGTGCTAGTTTTTTTTCTCATGTTCTACCTTACTTTTCCTTATAGCTCTTTTTGTGGCTCTCTGTGGACCTTTAAAGTTTTCCCAGTCTTCTAGTTTTGTGCTGTTTTTGGCCACTTTGTATGCCTTCTCTTTCAATTTGGTAGCCTCCTTTATTTCCTTTGACACCCATGGCAGATTACCCCTTCCTTTTCACTGGAATATACTTGTGCTGAACACTTTCAAAGCAATTTTTCAAAGTCCTTCACTGCTCGTCAACAGTCCCACAATTAAAGCTTTGTTTCCAGTCTACTTTAGCCAAGTCCTCCCTCATTCTATTGTAGTCTCCCTTGTTTAAGCACAGGACACTGATTTTGGATTTTATCTTCAGACTCTCCATCTGTATTCTAAATTCAGCCATACTGTGATCGCTCCTTCCAAGAGGATCACTAACTATGAGGTTATTAATTATTCCTGTCTCACTGCACAGGACCAGATCTAGGATGGCTTGCTGAGTCAGTTCCATTTTATACTGTTTAAGAAATCTATCGTGGATACACTCAACGAACCCTCCTCAAGGCTACCCTGACCGAGTTGGTTTGATCAATTGACATGTAGATTAAAATCCGCCATGATAATTGCCATACCATTTTTACAGGCATTAGTTATTTCTTTGTTTACTGCCCGCCCCAAAGTGATGTTATTATTTGGTGGCCTATAGAATACGCCTGTCAGTGATTCTTAGAATTTCTATTTTCCACCCAAATAGATTCAACCTTATTCTCCATAGAATCATCTCTCAGCATCGTCCTGATGTCGCCCTTGAATATCAGAGCTACACCACCTCCCTTACCTTCCTGCCTGTCCTCCGAATAGTCTGATATCCCTGGATATTTAACTCCCAGTCATGACCATCCTCTAACCATGTCTCCGTGATGAGTTCTAAATCATATTCATATAAATAGAGGTAACTGTGAAGGTCAGAAGCAGCAGGCAGCTTAGAACCTGGTTCCAAAGCCCCACAAATGAATGATAACTGCCCTCCACCAGGTTGCCTCTGTCTGCTCAATCTTCAAGCTTCTACGATGGAGAGTTAGAATTCTAAGGTTGTGCTTTCGAGGACTGTCACACAGGAGGCTGGATGCCAAGCATTTCTACCAGATGCCTCTTGTAGAATCGATGTATTGTCATTTCCTCGTAGCTGCCTATGTAGCACCTCTGGCACCATAGTCTCTTCACATCTCCCAGGGTTCACACCTAAATCATAAAAGAACACACAGCACTCTGGAAGTGAACTAACACACCATCAGCTCAGTGACCATTCATCTCTTTTGATGCACATCTGATAGTTTTTCACCAAAGGCTTGCATAGGTCTAGGACACAGCCACAGAAATGGCCTTTCAGCCCCACTTGCCTGCCCCAGTCCAATTTGCTGGTGTGTGTCAGCCAATGTTGCTGCCTCCTTTGCGCTGCCATGTTTGCTCAGTTTCGCCCCAAAGCATTCAACAACAAACCTAAACACTGATAGCTTAAACTTTTCATGAGCTGATTTACATTGGGGAGCCTTCATTACAAACACTAAACATCTGCCAAAAGCCATGGTTTGGTTATGAAAGAGCTAACTAACTGAAGAAATGTGTACTTTTTCTTTGAGGAAAAGATTTACCCTGGCAAGTGCTTGCCTTCTTTTGTCGGATTGTAAACAAGTTTCCCATTTGTAGCTAACAAGATTGCATCTTGTACATAATTCCAGTAGGCTGAGGTGTTACTGAGTATTCATGACCTGCTAATAAATTTAAAATCTGTTTCCGCCCATGGAGTTCAGGAAGGCTGACCTGCCTGAAGAAGACTGAGAAAGAAGTGAATGTACTGTTGCCAGATTTTCAGATGATGTGAAACTAAGTAGAAAGGTAGGTTGTGAGAGGGATACAAAGAGCTTACAGAAAGAGATTGGTAAATTACCTAAGGGGCTATAAAGGTTGGTGAATGGGGTACCGTGAGCAATTTTGGTCCCCTTACTTAAAGATCTTTGATATCAGTTCAGAGAAAGTTCACCAGGATGATCTTTGATATGGAGGGATTGTCTTATGAGCAAAAGCTAAACGTCTTAAGGTTCTACTGACTGGAGTTCAGAAGAATGAGTGGTGATCTAATTAAAGCATATAAAGATTCTTAAGGGGCTTGACAGGATAAATGCTGAGATGTTTCCCCTTGAGGAAGAGTGTAGAATCAGAGGGCACTGTGTTAGAATAAAGGGGTGCCAATTTTAAGTCTGGGATGAAAGGAATTTCTTCTGAGGGTTGAGAATCTTTGGATCTCCTTGCTACAGAGAGCTGTGAGGGCAGAACCTTGAGTATATTTAAGACTGAGATAGATAGATTCTTGATCAATCGGGCAATCAACTGAGATGGAAAAAATTGCAGGAAAGTGGACGAGAGGAATGTCAGATCAACCATGATCCTATTGAATGGAGCATGCTTGAAGGGCAAAAGGACCCTCTGCAGTTCCAATTTTTTATAATTCAAGATAAGAGCAAAACTTTAACTGTGAGGTAACTGAATTTTTGTTTCCTGCTCAGTTAAGTTCCCCACTTATCCTTGTAAAAGCTCCAGGAAGGCATGGAAAATTCTGCCATCCCATGACCTCTTCACAACTTACTTTCCAACCTTCCTTTTTATATTATCAGCAAAATTTAATAACCATGCCTCTTGTCCCTTCATTTTTGGTCATTGGTTTGTGGCAAAACAATTCAACCCAATCATGTTGATTTGTCACTGAGCTGCTGTTCAGTTTAATTAGTTGCGAGTGGCCCATTCTATGACACAGGAGTAATTAGTCTCTGTTTCCTCATTAGGATTCCTTTTTCTGTGATGAAGTTGAAGTCTGTATTTGAAGCATTGCTTTGATTTCTGTCTTCCCTCACCAGCGACTCAGTGCACAATTCCAACGGAAAGCTGCCATCAAACCTTTGAGCCAATGTGATTTACATCTGATCATTTTAATTCATTTCAAATTATTTCTACCTCAAACATTTCAGCACAGTGTCACCTAGCATACAAAGATAATAAATGTATACAAAGTTTTCGCTTACCGCTGTACCTAATTTTGGGAAGGGTGTAGGATCAGGCAGTGGAAGAAATTCAGTGATAACTCTGCAGTTATGAAGAGAAAGCCAAAAAGATGAAGGATTCTCTGTTTATTTCCTCACAGTTTACAAAAAGGTTTTGTAAGATTGTGATAGATTGTTTCAAATGTCCCATGAGACAGGGTAAAGTGTCTTCCAATTTGGAAGATTTGGAGAGGAAACACTATTGTGCGTGTAGGGTTTGGAAGATTTGGAGAGGAAACACTATAGTGCATGTAGGGTTTGGAGGTAAAATCTTGGATGCTGTCTGAACTGCTGTGCCTTTGCAGCACCACTCTAATCCAGAATGTAGGGTTTGGAGGAGATCGCCCAGATTGAGATGAAATGATAGACGAATTCGAACACTAGGATAAGACATTAAAGTCAATTCAGGAAGGCACAGGGTGCTAGTGGGGTCTGGCAGGAATGGACTGCAGGAGTTGGTATTTTGTGAACTGTTGTGAAATCCTTTTTTTTTTGAAGGTTAAAATCTGAAACAATTGTTCATTGAACAGTGTACAGTTATTTCACCTGGCTAGCTTGATTTTACTGAAATCTACATGCGAAGATTTAAAGTCAGCAACAGATATTTCAACTACCTCAGGCTGCAAATTTCTTCAGAAACAAAAGGGTCAGTACTCCTGAATTTGAACCATTGGTTCATTAATTATTTGTCTTCTTTCTCAGAGAAACTTTGGACTGTTTTGTACAGAGGAACTTTGATTATCTGAGCGAAATGGGCAGGCACTATTTCGTTTTGGATCATTGATTATTCAGTTAATTGATTCAGTGCCTCTCCTATGGGGCTCGGAGTTTTCTGAAATTTCCTTTTTCCTCGCTCTGCCTGCCTTGTTCTCTCTCTCCGTGTCAGGGTTTGTTACTAAGCAGACACACACTTGTGTGTATTTCCCACCCCAATCAGTTTAATGGGATTGACACAGCGAGCACTTGCTAAGTCTGCTTCCCATTCAGGAGACAAGGCAGCAATACACCACATGCAAGCCCCCACTCCCCCACCCCAATGCAGCCGAACTGGACACCAACAGCAAGACTGCTGCTACCTTTGAGGCGTGAGTTTCAAAACAGCGCGTGCGCGCACACACACATGCACACACACTGTACTGGACAAGGCAGGGGGTTTTAGGGTATACCCCTGTGTAGAAGTTTAGGGAAAGTTTCGGGGGAAGAGGGCGGGCGGTCAGTCATTTGGAGATGGTGCCTGGGCTCCCATTGACATCCAGGACTGTTCTCGGCAGCATTTCAGTAAGCCGGGTTCATTTCTAATCATTGTAAACAAAAGACACGATCAGTGTTGTATTTGGAAAGGCAAGAACTGATTCGGGATAGTCAACATGGCTTTGTGCGTGGGAATTCATGTCTCACAAACTTGATTCAGTTTTTGAAAGAAATAACAAAGAAGATTGATGAGAGCAGAGCAGTAAATGTGATACATATGGACTTCATTAAGGCGTTCGACAAGGTTCCCCATGGGAGACTGATTAGCAAAGTTAGATCTCATGGAATAAAGGGAGGACTAGCCATTTGGATACAGAACTGGCTCAAAGGTAGAAGACAGAGGATGGTGGTGAAGGGTTGTTTATCAGACTGGAGGCCTGTGACCAGTGGAGTGCCACAAGGATCGGTGCTGGGTCCTCTACTTTTTGTCATTTACACAAATGATTTCGATGCGAGCATAAGAAGTACAGTTAGTAAGTTTGCAGATGACACCAAAATTGAAGCTGTAGTGGACAGCGAAGAAGGTTACCTCAGATTACAACAGGATCTGGACCAGATGGGCCAATGGGCTGAGAAGTGGCAGATGGAGTTTAATTCAGATAAATGCGAGGGGCATAGTTCAGATAAATAGACAAAGTCTTTTCCCTGACATTGGGGAGTCCAGAACTAGGCGGCATAGGTTTAGGGTGGGAGGGGAAAGATATAAAAGACACCTAAGGGGCAACCTTTTCGTGCAGAGGGTGGTATGGAATGAACTGCCAGAGGATGTGTTGGAGGCTGGTACAATTGCAACATTTAAGAGGCAATTGGATGGGTATATGAATAGGAAGGGTTTGGAGGGATATGGGCCGGATGCTAGCAGGTGGAACTAGATTGGGTTGGGATATCTTCGAGGAGAAAGTGAGGTCTGCAGATGCTGGAGATCAAAGTTGAAACTTTATTGCTGGAACAGCACAGCAGGTCAGGCAGCATCCAGGGAACAGGAGATTCGACGTTTCGGGCACAGGCCCTTCTTCAGGAATGCCCTGAAGAAGGGCCTGTGCCCGAAACGTCGAATCTCCTGTTCCCTGGATGCTGCCTGACCTGCTGTGCTGTTCCAGCAATAAAGTTTCAACTTGGGATATCTGGTCAGTGTGGACAGGTTGGACCGAAGGGTCTGTTTCGATACTGTACATCTCTATGACTCTATAACACCTCTTTGATGTAATGTTTCTATCGCGATTTTGAGATCTTCTTCGCATAATCCAAAATTTGAATAATTGATATTCAGATAATCAAGGTTCCTCTGTAGTAAAAAAGATTTCAATAATGTCTGTCCGGTATTATGTGCCTTGCAGTAGCCTGGTTACTGTACAATAATATACAGTTCATCTGAATGTTAGCACAGTTGCAATGGTGCAAGAACGTATGCCTATTTTTTCAGAGAGTTCACTCTGGGGTTTTTTATATATAGCTAGTATTTGGAGCTTCTTCATTCATTATTCAGTATCTTGCACAATTTGAAATTTTGACTACTACAACTGTATATGAACAAAAGTGTCTTTAATCTTAATCTTAATCTACACAAATTTGCCTTTCCGTGGTGTATTTTTGGACCATGTAAAGTTCCTGATATGTTTTCATTTTTTGAGAGGGATCTGCAGCTTCAGGAAACCTGAGAAACTAAACGGGAGTTCAAGTCGTCGTGATGTTGTTGACTTGATATCCTTTTTACAATCTATTCAGAGAAATTTGGATAAATATTTGAAACCAAGAGTGAGACAGCACTAAGGGAAAATAAACAGTATAACAGTATTAGTTTTGGGTTGCTCAGTTAAAGAGCTGCCATACACACAAGCCCAATTGGCCACCTTTTCTATATTGTACATTTCTAGTGTCCCTTTGTGAATTACATTGCTATACACTTTCAATAGCATCTCTTAAAGTGTAGGCTCACACTTACATTCACCCTCCCATTATCCTAATTCTTGTTCCAGTGTTCCCAACCATTCCAAGGTTCAGACTGCCAGAAAAGCTGACATCAGCACTTTAAACATCTTGTTGTTG
The DNA here is from genome assembly GCF_004010195.1 of Chiloscyllium plagiosum. Lineage (NCBI taxonomy): Eukaryota > Metazoa > Chordata > Chondrichthyes > Orectolobiformes > Hemiscylliidae > Chiloscyllium > Chiloscyllium plagiosum. The sequence continues at coordinate 98,312,672 of NC_057713.1, forward strand.
CTTTGCCCATAATCTGCCACCTGGAGCTGGAAAGACTGGTGTCTTACACTTAAAATATATTTCAAGAAACTAAAAAATAATCCACAATAACTTGGTTATTTCAAGTTTCCAGATTAATTTGTGATATGAATCTATGTTTTCAGTTATTTAAATTTGGTGTTGCACCTCAAGCATGTGTATGTAAATATACACAAGGTTTTTGAGGCGAAAGGCAGCTCCTAAATCTTTACCAAATTTGGTCATGCATGGTGTAATGTATGTTGATCTGAACCTTAATTATAATAAACTATTTCCGCAATTGAAAGGTCTGAGTATTACTTTCTGAAGCAACTTTATGAGAAGTCCTGTTACTCCTAGGTTGTAAAGTCTCCTTCCCTCACTGCTGTTTTGAAATTTCAGCAAGTTAGTAGGTAAGGACAACTCCAATTAGATCAAGTTTCTCAACTGATACGTCCAGATATATATTGTGTGATTGAAGTGCTGGTCTTGTAGGCTTCATTCCTGACCCCAATGATTGATTAATTGTTTTTCCATCTCCAGATATTCTGTGTATGTTCATATATTGGTGTATGCTCTTATGGTGATGATACTGCAGGATTACTGGCAGAAATACAATTAGAGAATATTGACATCAATAAAGGATTAGACAATATTTGTCCAAATCAAAATTCTTGTGCCTTGGAGATGAACGGGAAGTCATGTTGCTTCCACATGTTGCTAATCTTGTTCCTGATGATGGAGGTAATGGGGGAGGAACACACTGTTAAAGTAAGCTTCATCAGGTGTTGCAGTTAATCCAGTAGATCAGCTTTATCCCTCAAATGATTTTTCAAGTGGCCATTTCTGGTATTCAGCTTACAGATACGTACACTTAGAAGATTCTGCAAAGAGGTGATGTTCCCATCAAAGGCCATTTCTCTCTTAGCAGCAGCAAACTCAGAAGAATCTCTAATGATCTCTGATTGGAAGAACAGTTAGCTGTGTACTGATCCTGAGGTCATGTAGTGGAAGCAAGTATATGGGAGTATGGGGGAAGAGGATAAGGGCAGGGTGCTTGATGGGCATGTGCCAGGATAAGGCAGTAAGTGCATCAGGAGAAGATGAGACTCTCTGTTCTCCCAAAGAACTTGATTCACATGGCATGGTGGTCCTGAGCTGTGGAGCATGTGTGAGGGAATCACAGAATGGTTACAGTGTAAAAGGAACCATTAGGCCCATTTTGCCTGCATTGGCTCTCTGCATTTTCACTTTGTGTGAATCTCTTGCTTTTTCCACCATAACTCTATGCATTGTTTCCATTCCGTTAATTATCCAATGACTTCTTGAATGCCTGAGTTGGACTAGTTTCCATTTCACTTCCAGGCAGTGTGTTCCAGACTTTAACTATTCATTGTGTGAAAAAAATGTTTTTCTCATCTTTAATTTGCTTCTTTTGCAAAGCATTTTAAAACTAGTTCTCAATCCTTTTAAGATCATTATTTCCTTTAAGTTGCATGGCTGCTTCCAGTTCCAGAAGTCTCTGCCAGCCATGGATCTTGGAGATTTGCACTGAAGAAGAAAGACATAATGGGAACTTTGTGATTTTGAAAACCTATCAGATCTCCTCTTACCTTTTTCTGTCCAAGAAAACAGCCCATCTCTCCAGTCTTTCTTCATAACTGAAGTTTCTTGTCCCTGGCATTATTCTCATAAACCACTTTTGCATTCACATCCTTCCAACAGTGTGGAATCCAGAACTGGATTCATCACTGTAGCTGATGTCACTGTCCAATATATGTTCATCATAACCTTCTTGCTTGTGTATCCTGTTAATGGGTCCTACTGTATGCTTTGTTAATAGCTCTGTCTATCTGCCCTGCCACCTTTAATGACTTATGTACCTATTACACTCCGGTCTCTCTGCTCCTAGATAACCTTAGAATAATCCTTTATTATATACTGGCTCTCTATTTTCTTTGTACCAAAGTGAATCATCTCATGCTTGTCTATATTGAACTTCATCTGTACTTATCCACCCAAACCTGCAATATCTTTTAGGAGTTCTACACTGTCCTTTTCATAGTTTCCAACTCTACCACATTTGTGTTTTCTGCAAACTTTGAAATTGTCCCTTGCACACTAAGAAGTGAGAGCAAAACCAGAGAGGGGGAGAGAGAGTGTGTGTGTGTGTGTGTGTGTGTTGATTGAAGGGGAAGAGAGAGAGACATTGATTAAGGATAGGAGAGAGCATGGGAAGGCAAGAGAGGGAGCAAGAAGACATTTGTGAAGTTATTTGCAAATCCTTAAAGCTGGTAGGGCAAGTTGATCCGATAGGTAAAAACAATGACTGCAGATGCTGGAAACCAGATTCTGGATTAGTGGTGCTGGAAGAGCACAGCAATTCAGGCAGCATCCGAGGACAGGCAAAATCGACGTTTCGGGCAAAAGCCCTTCATCAGGAATAAAGGCAGAGAGCCTGAAGCATGGAGAGATAAGCTAGAGGAGGGTGGGAGTGGGGA
>NC_057713.1:98317522-98323794 GCF_004010195.1 Chiloscyllium plagiosum
GAAGAGCGCCTCATCTTCCGCCTCGGAACACTTCAACCCCAGGGCATCAATGTGGATTTCAACAGTTTCCTCATTTCCCCTTCCCCCACCTCATCCTCGTTTCTAACCTCCAGTAACTCGACCTGTCCGGACTTGTCCGACCTGCCCAGCTCCTTTTCCACCTATCCTCTCTACAAGAATCTCAGGGAGTCTCTCTCTCATTGCAACTCCCAGGTCATTTCCTCAGACTCTATGCCACTCTCTCCCCACCCCTACCCTCCTCTAGCTTATCTCTCCATGCTTCAGGCTCTCTGCCTTTATTCCTGATGAAGGGCTTTTGCCCGAAACGTCGATTTTGCCTGTCCTCGGATGCTGCCTGAATTGCTGTGCTCTTCCAGCACCACTAATCCAGAAGTTGATCCGATAATAGAACAACAATTGAGTTATTAGGATTTATACATAATAGAATGTAAAAGCAAAGATATCATGGTAAAATTTTATTAGTCACCAGTTTACCCTCAGCTGGATTATTGTGGACACTTCTGGACAGTACACTTCAGGAAATATCCAAAAACCTCAGAAACCGGTAAAGGTTTAACACAATGCTACCTGGGATGTGGGACTTCAGTTATGAGGAGAAGATAGAAAAGTTAAAATGGATCTCCTAAGGACTGAGAAGGTGACCTATTTGATATTTCAAAGATGATGGGCTTTGATTGGGTAGGTCGGTAGCAGCAAGCCTAGATGTAAAAGTCATTGGTAATAAATCTAGAGGGATATGAGGAGGAATACTTTCATTCAGAGTTGTCAGGAACTGGAATTCATTACTTGAAAAGGTGGCAAAAGCTAGTTCCATAAATAATTTTTAAAAAGAATTGGACAGCGATCAAGGATGATAAATGTACAGGATGATGGAAAGAATACAGGTGTGCAGGACTAAACGTAACAGTTCTTTCAAAGAGCCAGCACATAATGGACCAAATGATCTCTTTCTTTAAGTCTCTATTGTTCTGTGAAATGCCTGGTGCTGAATTTTGTGACATTGTAGAGTAATTTCTTTCTCCAGGTCTTGGAACTACTACCTCTGTAACTGGCCCAGTAACTGTTCATGTGGCTGAATTATTATGCAGATGACCACAAAATACCTGGACGGCAAACCATATTTTGTGACTACTGGAGTTCAGCCCACATAGCTCAACATTTTATGCCTTTAAAATTTTATACGCATTTCAAAAGCCAAAAAAAGCGAAGGATTGAGTTCATTTTACAGCCATCCAGCCTGCAATGGTATTTTCACATCCATATGCTTTTCTCTGAGTGGCATTTAGTGTTTTTTTGAATAATTTCCAAATATACCTTTCAACAACATTCTTTATTAAGGAATTTTTCTCGTAGTATAATTTTTGTCTCTGTGGAGGAATCTTTTTCGTAATATAATTTGTTGACTCAGGTGATTTCAGTGAAAGGCAAAAAGCTGTTAGTCACTTGAGGACGTAGCATTTCTCTCATGAATGATAATGGGTTTTGATGATAACGGCATTGCAAATGACTAAACATGGCTTTTTCAAGCAAATGTATGCAAATAAATTTTTTACTAATTTTATAAATTTACTGTTAGTTTTGCTTCTTGAAATATTAAACTGGTGAGCAGATGCCTACAAAGATGTGGAATTATTTTTACATGGATTGCAAACAACGCCATTCTAAAGTCAATCCAATTTTAAGAGTACAAACATGGCAGGATGAATAATCTCCTGTGTTTTTATGCATTCAGTTTTGCATCTGTTACTTTATGCCAGCTGAAACAGCTAATCATACTCAGTGAGAGTGCAGGTACAAACAACAGTCAAAGAAGTCTTTCAATATCCTGTCATGACATACTCTGTTCTACAATGGAGGAATTATATGAAAATTTGGGAAAGTTGTCATTGGAGCATTCCTATGCATTTATGTCTGCAAAGGTGCATAACAGTAGGTGACCTGTTGAATTACTGACTGCATAAATGCAGTAAAATCTTCATGTTATCCCAGGTTAATTTCTCCCTCTAAATTCTGTGCACATGCTTTGGGTGTAATGGAAATCCAAATAATTAATGATTTATCTATTTAGCAGGATGGCAATTTTGATGATTTTCTTAATTAGGCTTAAAGCTAAGGCAAACCAAATGCCCTCGAAGCTTGGATATTGCATGGCTTTGGAATATTCAATTTGATTGTACCAGTAGCATGAAAAAATATTGTACTCACTTAGACTCAGGAAATCTTTGCAAATGTGAACCCAACTTTTCCACTGAAAGTCACAACTTCAAATTGTTGTGGTTTTCAGGAATTTCAGTTTCAACCTTTTTGTTCTCTCAAAGGCCAGATTAAATATGTATTTTTCTTCAAAGAACATTTGATTTGCTGCAAAAGAATTTTTGGGCAAATAATGTACATTTACATGGAGCCAAGGTTTTAGTTGGTGCCAGCAATTTGTCTTAATCTCAACTTTTGTGCAATGTCTTTGTTTTCTTTCGTGCCGAAGAAAAAAATCTAGTTGAATGACCATTCTGACTGAATAATCAGGTGACTTTACTTTCAGGTGACTGTGGAGACCATGTTGTAGTGATAAATACAAGGCACATTGCATTCTCTGGAAATAAATGGGAACAGAAGGTGTATTCCTCTCATACTGGGTAAGTGGAAATTCTGTTAAAAACAAAAAATTTTTTGTTTATTTTTTTTTATTTCATTATAGAATCACAGAATGTTTACTCACACTAGGAGATTATTCATCCTGCCATGTTTGTGCTGACTCTGTAAGAGCGACTTACCTAGTCCCATTACCCTGTCTTTTCCCATGGCCTTGCAAATGTTTTCTGTTCACATAATTATCCAACTCCCTTGTGAAGATCAAGATTGAAGCTACATCCACTACAGGTCCCTATCTATAGATGTCGAACAAATTTCTCCTGCATCCGAGGCATTTTGACACTTAAGGTTGGTGCCCCCGATATATCTTCTTACTTCATTTGCTTCCTACTTTATTGAACCTTGGTGGTATTGTGTTTTTGACTTAATTAATATTACAGAAAGCTAAATACAATAAAGTGGAGAATTCCTAAAAAATTGTCAGTTACTTAAAGTTTGGATGCTAGAATGGAATATATTGGAAATTTACAGTGCAATTTTAATTTCAGTTATCCTGGTGGGTTTAAGCAAGTCACAGCTGCACAATTACACCAGAAGGACCCCACGGCAGTAAGTACATTGACGCCTTTGCAGTACATTTTATCCTTGGGCCAAACTTTAAATTTAATGTACTTTCTTCAGAAGATATTCTAAATAAAAAGGCAGTATCACAATGCTGTTATTTTTATATGATTGCTACGTACCCCTGCAAAGAATATAGTTTTATGTAAAGTGTAACATAGGGAAAGAAATGGTGTTTTGAGTACTAAAAAATCTTAGAGATAATGTGTAAAAACTTTGTCAATTTGTTTGCAGATAGAAGACACTATATAATTGGATACTGAGCCATGTTGGCTAGGAGAATTTCAGATTCGGTCTTTGGCTTTTGCTGAACCAGTTAACTGGTAGCGTTGAGTTGTGCATCCCTGGTTTAAAGGGTAATAAAATTGGCCAATATTTATTTTCTGATTGCAGTTCAGTAACTTCTCTGTTGGCACCGTGAACATGTGGATAACAGTTAAATAAAGGGTCGGTCCACGAAGGGATGCAGATCAAGAGCAAATTGCCAACACTCACTGTACACATTCACGTTATGAGAATGCCACATTACTCAGGAATTGATTTTGCTTGTTGCAATAGAGGGTGTGCAGTTGAATTCTGCATACCTTAGTTGGACTATATCCTTTAATACCTTTGCAGAACCAAAATCGATAAATCTCAGTTTTACAATTAAGAACTGATGTTGCATCAGCAGCAATTTTCAGAAGTTATTCAAGCTTCTACCACCCTCTTGTGTTTCTTATTTTCACTCCTGAAAAGTCCAGCTCTGATTTTCCCCCTAGTCCTGGCTTCCCCAGCTGGTTTAAGTTCAGTTTATGTTCAGGCATTTTCTAGAAGTATCTTCACCCTAGCTGTTTCTCGTGATGCCTTGAAAACTTTCATCAAATCACTCATCAACTGACTGAAATCCAGGGAACGCATACATACAGTGGAAAGGTGATGGCCTAATGGTATTATCGCTAGACTATTCGTCCAAAAGCTCCGCAATTGTTCTGGGGACCTGAGTTCAAGCCCCACATGGTAGATCTTGGAATCAAATTCAATTTTTAAGGAAATCTTCAATTAATAATCTACTGATGGCCTTGATATTTTTGATTGTCGGAAAAACCCATCTAGCTCACTAATGTCCTTCAGAGAAGGAAATCTGCGATCTTCTCCCTGTCTGGCTTGCATGTGACTCCAGACCCACAGCAGTGTGGTACACTCTCAACTGCCTTCTGAAATGGCCTAGCAAGCCACTCAGTTGTATCAATCACTATGAGGTCTCAAAGAAATGAACTGGATAGACCACCCAGCATCGACCTAGGCAACAGAAAAGACAACAGCTGAAACAGCCCCGTTGACCCTGCAAAGTTCTCCTTACCAACGTCGGGAGGCTAATGCCAGAATTGGGAGAGTTGTTTCACAGACTAGTTTAGCAACAGCCTGACATTATCATAATCATGGAGTCATACTGTACAGACAATAACCCAGACACCACCATCACCACCATTGGATATGTCCTGTCCCACCAACAGGGCACACCCAGCTGAAGTGGCAGCACAGAACATAGTCAAGAGGACATAGTTGCTAGACCAAATCTGCAGCAGATGGTGAGGGAAAAACATACTTGATCTCACAATCACCAATCTGCAGGCTGTAGATGCATCTATCAATGACAGTATCAGTAAGGGTGACCACAGCACAGTCCTTGTGGAAATGAAGTCCCGCCTTCACTTTGTAAATGCCCTCCATCATGTTGTGTAGCACACTACTGTGCTGAATGACTTCAAGCAGATCTAGCAACTCAAGATTGAGTCCATGAGGCACTGTTGGCTAACACAATCTGCAACCTCACGGCCCAGTATATCCCCCACTCAATCATTACCATCAAGCCAGGGGATCAGCCCTGGTTCAATGAAGAATGCAGGACGGCATGCTAAGAGCAACACCAGGCATACCTAAACATGAAGTGTCAACCCTGGTGATTAGCTAGGAAACAGGACTACCTGCGTGCCAAACAGCATAAGCAGCAAGTGATAGAGCTAAGTGATCCCATAACCAGTGGATCAGATCTAAGCTCTGCAAGCCTGCCATATTCAGTCTTGAATGGTGGTGGTCAATTAAACAACTCGCTGGAAGAGGAGGGTTCACAAATATCCTCATCATCAACAACTGAAGAGCCTAGCACATCAGTACAAAAGATAAGGCTGAAGTATTTGGAGCAATCTTCATCCAGAAGTGCCAAATGGATGATCTATTTTAGCCTCCTCCAGTGGTCCCCTTCCATTGTCGAGGAAGATCTGCCTACCGAGTCAGTATGGGTGGAAATTAAGAACAGCAAGGGAGTAGTCACCTCATTAGGGGTTTACTACAGGCCCTCCAATAGCAGCAGGGAGATGGAAGAAAACATAGGTCGGCAGAGTTTGGAAAAGTGTGGACGTAGTAAGGTTGTTGTAATGGGAGACTTTAACTCTCCCAATATTGATTGGAACCTCTTTCGAGTAGAAGATTTGAATGGAGCTGTTTTTGTAAGGTGTGTTCAGGAAGGTTTCCTAACTCAGTACGTTGACAGGCCGACGAGGGGAGAGGCCATTCTAGACTTGGTGCTCGGAAATGAGCCGGGGCAGGTATCCGATCTTGTGGTGGGAGAGCATTTTGGTGATAGTGACCACAACTGTCTCACATTCTACATAGCTATGGAAAAGGAGAGGATTAGGCAAACTGGGAAGATATTTAATTGGAGAAGAGGAAACTATGATGCGATTAGACATGAGTTAGGAAGCATGGACTGGGAGCAATTGTTCCATGGTAAAGGCACTATAGACATGTGGAGACTGTTTAAGGAACAGTTGCTGCGAGTGATGAATAAATATGTCCCTCTGAGACAGGCAAGAAGGGGTAAGATAAAGGAACCTTGGATGACGAGAGCGGTGGAACTTCTCATCAAAAGGAAGAAGGTAGTTTACATAAGGTGGAGGAAGCTAGGGTCAAGCTCAGCTCCAGAGGATTACAGGCAGGCGAGGAAGGAGCTCAAAAATGGTCTGAGGAGAGCCAGGAGGAGGCACGAGAAAGGCTTGGCA